>NW_027266343.1:1550000-2150000 GCF_022045235.1 Haliotis cracherodii
ACATTTATCTCATCGTCGACATGGCTCAGCTTTAAATAGAAAATATTTCAAATCTTCTGATTTTTTACAAAACAGCTTTACTTCTGGATATTATTTCAGCCAATAACAGGATTGCTGGAATATTTAGAACAATACTTGTCATATTCTTTCCTGTCCCACGGATTCGTCTCCTTGAAAGCTGTGCTGACGGCCGAATATCGCACCAGGGCTGACTTCAGCTTGGCTGCTGCTGGACCCTTGAACTGAACAAAGGATAGCTGCTCCCCTGCTGGACCCTTAGCAAACACGTAGTTGAAGCCCTTCAGAGGTCCATCAGTGAACTCTGCACTGTACTGTGATGAGGGAACGCTAGCACCTAATGTCGGCACGTCAATTGCTCTATTGACCTTAAACTCGGGGAACTTATTCGTAGCAGCTTTCAGTTCTGTGTCATGTAGAAAGTTGTTCAGGTCGATGTTGTCGTCAACTAAGAAGGCGACGTGCATGTTGTTGATGTAGGCAGGACTACTCCAGTTGTATCTGGGGTTGAACTTGGGATCTGACAAAGATTTTCCTGCTGTATACTCCACAGTCTTTATTACGTGGTTATCGAACATGTTAAACTTTAGATCACTTCTGTCAGATCCTGCCAGAGTCGTATTGGGAACCCCTATACTCCTCGGATCCACTCCCCATGATGCTGCATCAAGAAGCTCTTTCTGGAACAACATATTCTCAACTGCATCTCCTCGAAGGTTCACTCCAACCAGTGGTTTAGGAAGCTCTTCTGAACCGAGGACCTGCGTGTAGAAGTTGACAGACTTCGAAAGATCATCTGTTCTTGTTGCGAACTCGAACATACCGTAGAGCTGTCCACTGACCCCAGCTGCTTTCTTCCATCTGTTGTCCGGGTGATTGTCCAAGAAGGCTGTGGTCACCCCCTGTCGTCGGCAGTAATTTTTGCCAAGATTGTACTTGTAACTTTTTGTAATTCGGTTTAGTTCCAGTTGCTCACCCCTCGGGCCTTTAAAGAAGGCCATTGATAAACCATCAAAGTCTCCACTGTCAAACGTAATACCAAGCTGGTTTTCGGGAACGGCTAGTCGCTCAGCCTCGTTGTGAACTGTAACAGGCCTGTTGACCTTGACCTGATCAAAACCAAGATCATGTGATCTTTTTTCTAGTTCAGCAATGTAGTGGTTGAAATCGACGTCGTCCTTGACCCAGAAACACACAATTGGGGCCGCGATGTAGCACTGGCTGGTGCGACGGTCACGGATGTCAAAGACTTTTGAGGAAGATTTCTCCACAAACTCTACAAGTTGGAGGATGTCGTTGTCAAAGACGATGAAGTTACCGCGCACCTGCAGATACAAACGCATATTAGCTGCCGTTCATCCTGAGTCACTGATACATTCTCTTCATACCATTATATGTGACCATGAGATAAGGGGCATTGTGGGTGAAAACTCACATTTGGACTTCTCATTATGATTTAAAACTACAGTATCTTAGGAACACACCAAACAATTTCACAATCTTTACAAAGATACATTGCATTAAACATTAAGTCCCATTTTCAGACTCATAACTGCCACTGTATCAAAACTATAGCTTAAAGATATATGATCTCGTGACAATGTCGTTTGCTTAACACTGTGAGGTGAGGGTACGTGGCAAGTCGAAGATCATCGAATACTACAATAACAATGCAATTGATTGGTAACATTTCAAAGGTGTAACCTGTGAAGATCCGGGTTAGAATAGGTCTTCAGCAACCCATGCTTGCCGTAAAAGGCGACTGTGCTCATCGTAAGAGTGATGAGGCTGATTTAGTTGATACATGCCATCATATCTCAACTGCATAGATCAAGGATGTCAATCACTGGACTGTCTGTCCAAACTCGATTATTTACAGACCGCTGTGATGTAGCTGGAATATTGCTGAGTGCTCCGTTAAACAACAAACAAACAAACAAACAAACAGACTAATAAGCTAATCACCAAAGTATGTATTTATGATGTATCAAACACGCTGTATTACTGATTTGTACACAGCCTTGGAAAGAAGCAATATCAGAAACAAACCAAGTCTACCTTCCACTTCATTATCGTTGTTTGTAAGGATGGATGTACGAGGACAAATTGTAAAATGTGTTGCCAGTAGGACAAGGAGGGTGAAAATCAACTGTTTCAACTGTGTGTGCTCAGTTTTGATTCAACGTGAGTAGGACCAGATCTCAACCTGAGTAGTTGTTCACACTCTGGGTACCTATCTTGCAAACATATGGAGGGCTCATGTGTAGTCTGTCTGTTAGTATGGACTGCGCAGACACAAAACTGATCCCATGATATCAGCGATTTGCTGAATTGTTACATTTCGGTCAGCCAGAACCATGGTCTGGATAGCCTCTTACCTCTTTGCCTCTCAGAATGACCAGACCTATGTCATTTCCTTCATCGCTTAAATTCAGCAGCCAAATTAAATATGAATGTCAGTCATCCGCAAGCGTGCTTTTGATATGTCTGTGTACTATTTCCTTTGTATGCAGGTACTTGTCTCAAACTGACCTCATGAGTACCGTTATTCTCATTGTTTTTACAGATTTCATGAGCGGATTTCTATATACTGACCTGATGAGTACCGTTATCTCATACATGCTGACCTGGTGAGTACCGTTTTCCTCTTTAAACTAATTCATGAGTACCGTTATTCCCAAAATACTGTCCTCTTGCATACCGTTATTCCCTACAAACTAAACTCATTAGTTCCTAAATAGTGACTTCATTTGTGCCTTTATATTATGAGTAGGTGTATCCCTTATATGCTGAACTCATGACTACCATTATCCCTTATATGCTGAACTCATGACTACCGTTATCCCTTATATACTGAACTCATGACTACCGTTATCCCTTATATACAGAACTCATGACTACCGTTATCCCTTATATACTGAACTCATGACTACCATTATCCCTTATATGCTGAACTCATGAGTACCGTTATCCCTTACATGCTGAACTCATGACTACCGTTATCCCTTATATGCTGAACTCATGACTACCGTTATCCCTTATATACTGACCCCACGAATGCTCTCTCTCTTTACACAACTTCAGTAATGTTATCCCTGATATGCCGATATACCGTTGTGTGTCAGGCTCAAGCATGTTATACATATGTACATACTTTTTAAAGATTTGTTATTAAGTAGTAAGGTTGTATGACCTTGTTGCCATTTAATAAGTTTAGTACCTTTGGTACTAACATTAAACAATAAGAATAGTATTAGTTTGTATAGATTTTAAAAACTTTTGCTGAAAGACCTATCATGGAAGGACATCTCATATTGCCGATCTTGAGTCAGTTTATCATCATATGAGGATAAAGATAGACATGAAGAAATTCATTTGCACTTGAGGGTAGTTGATAACGTATAGTGTAATGTTGTTTACATGGATGATTTCAAGTTATAATAATTAAACATAGGATGTATTGTGTAGTGCATTCTGATTTGATTTATTAATATATGTGTACCATAGTGAGTGAGTGAGTGAGTTGGGTTTAACGCCGCTTTTAACAGTATTCCAGTTATATCACGGCGTCATGTGATGAAGGTCTATGACGTTTACCACGTCGGTGAAACCCACGACCACGGGTATGGTGCTGACAAACCTAGAAACATAATCGGGGCGAACCGGGATTCGAACCCACAATTCATATGTTTCTGGCGTGCCCAAGGGCACCGCGAAACGCGGCGTTTCAGACGACTGGGCCACCCGTGCCCCCTGAACATAGTCGATCCCCGGGATATTCAGCGAGGTTGTGACAATCTGGCATGTAACCACCTTTATGTTTTTTTGTAATTATAATAATTCCTAAAGTTACAGTCGGCATGTTCGTTATCACTAAATAATTGTATAATGCTATTAATATGTTCTGCAGCCATGTGTCTTGATATATAATGCAACAGAACTCTCTGCATAAAGCCGAATCGGTTGCACGATTCCGACAAGAGCATGTGTTTATGAATCACTATCAAATAGTAATGATACCAGGTGTTCTTGGAACGGTCAATATATACTGCACCACATGCGAAGTCAAGTCAATTGTTCACCTGAACTGATGCGTCAAATTCGGAAATGTCCTCCACATGTCTACCATAAAACGTTTTGAAAGCTTCACTGAGACCTTGAATGCTGTAACCTTGAACAAACAACTTCTGAGCAAGAGTCGTATGACGCTCTTTGAAATTTTGGTAGAAACCGCATGCTCGATTGTATCTCAAAAGTTGTGAAATATAAACACCAAAGGCTGGAGCTGCTGGAATATTGCTCGACATGAAGGGGAAGTTGACTATTGGAAAGTTGGAGTCATCCCTCTTGTCATACAGTCTTGTGGTGAGTGTTTTGTTACTCTGAATCTTTATGCATAGATCTTAATATTAAACAGATGAGGCGGTTTCACTGGTCTCCTTTATTTCTAGTTCAGGTGGCTAAATCAGTGGAAGAAAATTGGCAATTTGATTGTTATTGAACAATATCAGATCATCGATATACCTGAAGCTTAAGTTTAACTTCTTGGCCAAATTACCTTTGACTTGGACTTTGCCAATCCGAGCAGAAATTCCGAAGGGAAGCACAATTGGTGCCCACGTGGAGGCCATCCTTGCCTAAATGTCTTACCCCAAATAAATAAACGTCATCAGTCTCACACCCTACGGTATGTGGCTATTTGGGATGCTACCTCTATTAGCCAAACTAGCGGTGTGACAGATAGCCCCTACATGTTAACCACAGGAGTTCCGCTATCCCCGATATACCAACCTCGTGAGTGCCGCTATCCCCTATTTACTGACCTCGTATGTACCGTGATTCCTTATATCAGGTACTCCCAGCTCGGCAGGGTTAACCCCTTGTGTTCTGGCGTCAAGGATCTCCTTCTGGAACATCCGGTAGTAGTGAGAATCTCCACTGAAGGTGAAGGCCAACTCTGGCACCAGCATCCCACCAAGAACCTGCGTGTAGAACTGCGTAGACGCCGTCAGGTTGTCCGTCGTCACGGACATGTAAGCGATGCCATGGAGGGAGTTGAGGTTGCTGGACAGAGCGAGTTGCATGAGAGCAACGCCCAGCAGCAATGTTGGTGTTGACAGAAGCATTGTTCTTGGAGGTGTGAAGGACATGGTAGATAGCTACGGATATATGTTGGCCCTGTAACGGATAAAAACAATTCTGTTGAGTCATTAAGGACTTTGGGAAAGTACCATATTGAAGGAGATACGAATAACTGTAACAGGAGGTGGTAACACCTGTATATTGTCCCAGTGGCAGAATGATGTAATCTTCCAGTGATTTACGAAAAACTGTGGGAATGTGTCATATTTAAGGTGATAAGATAGTATCAAAAACGACAACATAGGGGTTCGGTGGCTATATTACATAATTTCAAAGTTGAATAAGATATTATTTTGCCAAAAGTTGACGAGGAAGGATAAGGGTTATTTTGGATTGATCTTATAAAGCTTGGAAATTTTAGTATGCGAGGCCACTTTCGAAGCGACAGATGTTTCCAGACTTTCAAAGTCAAATAATCAAATTAGAAACTTTGTAAAGTATATTTGTATAAATATTACTGCCAGAAGAGGGGGAAGGTATTGTGGGTGCCAATCTCTGCAGGGGTGGATACAGCTTTTCTGGGAGAAGGGGGTGCAGAATTTCATAAAATTTCAACCAAAACTTTTTTCAGGCCTTCGGCACGATTGCCTCTTCGCCTCGACCTGTTCACATTAACACATTCCACTTCGCTTCAGGGGCGAATACAGTTTGTACAGGAATGAAGGATACATATTTCGCCATTCATCTTTGTTTGTTTGTTGTTTAACGTCGCACTCAGAAACATTCCAGCAATATGGCGGCGGTCAGTCAATAATGGAGTCTGGACCTGACAATTTGTAATAGTGCTGTATGTTTAAGATCATTTAGATAATCCAGTGATAGACAGCATAAGCATCGGTCCACGGAATTGGGATAAGATGACATGCATCAACCAAGTCAGCGACCCTAACCACCCGATCCCGTTAGTCGCCTCTTACGACAAGCATAGTCAACTTTTACGACAAACATGGGTTGGTGAAGACCAATTCTACCCCGGATCTTCACGGGTCTTTCCCATTTATCATTGAACGTCATCTTTTCACTGACACTCATGAAAGCATAAGTAGACAACGAATGAACTTGTTATTAGTCAGTTAGTTATATACAGTTTGGTACAGTATTAACGACGTATCATTACTTACACTGTGCGGGATCGTATGTTACACAAAATGACCAACAACGATCCCCTGTGCTGAATGTAGGCAGCAAATGGGTACTATGAAGTCATGTAGAAGCAAACCACAATTCCATCATTTGGAGACATCAGCTATTTAATATGTTCACGTTTGATGCTCTGATGAAGTAACTTTCAAATCCTTGGCAACAAACCAATAACCTTTTATGTTTTGTAACACTATATCATAATTGTTTGGGGCAGTATTGCTACTGTTATGTAGTAATGATTTGAACAAACTTGCATAAGAGAACTATCCCCGAGTTAAATCATATAAAACACACGCAAATTTTATTGAAACAATAATTAATACAATAAACCACAACATACGAATGTACGGATCTGCATGGCTAGATTTATTATTAACCACATATTTGTTTTGAACCAAACCAAAGAATATGTGGTTGGCATACGTACTTTTGATACAAGTGGATGGTTCTTTTTGGCATTACAAATTTGACACTTTAGGGCTATGTGGGTCGGAGTCTTTGCCTGTAATATCGCACTTCTTCCAGGAGGAGCTGACCATTTGAACCCACCCAGAACTTTTATGAGAATGTGAAGACTCCACGACACTGCAGCCTTCTTCATTACCCAGATTGTCAGAAGGGCTGTATCCTGGTAGCAAACCTGGGTAATTTCCCAATGTGAGTCAACGGATTGGGAGGTACCAAACCTAGGCACTGAGAACAATGGGGAGTCGGAACAACTTGGTACTTGGGATGCAAGCGTGACATTTCGAAAGCTAGGTCTGCATATTTGCATGTTTTTCCTGTATCTTGTCAATCACATTAGTTTCATAGCAGAACAAATTCAATAATAAAAATGATTTCATTGGATTTATAAAAGAATGACAAGATTAGGTTTCCAAAGAATTGTGTATATATCATTTCCCATGACTTTATCTACATATTCTGTAGAACCTGTGTCAAGACCAAATATAGACGATGTGGAATTCTATGACATTTTAGAAACGACAATTAGATCTCTCGAAAATGACCATACTGTTTTGTATGGAGACCGGAATATTATGCAAAATTATTCACATGAAGTATTGAATTACAAAAAAGGTAAATAACCCAAAAGCTTGAGATAGAATTCCCAGATCTAAGGACGAATTGAATGTAATAGATGTATAGCGTGAACATAACCCCTTCAGCAAAATATATACATGGTGACAACCCACACTTCTGAAGCACAACGCTTGGACTACTTCTTAATTTCCCACAATATGTTGCCTTCCGTTATGAAATAGAAATTGTTTCTGATCGGACCACTCACCAATATCATTGACCTGTAAACTTACAGATCTTAAAAGGGGCATGGGTTTTGGGAAGTTCAATAATTCTCTGTTAAAAGACGAAACGTATGTAACACTCGTTAAGACTGCCATTGAAGAAACAAAGCAGCAGTATAAAAAATGAAGATAAAACATAGAAACCGAATTTAATATAGACAATCAACTTTTCTTGAAAAACAATGCTTATTACGATAAATAATACAATATTCATCCTACAAAAAGAAAAGCAAAATATACGGGAAAGAATAACTCAATGAAAGTTAACTCTTCAGACTAAACAATTAGATGAATCCCCGGAGCAAACAGTGAAATTATGGCAGAGACTGCGATAGTTAATACAGAATTAGAAGAAATCTTAAAGCATAAAACAAAAGGGTAAATCGTACGAGCAATGGCACAATGGATGGAGCAAGGGGAAAAATCAACAAATTATTTCTTAAGTTTGGAATCAAGAAACTATCTAAATAAATCCACAAATAGAATAGAACAGGAAGATGGCAGAATGATTGAATCACAGGATGATTGGAGGCAAGATCCGTTAGATCTACTTGGAATTAAATTCAGTATTGATCTCGACGAAATGATTAGCTTGAATCATGACAATGCATTTAGAAAATGTGAAACACTCATATTCATTTGGTCTTCAAGAAACCTTACTCCCTTACCGTGCTAAAATCACTAATTCTACTAAAATGTAACCATTTATTTGCATTTCTACCAGATTCACCAGATACTAAGCTTTCTACCAGATCCACCAGATTCTAAGATTAAACGTTTTCAAAAAAGGTGTTTCTTATTCAATTGGGGAGGTAAACCCGACAAAGTAAGAAGTCAAATTATATGTGAGACATCAGATGGAGGTATAAAATGTCCTATCGTGCTAGAATTAATACATGCGCAAAAAATAATTACAAATGATTACCAAGATAAATAATATATACTATAAGGCCGGATAGGAACTCATAGAGAACACCTACATCGAGCGTATAAATGACAAAGGTATCCTAGCACAATATATATATATATGATTTGTAAAAGGGATACGTGTCATCAATGATATGCTAGATAATAACGGACAATTCATGTCATTCGAAACCTTTAAAACTGTTTCCAATTTTTTAACCTTCACATGTGTTCTTCTCGAGGTTAAACAATACTGTCGAAGCCAGCGATTACCAAAATTTGCCATTACCCTACAATCCCCCTTCTTACCATTTCATAAATATTATCTGAACAAACAAACAAAAAGGTTCACAGTATTTCTAATAAATACTTATTAAACATATATGTGAGAGAAATAATCATTTTGCGAATAGGAGTACGAACTTGGACACGATATTGAAGAACAAGACAGGAAGATGGTCAATTCTATCTCGTTAAGGTGCACGAACGTGACTAAATTACAATGGTTCAAGTTCCAAATTTTAAACCATATATTGCCAACAATCTATCTTCCTAATAAAATGGAAGAGTTGTAGCTACTGTTCTGAAGAAGCAGAAGATCTTATAAATATATTTTGGGAATGTAACAAAGTTAGCTCCATCTAGCGAGACATGGAAATTTGGATATAGCACAAAACCAAAGCCCCGGTAACAATACCCAAAGAAAATGTTCTTTAGGTTATTTATCGAAACATAATAATCCTTTAAACCTTTTCATTATTTGTCAAAACGAATCATTTTCAATTTTAGAAATAATAAATATCCACCAACATTCCAATTTATACAGAAGGAGCTCTCTGAATTTTATTAGTTATTTTGATAAATACTTCCGTCATTAATTGTAATAGAGATTACGTTAATAAGCTTTGGTCAAGCCGTTACATATAGATAATAACACTTCAATGTGTGTGTGTGTGTGTGTGTGTGTGTGTGTGTGTGTGTGTGTGTGTGTGTGTGTGTGTGTGTGTGTGTGTGTGTGTGTGTGTGTGTGTGTGTGTGTGCGCGCGCGTGCGCGTGGTGTGTCAGTATGTGCGCGGTGTGTGAGCGAGTGTGCGTGTCTGCCTGTGTCTTTCGGATTTGTCTGTTATAGGAAAACACACTAATGTGTTACTCCTTCTCCTGGCGGTCATTCTTATTATCTCTGAGGTTGCCTTTTGATGTTTGATGTGTGTGTGTGTACGTGTGTGTGTACGTGTGTGTGTGTGTGTGTGTGTGTGTGTGTGTGTGTGTGTGTGTGTGTGTGTGTGTGTGTGTGATTCATATGTTCATTTCCTACATAACAAGCCTCGGATTTTTCCACTTTTATCAACTCGTGTTGATATATTTGATATCAAAAGACACTCGGGTGAGATTTTATTTATCATCCAACATCATTCTTTCAACTTTTTCAATTTGTAGACAGTAATTAGCAGTGTCTTCAGTGTAAAAAGTACTGCAAACAGCTTCAGTAGCAGAGCCATTAGTGATGTCATTTGATTGTGACGTCATGGTAACCAGTGATGTCACAATGGTCTGCAAGGCATTGTGATGTAATTTCAAAAGCGATATCTACAGTGTAGATATCGCTTGATCTCATCCAAGCGATATCTCCAGTGGGAGCCAGTTTTGGATGATAAAATACACGTAACTCCAAAGAATGTAGTGTCAAGTTGTGATACATGAGTCAACAGCCTGCAACAGAACTGGACAAACACATGATCAACTTTAATAGACCTGTGTAATAATCACATGTTTAGACATGTTGCAACTTCAGATAAAGACGACTCCTTTCTTTGGATGTAACTGCGTTGCTTGATTTGTTCAACACTTATGACTTAAAACTATTTTGATATAGCCAGAAGTCTTAAAAGTACTGTTGCACGTGATAATTATATATAAAATAAATACATTATTCTATTACTGCCTAATCATTCCGTAAATTTGTATTCTTAATTTGAGATTGGGAAAGTAGGCACGCATTCTATTTTCAGCGCGGGATTGTCTTATCATGCCAACTGTTGGATAGCTTTTAGAAAGAGTGACGCCAAGCCGCACGTCAAAGAGTAGATGTGATGTCCAGTGCCTTTTCTTACTTCACCAAACACCATGATATAATGTTCTGATATAAACCATCTATATGGTGATGTCATCAGTACCGTCATCCACTATACACTGACCTCATTATTACTGTTATCCCTACATATTGACCTCATGAGTACCGTTATCTCCTTTAAGCTGACCCTGTGAATACCGTTATGTCCTATATACTGCTCTCATGCATACCATTATCCTTGAGCTCATATGCCCTGTTATCCCCTACATGCTGACCTAATTAGTGCCGTTATCCGCTATATATTGACTTCATGGGTACCGTTATTCCCTAAACACCGACTTATATTCAGTGCACTCTTAAGTGATTGGCCCCTATGGATCAGCTAAAACCCTCAAAATCATTACCATCAAGCAAGTCAATGATTGGAACTGGGAGAGTTGACAGTCTTGTCACCAAAATACACTCTCGAAAATTGCAGGACACCCTCACAGCAAATACTGGAATCTCCTTGTGTCTCTTAAAATTAGTTGCGATTCATAATGTGCATTTATCATCTTTAAGGAAAAAGAATACTTTCAAATTATAAGGCAAACTCTTCCACAACAATAGCAGCCTCTGGTAGCTGAACACTACAGACATACACCCCCTCCGTGTTAATGACGTCAGAAATAAGCTGGGACACCCACAAACGCACGGGTGATGTTTGTGACTGATTTCGTCCCTTCAGTATAAGACTGGAAAGAATGGAAGGAAAATGGTAAAACTCGTGATAAAAGCAACATATTTTTTGCTAGATACAAAGAAGCCAAACGGTTGTTTAGAAAACAGCATCGGATCTCAAAACAAAAGCTGATAGATGATAGATACAAAGAAGTTTATGAGGCTGCTGAGGTTGATGTTCATGAATACTTCAGGGTAGCTAAACGTTATCGTAAAAACAAAGGTCATACTCAAAAAATTATCTATTCAGATAAACCATCTAATGACCCGAAAGATATATGTGATATGTTTGGTGAATATTACAGAAATCTAGCTGGCCCGGATACTGATCTGAAACTTGACGTTCTATTTTCCTCTTACGTCAAACAACGTGTTAATGACCTTGAAAATGAGGTATTAGATAGCACTGATTCTTATGACAATAATGGTGTAGCTATAGCATCTCCCCTTTCAAAACCCTTCACTGCTGAAGAATTGATGTATACTGTCAAATCTCTTAAAACAGGTAAATCACCAGGGCATTACGGAATCGCAAACGTGCATATTAAAAAAGCAGGTAGATCTATTCACCACAATCTCATGGTTTTATTCAATGCAATTGTGCACTATGAATATATACCATGTGAGCACAACATAGGCCAAATCCTCCCAATTCATAAAGGTCATGGTAAAAGCAAGTCGGATCCTGCTTATTACAGGGGAATAACTATGGCATCTGCTTTTAGTAAACGTTTGGAAAGGCTCATACTCAACAGAATAGAATCCTGGGTAACTAAAAACTGTAATTTCCCACATCTTCTCCAATTTAGCTTTCGCAAGAATGCAGATGCAGACACTGCGGCCCTCGCACTATTAGAAACAATAGCATATTACAATGAAAGAAGTTCTCCAGTCTACTGTGATTTTTTAGATAATGAAAAAGCCTTCGACAGGGTATGGCTAGATGAACTTTTTCTAAAACTGTATGACCTTGGTATCGCGGGTAAAACATGGCGAATACTACGTAGCTCTTATATGTCTATGTACTCCTATGTCAGCTTTGCAGGCTATAGATCAGACTTGTTTCATGTACGCCAAGGAGTTGGTCAAGGCAGAGTTATATCTGCCTTGCTCTTTACATTGTATATAAATGATCTGTTATGTGAGCTGGAACGCTCTAAGCAAGGGCTAAATCTGCCGTGGGCACATACTCCAGGCCAGCTCTTGGCAGATGATACAACACTGTTTAGTAGCTCACCAACAGGCCTTCAAGATCTTCTCAGTGTTGTAATTCAGTATGCCTATAAATGGCAGCTTAAGTACAATGTCTCGAAAAGCGCTGTTCTAATATTTGATGTGCAGCATAAATTTATCTGCTCTCAATCCCTGTACATGGGCAGTATGTGTGTTCCACTTCAGCAATCTAAAATATATGCAGGTGTCGGGATTAGCTCTGATAAGTCTTCCTTAGAACGAACACAATTAGCTTGTGAAAAGTTAAAAATGTTAATAAATAGTAATAATGATACTGGACTAAAGTTTGGAGGCATGAATCCAATCCCAGCAAAAAGGATCTGGGAACGAGTGATACTCCAATGCGGGCTCTATGGATGTAATGTCTGGGGACTATTAACCCTCAAAGAATACGATATGCTGGAAGTTATTCAACGTTATTTCAGTAGAAAAATACAGGGCCTTCCAAAATGTACATCAGGTACTGTTGCTGTGGACAACATGGGCTTGATATCTCTCCAATCCTTTATTGACAAACAGTCACTGTTACTACTTGGAAAACTATGCAGTTCCAGTTACAGCTATGTTTTAAAAAAGGTATTCATTACTCGCCTTGGGCAGTTTAGATACGAAATAGCGTTGGGTAACTTCAGAAAACGATGTGCTTTGTCACCTGTATATAACATGCTTAGACTTGTCAAAAAATACAATCTCTATGCAGAAATAAAAGATTATCTAATTAAATGACGCTTCCCAAGTAAAAAGGCATGGTCTGATATTGCTAAGGAAAGGATTATTTTTGCAGACCACGAAGCTGTATGCTCTAAGCTGCTATCTAGACTTAACTTAAATAGATGTGTTTCGCTACGTAATGATAAAGAACACAAACTCTGGCTGCTTGCACTTGAACGTCCTGAACAGTTCCCAAACCTGTCTCATCTCGTACGACTGGGATGCCTAAATATAGAATCTAGGGAATGTCGATGTAGAATTGTAGCTCATGATATTATTAAGCATGTCTTTTTGTATTGTACATTGCATATGAATGACAGAAATGAAGTAATTTGAAATCATTTGAGATGTGATAGATGTCTCTACATTTGCAAGACTATGTAGTAAGGAGGATGATATAATCCTGTCTGTACTACTTGGCGGTATGCCTGAGTGTGTTAGCTCTTTATCTCAAAGTCTATGGATTGACCTTATGGTTATTTTGTCAAGATACTGTAGGAAATGGCTGTATCTGTTACAAAACAGTTATAAGAATGCTTGATTGTCATGCATTTGTAGTTATCATTTCTCATAATATTGTTAAATTGTACAACTGTACAGCTCTGTAATTATACATAATATCATATATGATATGTATCTTCAATATCTGGAGGAAATAATGAATATCTATCTATCTATCTATGACGTGACACTATCTTTAACCACCCTGCATCACGTTGCCATTATGAGTAACCGAGTACCGAAGGGAGTTGACGTTCCTGGACGTTCTAACCACGGGCTGCATGACAGCAACAATCAGCAGCAGTGATGGAGTTGATAGAAACATCCTTGATGGTTGATGTGAAGGAGTGAGTAAACAGTCACCTATGTATTGTACCAGTGACAAATTATGCAATATCCTGGCGCGTTTTGAAAGACATATCATATAAGGGAGATCATATAGTACCACAAACTGTAGTGAGTGAGTGAGTGAGTGAGTTGGTTTAACGCCGCTTTTAACAGTATTCCAGTTATATCACGACGTGTCAGTTTAATGTGGAAGGAAAGCCCGAAGTGATGCAGGTCTCAGACGTTTACCACTTTGGTGAAACCCACGAGCACGGGTATGGTGCTGACAAACCTAGAAACATAATCTGGGCAAACCGTAATTCGAACCCACAATCGTAGGTTTCTGGCGTGCCAAGGGACGCAACCCTGCACAGCGAATCTGACAACCTAGACACCCCCCCCCCCCCCCCCCCACACACACACACACACACACACACAAAAATAAAAATAAATAAAAATAAATAAATAATAAAAATCAATACGAAAATCAATAACAACAATTTTGAAACTTTGTAATATATATATATATTATTGGACATTATTATTATTGTGGGCACCAGTCTCCGTTATTTCTTAATGATGGCGAAATTGGGTTTAGGTTAATTTGAAATGTTACGTGATTGTGCAGACTGCAATATTATAGTTATCATGGCGACCGGGGAATATATTCGATATAAAATTAATTCATAGTCATCAACCATTTGATTCAACTATTAAGTGATACCACTGCATGTTCACTTACTATGCTTTGTTGACACCCCGACTTTGCTAGGACAGATGAGCTACACGTCATGTATCGGGCAGAGGTCCTCTAAGATAAGCGCAACACACACATACTTTAACATGGGCTCACGTTAGTTGTACCGGGTCCTGATTTATTTCTACGACACAAAGTGTATGTTTTTCAATCGCAGTTTACCCGTTCCAAATCTCAATTAATAAGTAACACATAATCATATAAAACCCATCATTTGATACACATAGCAAACACAAGGAAACGTAATCATACACTCTCTTTTACATGTTATTGAAGGTTTAAAATATATACGTACCTGTGTTGTAATGAAATGTTATGAATGTAATGATTACATAAGTAATAGTCTATACCACATATTCTTGGCAAAATATACCTGTTAAAATATGTTTGCCGATAGGTGAGATGAGGTGAGGTGAGGTGAGGTGAGGTGAGGTGAGGTAAAATGGGGTTTAACGTCGCGTCCAAGATTATTGCACTTATATAGCGACTAGCATGCACGTGTATGTATCTGCTTGTACTAGTCCGGACTAATGCCGATTTTATAGTGCTAGCTCACTGAGATACCATGCCGCAGTTTTACATGAATACCCCACTCAAACACAGTATACTGACTCCAAGCCGACCAGTCCTTGTTTTAGCCCCTTTATGCCGAGCGCCAGCCAGGGTAACAACAAGTGCCATCTTTTAACGTCTTTTGGTATGACGCGGCCGTGGATCGAACGCTCTACCACTAGACCACGGAGGCGCTCCCCTGTTAGAAGAGCATCTCCCATACTGTCAAACACTGGGCCTCGGAAAATAGAGAGAACACGTCTACTCCATAAGAATATTCCGAAACAACTCAAAGTTCCTTATATTTTGTATGCAAAATCCTTACAAGTCCCCATCTCGGGATATGAGAGGTATGTGAGAGGAACCGTACAGCATCTAGAAATTAGAAAGTGGACCTTCGTGGACCCAATGCCGTTGAAAAGTTTGTAAAATGTATGGTTTTATCGCAGGAAGTTACAAAAAGAAATTCAACACATCAAACCCCCACACATTTTAAAAACCTGTTTGGGATGATGACACCAAATGCCTGGATCTTTGCCATGTAACCTCTAAACACAGTAGAGATGCTCACTATCAATGCAGCATCAATTACAAATTTACTGGAAGGTTCCCACAGGTCTTTCACAACTTTTTCTTTCTTTATATTCACAGAAAGTAGTTGAGACAAGTGGAATTAATACCATTGCTTGACTTTAAACAATCTCAGAAAACAACCAGGTTCAGTTCTGTCACAATTGATTTTGTCAACTTTGTACACCACTATCCTTGATCCATTGGGCTTTTGTTACAAAACGTGCACGTGGTGACCATACATACAGTTACATGTCTATCTTCAGAGGTTCAGGTCAATATGTCAAGAATGAAAGTAACTCCCACCGGAAGTGTACTGAGAAAACAGTATGTGAAATGCTGACCTTTAACATGATAACATCAATGTAAATTAGGGGGTACCAGACATTTCGACAAGAAGTAGGCATCACCATGGGCACCAACTGTTTTCCCCTTCTTGCTGATCTGTTTCTTTATGCATATGAATCGGAATTTCTGCTCGGACTGGCAAAGTCAAAACAAGGTAAATTGACCAAGAAGCTTAACTTAAGTTTGAGGTATATGATCTGATCGTTAAATAACCATCAAATAGCCAATTCCCTTCTACTGATTTACCCACCTGAACTAAAAATACAGGAGAACAGTGAGACCACCTCATCTGTTTCACATTCACGTCTATGTAAGAATGATTCAGAGTGCAGATTCGGAGCCAAGGGCTATGTTAAAAAATCAGGATTCTATGAACTATGGCTATCTTCATGCCCAGGGATAGGTAAAATGTAAATTTTGTATACTGCACTACACAGTTGTGTTCAGGTCTTAGATTAGAAATCAACTTCTCTACCAAGGTTCCTTTCAGATCTTCCAAGATCTATTTAGCATAAGGTGATAACGTGTTTAACCATGTGTTTGGCATGGGTGGATAATCATGGAAACCTCTCCCTCCCATTTTGATGTCTGTCAGAAGCTCTGATTGCATCTTTGAGTGCGCCTTGCCAGACTAGTCCAGGACTGGTATAGAGTGAGTGAGTGAGTTGGGTTTAACGCCGCTTTTAACATTATTTCAGTTATATCGCCGCATGTCAGGAAAGCCCGAAGTGATGCTGGTCGCAGACGTTTACCACTTCGGTGAAACCCGCGAGCACGGGTATGGTGCTGACATACCTAGAAACATAATCGGGGCGAACCGGAATTCGAACCCACAATCATAGGTTTCTGGTGTGCCCAAGGGACGCAACCCTGCATAGCGAATTGCAGCGTCTCAGACAACTGGGCCACCCGTACCCACACTGGTATAGAAATGTAATATATATCCAAGGTCCCGAATCTGAAGTATCTCCCAGACGGTCTGTGCGTAACCGTAGTATTCTTCAGATATGTCCTCACCAGAGAGAGTTAAGAAATGCTTCTATAGGAGGCAGTCTCGTCTCAGCGAATCTCATCTCAGAGTCAACGTATTCATTGCTTCGTTAAGAGCAGAGACAGTCTGTCAGAACCCAAATACTGACCCATGTGATGTAATTTGTGAGGCCATTCCCTTGCATAATTTGCAACTATTCTTTTCAATAAACTTATTAATTGAAATGAATCTTTAAAGTCCATGCAGCAAAAAGATAATGATATGTACTATGGAATACATCACATAGGTTTGTTCTGCACTTGCCTGTGGCCTATTGATCAGATGACTGTCATACTTTCTTAATTAAAATAACAGTGACAAACCTTTTCCATATTCTCTGCCAAAAGGAGAGTCGGTTGTATGATTCTGATTATACCATGAGCATGGTGATGACACCAGGTGTTCGCGAAAACGTAAGCATAATCTGCCCTACCGGTGGCACACGTCACAAACACATGCAAAGGCAAGTCCCTTGTTCACGGAAACATTTGGTACAAAAACCGGGTATTGTATCAGACAGTGTTGTCACTGATGTGTTAAATTTGGAAAAGCCGTCCACACGTCTACCACATGACGATCTTTGAAATCCTGGTAGACAGAGCTTTCTCGATAGTATCTCAAAAGTTGTGAAATGTAAACACCAAAGGCTGGAGCTTCTGGAATATTGCCCGACATGAAGGGAAAGTTGACTTTTGGAAAGTTGAAGTCATCCCTCTTGTCACACAGTCTTGTGGAGAGTGTTTTGAATCTGAATTTGAATCTTTATGCATATATCTAAATAGGAAACTGATGAGGCGGTCACTGGTCTCCTTTATTTCTAGTTAAGTTGGTAAAATTGTCCGGTATTCAACCTCCACATCAGCAGATAACCTGCCAGTACAACCGATGGCAGCCTCTGTACATCGGCAAAGGTGTACAGCCCCTTGCAGAATTTGTACAAGGGCTTCCTGAGTTTGAAAGTAATAACTTTCTTAATCCTAGAGTGAGGAACCTCAGTCGTTTGTTCACAGAAGGCAGTCATCATAGAAACCTGTCTGTGGTTGCCATTAACCAAACTTGTACTACAATAAAGATCCGACCCCTGTAGATCCGGGGTAGAATAGGACTTCAGCAACCCCTGCTTGCCGTAAAAAGCGACTATGCTTGTCGTAAGAGGCGGCTAACGGGATCGGGTGGTCAGGCTCTCTGACTTGCTTGATGCATGTCATCGTATCCAATTGCGTGGATCTATGCCCAAGAATGGGTATAAAACATGTGCGTTAATGGGATTCCATATGCACTCTTTAGCATCGTGCTGACAACAACCACTCATAAAAACAACAAAATTACGCAATTATTCAACATTACGAAATGCCACGCCTGTCCGAAAATGAGCGTCTGAGAGCCATTGGTATGCTTGAAGAAAGATCGAGTCAACGTGATGTTGCAAGACAATTTAACGTCCACAGAAACACCATTTGGCAACGTTGGCAACACACGAATGCAGTCAGAGACCATCCTCGGAGTGGCAGGCCACGCGTTACCAATAATCGACAAGACAACTGGATTCGAACAACACACCTACGAAATCGATTCCAGCCAGCAACAGTGACTGCAAGAAGCATTTCTGGCCTTCGACGAATATCTTCACAAACCGTACGTCGTCGCCTCATATGTGCAGGGATTGTCGCCAGAAGACCCACCAGACGTCCCATTTTGACAGGAAACCATCGTCAAGTACGTCTACAGTTGTGCAGACAGCGTCTACGCTGGGCGGCCATGCACTGGGGACAAGTTCTATTCACTGACGAGTCTCGTTTTCACCTCAGCCACAGCGATGGACGGATTCGAGTGTACCGACGTCGAGGTGAACGTTACGTCAATCATTGTATCATGGAAGAAGATCGGTTCGGGGGCGGCAGCTTTATGGTATGGGGTGGGATTACAGCAAGTCAGAGAACCCGTTTGATAGTGGTAGACGGAAATCTCAATGGACAGCGCCACCGCGACGAGATCATCGGCCCTGTTGTTCTACCGTTTTTGCGTCGTCATGGCCCAGGCATTACCTTCCAACATGACAACGCCCGGCCTCATATTGCTCGACTTGTTCAGGATTCTCTTCAATAAAACAACGTGAATGTCATTCCCTGATCTCACCAATCGAGCACATGTGGGATGAGATCGATCGGCGCCTTCGACGTCAACCACGTGTTCCACAGACATTCCAGGAACTTCGAAACATGCTCCAGCAGATATTGACAGATATCCCACAGGACTTTGTGCGACGCCTGGTCCATTCCATGAGACGAAGATGTGTTGCTTGCATCGCAACCAGAGGTTGACACACACGCTATTGATTTGTAAATTGACATTTTGGCATGTTCATGGGTTGTTGTTTTTTATGAAATCACGCATTTTCTGAAGTCATTATGGCAAATAAAACCATTTGAACACTTACAGAAATCTTTTATCTGTTGCAAACCGAAATTGTTTCAGATTTGGTAAAAAACATAACTTTGCATTAAATCTTATTCAATGTCACAGGAACATTTTTTGTTCAGTGGATCAGCAAGACGGGAAGCACAATTTGGACTCAACCTCACAGCTGTGTCTAGCTGTGCACCTTGCTGAGCCGAACAGTAAAGCCTTAAAACTGTGTCGACTAACTTAGATATAATTAATGAACATTTGTGTTACATGCCGTTGGTCCGGTAGACAAGTCATGCTTATGAAATCATAGCTTAACACTGTGTGCAAAAAAAAGTCCCTCAGTTGATAAAGAATGTGACCTACCACTACGGATACTGATATTTCCAACAGCTTCCCGGGGAAGTCATAATATACGCTTGTCAACACATTTCTCAAACAGTTTTTTGTAGAAGTAATTGTGTAAATAATTCATGATGACCCAAGTGTTAACTGCTCTAGTTGGCAGGTTAATTAAAGTGTGTGCCAACAGTGGGAATAAACAGTCGTGGCCCCTGAAGATGGTTATGTAACTGTATCCATGGTCACCTCCATTTGTGACAAAAGCCCCATGGATCAAGAAATGAAGTTTTCCCTAAACTTTGTCATGTGATGCTTACATAAACCTGAGAGGCAATGAAAACGCAATCAGCATTATTTTTTATCATAGAATATCAACAGATGGGAAAACAAAGTGAATAGTTGTTGAAAAATGTTACTTAGCCTGATAATTGTCTTCTGTCGTCGTGTGTACAGACATGTTTGGTTGTGTGCACACCATCCTGAACAAAACGCCAAAACACATCTTCAGCTTGCAGTCCGAAATGCACGTGTACGACATGAATTTTGAATTGCATGCAAACAGTACACATTGCTCCCCTATAAAATCACATCATGATTTGAAACTGGTGTCCATGTGCACCATGCCACGGTTAACCCAAGATCAGCGACACCAGGCCATTGGAATGCTGCGAGCTGACACTCCACAGATTGACTATGCACAACACTTTAATGTCCATCAATCAACTGTCAGTCGTCTCAGAAGATGCTACCAAGTCACAGGCAGGGTGGAGGATCGGCCACGCCCAGGCGTTCAACGGGTGACAACAGGACGTCAGGATCGCTATATTGTCATGCAACACCTCCGACGTCGATTTCAGACAGCTAACAACACTATCGGAAGCAGAGGAAGATCCATCAGCAGTCACACTGTGCGTCGCAGCAGGGATACGGTCACGGCGACCGTACCAAGGTCAGATCTTAACGCATAATCACAGACTTCAACGACAGCGATGGGCTGCAGCAGGTGGTATTCTGGGCAACGTCGGTTGGAGGAATGTTGTTTTCTCTGATGAGTCTCGCTTTAATGTCTCTTTCCCAGATGGACGGCTCCGTGTGTACCGACGTCAAGGTGAACGTTATGTGCGACCTTGTGTCATTGAACAAGATCGCTGTGGTGGTGGAGGAGTAATGGTTTGGGGAGCCATAAATGCTGTGTGTAAATCACAGCTTGTTATTGTGCAAGGTAACTTGACGGCACGACGTTACGTGGATACTGTTCTACAGCCAGTTCTTCTTCCTCTCTTAAGACAGCATGGTGGAAAACGGCTAGTGTTTCAGCATGACAATGCTAGGCCCGATACTGCCATCCTGACACGGAATTTTCTTCAGAGAAACAACGTGGAGGTCATGCAGTGGCCCTCAAGGTCACCAGACATGAACCCAATTTAGCACCTGTGGGACAAACTTGGTAGGCGTGTGAGACGACAGCAGATTCCGCCCCACAATGTTGCTGAGCTCACTCAGGCATTGCAGTATCACTGGAACGCAATCCCGGCTCATTTCATCCGTCGTTTATGTGATTCCATACCAAGGCGTTTGCAAGCTTGTGTTCGTGCTCAAGGTGGACACATCAGATACTGAGGGTCTGTTCAATCTCTCTCTCCTGTAAATGGGATTGAAACTGATGATATTAAACTCTGCTTTATGCAGAATTTCTCTATCGTATTCAGTCGTTGCTAATATACTTAATACAAGCTTTGAAATTTTCTTATGTTAATAAAATTCACGTTTGAAAATTGGATTGCGTTTTCATTGCCTCTCTGTATATATATGGTTATGTCATCTGAGACCTTCCTTGCCAGAGGAACAACTACAAACGTTTAATGTAGGGCAGCCAGACTTTGGATGACAGCTTGCTGGGACAGATTTGGTTTATTCCAGTTCTGTTTCCTATTTGGTTTCTATCCAAGACAACCTCGCGCACTAAACCTGCCCTGAAACAATCTAATATAATCATTACTGGGCCTGACAAACCTTAAAGATATGTGAGGAAAGCTGGACATTTTGTGCTGAGTCGTTATAAGATCCGGAAGTGGTTACAAAGACAGGACGGCGATAGTCTTCAAAGTCCTTGGGAAGAATCGAAAGCAGCAGTGGCAGTGACTCTCGTGTCGAAGACAGTATGTGTCTTATGAGTATGTAAACCACCTGCAGGTTTGATGAGACATTCCATTGGTATGTCACTATCTAAAGTCTGGTGGCGCATGTTTTTGCCTAAGAAGACGGAAGGTATACTTAGAGAGTCAGCCAGAACAAGGTGGGAGATCGTGTCAGGATGATTCATCTGAGGAATGTATTTTCATGGGAATATGATGAGTGATGGGCCTCCGACCGTTTTTTACATTTGTACAGGGAGAATAAACTGTATGAAATTAGAAGTTGTATACTGTTATTGTTTGTTCAAATAGCATGTTGTAAGTAAGGTACAGAGGGGGCTGATGAACGCAATAATAATTGTCATTTAAATATAATCTGGAATATTCCCTGTACCGATCCATAAATACATGACGTCATCAATCTCCTTTGGTATGGGGTTAAACCCCACCGTGCGGTGGTCCAACTACCCACAACATGTAGTGACATTAATCTGCTTGAAATCTTAATTGTGCCATGATGTTGAATAGTCGACCGTTTCTCTCTCCCACCCCCATCCACCCCCCAAAAAAAGTGTATGCCCCTTCCAGACTTCCAGAGCCTCCCCCATCCTAGAAATAAATCTTAATGGTATGTGGTCGACCTCATCTGAGAGAAGATGTACATTGAACTGTGTGTGCCTTAAAATTTTAAGATTCTAATTAAGAAATGTAACTCGGGACACAATAGGTACAACATGATAACATTTTATTGTCGAATCCAAGTGCCAATCATTATATATGCGTGTAAAGTTATATTGCTACACCACAGTATGGAAGCTGCACCGACTGCAACATTATAGCATTGCTGGGACGTAATGGGCAACATCTTCAAAGTCCTCATAGCACAAACGTCAGTGACGGATCACAAACGTTTTTCAGCCCAGCACAGCATCAGTGACGACTGCCAAGATATATCCAAGGATGTTTGTTCTGTGTGTGGTACAGCTATCTCCTTTTGACCACGACAACATCTTCAAAACTGTGCCAGGAGTCTGTCTGAAAGGAAAAGAAAACATACATCAACCCATATGCCCATGATGTGAAATATGTCGCCATAGTAATGACATTTTGTGTATGCAGAAACAAAAGCGTCGGGACAAGTTTTACACCGAGTAGATAACTATACAATACTTGTTAAAGGTGAGATATTGTCGATATGCGCACCTGTCAGGAATACTCCGACAAAATTCAAGGACACATATTGTGATCGCTTTAGTGAGTGCCCATCGACCACATCACCAGAAAAAGTTGAGCTTGATGAATGCTACAGTGGTTAATTAAAAATTGCAGCGATTAAATTTAAAAATATCTCTCTCAGTTATATCCCCTACTTTTTATTCTTTGGCAACATTATTTATAAGCTAGGGAGACGAACTGACGTCCATTAAAGTTCAGTCGTTGTTAAAGGGCATATATCATATACTGAGATTACCTTGGAGGTGGACGGGAGGCCGCTGACCAGCACAATAGTACCCCCGGAGGAGTGGGTTCACAAACTGGAAGAGATAGAAACTTGGGCTGCTTTATGTCATCGGGAAAAAGATTAAGGGGGGTCGTTATTACACACAAAAGGCCCCTTCTCTGGACAAAATAACTCTTGATAAGTATCTCTTAGATAAGCTAACTTCAGTAGTTTATGAGACAAGTGGTCATTTGACATGTTAAGTAACCCTTGACAACAAGACATGACAACATGACCACAGTTTCTCAGTAACACTTTTAGTGCCGGGTGCAAATCCTGGAGCTGTGCCAGGTGGATGTCTGTTGTTGTCTTTGGGGATTGTGAACAGACCATGTAACATATGAAGAAACAAGCATTTTAACCGTTTAACTGGAACCTATCTTTGTTTCATTCGTTAAAGCAAATGGTTGCCAAATAAAGTGTATTTGTTTCCAATTTAAGAAAACAATGGCACATACAAAACTAAAACGATGGAAACTCAAAACACACAAAAACACCACGTTTATATTTCAGAAATAATAAATATATTGCATGGCTATATATACAAATAATTTCCAGTTAATTCCACCTGTTATAGCCACATGTATACTTTTTGACATGATATACTGACAATAACAGGAGACAGCTGCACAAAGATCAGAGTTAATCTACGCTAACAAATGCAAACAAAATATATAAAGTAATTAATGCAACACCTATTCATAGCTGAGATGCATATCTAAGTAAGTACAAGATCGTATTAAACGGGTGGAAATTAGATAGTATTGCATCTACTTTTGTCAGTGTTATATATTAAGAAACCAAAAGAAACCCCAAACAAACAAAACTAATAACTTACACGCGACTGGCTACAGTCTGGATATAGTCTGAATTGAAAATCGTAAAACATAACAAAGTTAATATTGGACACATTTACCTTAACAACAGTCATCATTGGATAAGGGAGTTACTGATGTCATGTACAATGTATTTGTGGGATGTGTGCTGCGTTCATTTCGCAATACTTGTGAAACAGAATAGATATTTTCTAGTTTTTGCTCGGAAGGACCAAATCTAAACCTTACAAATGCAGTTCTAGTAGATTTAGGCAAGTTTTAAAGGCTCTCTAAGCATTACAAAATCTGACATGTCATTTCATCTGAAGCTCGTAAATCAAATGCCTAATAGTTAAAATGTCACAATGCTGTAGATTCCGAACGTTCCAACACTTTTCACAAGACACGTATAGCATACAATCTGAAGAACTGCATTCTGGATCTGGAAAATACAATTTATATCATCAATCTATCCGCAATATACAAACTTTTTTCTAATTCATTTAATCATATAAGGATTACTTGATATATTGAACAATAGTTACATTCCACGGATTCCAAATGCTACCTCTGCCCCTGGAGTGGTCACATTTCCTCCAGAAAATTGCTTCCCGTAATCTCCCCAATCCTGTATTGGTTGTTCTGTCTTTGTTGTTGCTCAAAGCTTCTATTTCTGTTTTCATTCCATCAACATCTACAATTGAACTGCTGTACAAATGGCCTGTGCGTGGGCGGAGGAAGGGTCTCTCAGGGTTACACCACAGTGGAAGCATCGAGCTCTGTCCCCCGATCCAGTGTAGAAGAAACCAGACCTTGCCATCATTTCAGGGGATTGTGGTACACACTTAAGGGCCATGAGTAAAACGACCCGAGACGTGTTTCATAATCAGAATAATGGAGATATTTCACAGTGAGGGTTTTCGTTGGTTTAGGTGGTGCCTGTATCAGGAAATGTTTGTGTCATGAATTCGCAATCTGGAGCATATTTATTGTGAACCAGTAGCGGATCGTCATCATCTTCCCAGATGTAGAGGCGTATCCCACATGCATGGAGCTCTACTTTGTCGGTTATGTCTGAAAACAGTCATAAATACATACATAGACATACATGCTTAAGGTAAGTAGTCTCATTCCTTAGATAATACATATTTCAGCTCTCAACAACATTATTTGAATTAAGTTCATATAACTTATCAAAAACACATTTCACTTGTTCTTCAACTTGAACTTTATCTGAAAGATGTTTACATGACATGTGAATGGTGAATGTATGTTACATTGGGTCAGCTATACTCTACACAGATAATAGAACACAGTAAGTAGTGAATATTTGAAGAGTTTAAACTTGAATAAAATCTTGGTGTATTCGTTTCGGCACACATTGATGCCGCATAAAGTTTATCATCATTGGTGAAAGTAAACAAAATTGGTAACAGAATTGGAACAGATATTTTTTCCCAGCCAGCTGCCATCCAAAGTCTTTCTTTCCTACACATTTGTAGTTCTGCAAGCTAACATGGCCATTACCCTATAATTAATTGAAAAAAGAACATGGTGTAAGTGACATATCAAACAATGCAACATGCAAGGCCAGTGTGTTAACTAAGAAAGACATCTGCTAAAACCACGCATCGGTACTTTCAACTTTTGGCTTGTTTTTTTAAAACCTGAAGACACTAATACCACGTGGCCTCTAAAAACACAAAGGTTCAATTCTGTCAATTTACACACAATACACAATAGAATTGAGGAAACACTTCATTTCCAGATCCATGGGACAGTGTCCACTATACCTGGAGACCTATATATAGTTACATCTCTGTCGTCAAAGATTCAGGACAATTTATTAAAAGTAAAAGCAAATGTCATGTGAAGAACGTCCTCATAGATGACTTCTATGTGAAATCTGAGGACATTTAGGCAAGAGGTAGGCATCCCCATGGGCACCAATTGTGATCTTAACACTAAAGCGCGAACTATATTAAGTCTTGATCTAAGGTAGGAAAATGTTTTATAGTTTTAATGGTTTTACTTAGGCACATTTTAGTATCTTAGTATATTACAAACAACTATTACACATTTTGCAAATGGGCTGAAATGTAAACACAATATTTAATATTAAAAATTCAATTTGACATTCAGATATATGTTATTTGGAAACTGGCAGACATGTTTAAGTTATAAACATATTTATAAACTTTTATTTAATTTACCAAAATAGATATTAAACTGAATTCAAGTCCAGACTCTCAGGTATGAAATAAAAGTACAACCAAGTGAGCTGTTTATACAATGAAAATAAACACATACTGAATTTGACTCTCTCTCTCTCTCTCTCTCTCTCTCTCTCTCTCTCTCTCTCTCTCTCTCTCTCTCTCTCTCTCTCTCTCTCTCTCTCTCACACACACACACACAGATCATATATATATTCCTCTCCTATATAAAATAGGATTCGGCTTCTTTTGAGAACATATTCATCCATTTCAAGGTTGTTATTTGCTCTCGCTTTGTGCTGAATATTATGTCTCTCAGCTTATCGGAGTGGTTAAGGTACTTGACGTCCGTTACTGTCACATGTTGAGGTTAGGGATCGACTGTTTGATATTCTTGGTGAGTGCCTGGGATTTTATCGACTGTTGAAAGGAAAAAGAGATGGCTTGCCACAATTTTTTTATTGTTGTAAGGTGTTTTTCTGTTTAAAAAAAACATGCTCATAGTTTTAAATAAAAAATATCTGGTTTAGTATCTGTAGCAGAAATAAATATCTAATCTCGATACAAAACCCCAGGCCCCAAGAATATCAAATGATAAGGTCTTTTTATGGAGGAAGGGACATCGCACCCATTCGTATGCACATATTGACTATTTGGAGGTAAGATAATGGCCCAACCAGTTAATATTCTGGTTGGTAGGCCTGTTAGCTTTATTTGAGACGTATTATGTTTTTCAGCCAGAGCTTCAAGATATACAATTCCTTTTTATGAAAGGAGGAGCCACACATTTATTTGGACTTACGTATACAGCACGTTACATTTCAGAGTAAACATAAGGTCCAGTGGACGATGAATATAATTTGGTATAAACTGAGGACAAAATTTCCTAGCATTTTGGGGGCAGCATTTTTAATTATCCCCGAACCCGCATCTCATCAAAAACCACCACACATCTGCACCCACACCCACACCAACACACGCCCTGTGCGAATATCAAATGATCAGCCTCCCAGGCTACGCTGTTTGAATGTGACGGTAGTGTTCCTCTCCTCGAATGTAGCCAGGCTGAGTTGTGCTTGTCGATATGGTGATATCTAGTGCATGAGCAGGAATGTAACCGCGTAGAACAGGATGAAACACTATGCGAGACTCGTAAAGCAATTGAAAACCAACACCTGTGACGCCTGCCCTGTTGAAGGTATGTGGGTGTTTGTACATTGACTACAGGGCTGCTTTATCCCAAAGATGAGCTGGGTCAATTAATGTTCAATTCTAAGGAGCGCTTCAATAAGAATTTAATGTTCCTTTGAAGCGAGTGGCTGAATGTAATTCTCATCCACACTCAGACATCAATGTTATAGACCGTGGTTAACAGCCTGATCAATAGCCCGATCAGTAGCCCAAACACTCCGCACCGTGCCTCACCTTCGGACTGATTCCGCAAGAGAGAGACCCACACTCTTGGATGAGTTTTCTCCCTTTAGTCAACATAAGCTGAGGTGTTCGGTTGACGAGAACATCATGTTGAAAGAGAGATATCGCCCCGCCCGCGTATGGTATAGATATGTGACTGGTTGGTGGTAAAGTTCTTGGGTGACTTGGACCACGGAAGTGTCTATCACACGATATGATTTAAAACAAGTTTCAATGATTTATACAGATGACATGCATAGGCGTAGGAGTGGGAGTTGGAACGGCCTGAAGAATGAGAGATTTAGTAAGTGACCAACGAGATACGAGTGATTACAGAAAATGCGTCACGAGTGAAATTAATTTTAATAAATGACATATTAACATATTTAAAATATTTTGATCCTGGCACCATCGTACTGTATTTTTTATTCAATTAAACATATACATTCTTAATCTAAGATTTCTTCTGAAAGATTCCTTTAAAAAAAATTATGAACCTCTATTTGAGATAAATGGAAACCGGCCCAAATTATTTGAAAAGTATATACAGCTAGATGCTATGTTCAACCATGGCATAGAGTACAAATATTGAAACTCGTTGTGGGGTTGGGAGAGCAATGCCACCCTACTTCAAAGGATCGGTTCCTATGTCTGTCACATGTTTAGCTAATAGTCTGAAGCACATGTAACTCATGTGGCCATTCCTTGGGCAAGTGACTGTTCGAAATGTGCCTCTGTTCACCCAGCAGGTAGGATGAGATGGCAATATGGTCGTTAACCTAGCGCCTAACAGGCAGCTTGGGTATACTCCCCAGGGAGGTGAGAATGATTCTTGAGTGCACATTGATCTAGTGATCAGGGTAAACGATAGCGCTTTGAGCATGCCCCTGAGTGGTGTGAAAGTATGTGCAATTTGAAAAGCCTATTATTATTATTATCATTATTATTTATTTTTTTTAAATGCAGCAAAGAGGGTTTGGGTGATCCTTGTTAGGCTCATCATCAGCTCAAGGCCCTTGCCCTCTCTACACGCAGCCCAGACAGGGAATTCTTCTTCTTCTTCTTCTTATTATTATTATTATTATCATTATTATTATTGTAATCTGCTGTAATGCTGTAATTAAATGAACAAACAGGAAGTGAACACTGTCTCATTCCTGAAAAGTTAGTTATCATTCAATAAAAAAGCAGACAACAACAAAAAGATATTCGTAAAATGTTTTTTCTGCAGTTCCTAAATATAGGATACAGCTATTGTGGCCTGGGCATTCAATTAAATATGTTTTACAGTCTCGGGGGTATTTTCCTTTCAGTTGGCAAATGCATGGAACCCGTGAAGATCCTCGGCAAAATAGGTCTTCAGCAGCCCATGCTTTTCGTAAGAGGCGACTAACAAGATCGGGGGGTGGTCAGGCTCGCTGACTTGGTTGATGATCAGTCACAATTGCGTGGATTGATGCTTATCATGTCAATAACTGGATTGTCTGGTCCAGTCTCGAATTTCTATAGACCGCCGTCATACTGCTAGACAATTCCTGAGTGTGGCGTTAAATAACAAACAAACAAACATGCAAGGAGACCTCTCTATCTATATATATATAATAAACAGTGTCCAACACAGCGTATGTCTATCACTTGTCTTTCTTGCATATATTGGTTTCCTATGAATTATTTATAGTGATTTTCAGATTTTGTTGGAGAAACAAATACTCGCACATTCATTATAACCTTACATCAATGATCCAATAGCAGCAAAGATTCTGGTTCAAAAGCAAATGCTCATTAGTTTCTTCGTAGGATTAAAGTTCACACAAGATATTAGATATTATGATTTAACTAAAGCATTTATCCATGACGTAAGCTTATGACATAAAAACATGTATGTCATACCCCAATGACATAAGTATGCAAATTAGATATGCAAATTAGATAACCGGAAGTGGGACTTTTTTCGCCGGCGCACGTGAGTAGGTGTTTACAAACAACATGGATACCTTTTATGTTGGAGACAATGTTTTAATAGATCAAAGGGGGAGTGCTACAGTGATTTGTGTTGACAAATGGATATTACAGGTTACAGGTTGATGGTACCGAATTTGAATTTGACTGTGATGAAGGCAGATTATCAAAACTTCCCTGTGGCCAAAGTTTCATCATCGAAACGCCATCGTCGAGCAAGGCGAAGTAGTCGACGAACACAAAGCCGAAAGATGCCCAAGGAAGATTTGTGGCAGTTGAGGACGGCATGATCGATGGTGTGATCCTAGACAATCAAAACAAAAACACAGCCAAGAAAACTTTGTACGATTTGAAACTGTTCGATAACTTTCTAAAAGTCCAAAATGAATTTCGCCAAATGCACGAAGTCGTCCCAAACGAACTAGACACACTTCTCTGCAAGTTTTTCATTAGTGTTCGAAAAACAAATGGGGAAAATTATGAACCAAACAGTCTCACAGGTTTTCAGAGCAGCATCGAGAGATCACTAAGACGAGCAGCACAAGCAAATATCCAACATCATTTCACGAAACACTCCATCCCACACTGTGACATCCCAGCTTGTTGATGAAACTCCCGTCATGTAGAGCGGCCCCTCGCGTAATGTCCAAATCGACAGTAGACAACACAGTCAGCGGTCTCAAATAATAAATGTTTCTGGTGGTGTCAACACTATGTTTGCTGGCAACATTACTGGTGGAAACATAACGATTAATCTCGTTAAACCTCCAAGCCCGGTCCCAGTCAAAAGACGCCGGATTGTCATCGAAAGTGATAGTGACACCGACTAGTGCATCTACTCTGACCTCTCAGCCGCGAGACATTCTTCAAGTGAGAGAGCGGTTTGATTTGAAGCTATATATTATAAGTGAAGTTACACCAGAGATATAATCAGATTACACAGAATCGTTGTTGTTACCGTTATTAAAGTTTCAATTATTCTGCAAAGTCTGTTCAAGTATTTTGTTTAAAATAATCCGAGGAACTCTTTTTCTCAGGGAAGGAATATGCCATAAAGGAGTTAAGAGGTTGTTAATTTTGGTTTACACGGCTATGGAAAACATGTATCACTACGCACGATCTATACGTAAGATTTCGACAAGTTGCTGATGTTAATGTTTAATGCAATTATTCCTTAATTGGTAAGCAAAAATATGAAAATGATAAATAGAATTCATCACTCGTGTTTTTTAATATGGGAAATATCAACCTCGTCCCGTTGATCGGTATTAGCCTCGCCAAAGGCTCGGCAAATACCGATTAACTAAGACTCGGTTGATATTTCCCATATTAAAAAAACACGAGTGATGAATCCTCTATTTATGATTTCAAATAGGTTTAGTCATATCACGGTATTATACACACATAATCAATACATCCCTGTTGCTTTGTAACACTCGGTTTATTTTGTGTTTGTTGGTACATTGATTTGACCTTACAACATGGCGACCACATTCTTCATGAATGAGGTCGTATTCTGACAGCAGTGCTGATGACGTATTACGGGATCACACATTGACTTATGACCTACGACCTACGACCTACGACATGACATGGATACTATCGTAAACACAAAAGTGGGATGAGGTGAGGTGAAGTGGATCTCACGTCACGTCAAGATTGTTTCACTAACATCGGAATGTGCATGCACACGTGTGTGTGGTTTCTTGTACTATTATGAGAACTTGCACAAGGCACTCGTGAGTGCTCGTTTCATATGCCTATATTTGGATACCACGAAGCCTCTCTGAGCTCAACAACAAGAATTTAAAAACAAAATGGGATTGTATTCCCATGTACAAAGGGTTTTTGTCTTATACCAAACAAACGATATGGTTCAGGATTTCACTAATAGTGATATTACTGTCACAAACCCCGACCCACATAGCCTTAAAGTGTCAAACCGGTAATGCCAAAAAGGACCATCCACTTGTATTTACAAAACATAAAAGGTTATCAGTTTCTTGCCAAGGATTTGAAACTTGCTTCATTGAAACATCAAAATTGTTTTGGCTGATATCTCAAAATGATATCATTGTGGCCTGGCTCTATATAGTTGTGGTTTCCATTTATTACCTACATTCAGCACAGTAAATCGTTATTGGTCAGTTTGTGTAATAAACGATCCCGAACAGTCTAAGTAAAAAATCGTATATAATTTGTATACCGGGTCATTTATAAATCTAATTGACTAATAGTTCTTGTGCACTCAGCATACCTTATCTCCTTGTGCCTCCATGAGTGTCAGTGAAAAACTGACATACAGAGATTAATGAGAAAATATGTATTCCTCATCCCTGAACCCTTGTAAAACTGTATCCGCCCCTGAAGCAAGGCTCGATGTGTTAATGTGTGAAAACATCGTGGTGAAGACGCAATGGTGCCAAAAGCGCGAAACATATTTTGTTTGAAATTTTAGGTATGGTATCAATCCCTGCAGAGAATGGTACCCACAATAATTTCCCCCTCTTCTGGCAGTAACATTCATACAAATATATTCTACAAAGTTTTTGACTTTGAAAATCTGGAAGTGGCCTCGCACACTAATTATCATCAAACTTTATACGATCAATACACAATTACCATTACCTACCTCGTCCTTCGATTGTCATATAAGTTGTAAAATGTATATCCTATTCACATTTAAGATTATATAATATAGCCACAGAGACTCTGTGTGGCCGTTTTTGTTACTCTCTTATCACCTCAAATATGACACATTCCCACACTGTTTCGTAACTCGCTAGCATATTGCATAATGTGTCACTGGGACAACTTACAGGTTGATGGTTACCATCACATGTGTGACAGTTAGTCGTACTATCTTATCTTCTTAAATATGGTACGTTCTCAAACTATGTAATGACTCAACAGAACTCCATATTTGTCACTTGACCAACTTATATACAACTGGCAACCATTTGGCAACCATTTCCTCCACATTAACCAGAACAATGCTTCTGTCAACACCAACATTGCTGCTGTTCGTTGCTCTCATGCAACCCACTCTGTCCAGCAACCTCAACTCCCTCCATGGCATCGCCTACATCTCCGTGACGACGGACAACCTGACGGCGTCCACGCAGTTCTACACGCAGGTTCTTGGTGGGATGCTGGTGCCAGAGTTGGCCTTCACCTTCAGTGGAGATTCTCACTACTACCGGATGTTCCAGAAGGAGATCCTGGACGCCAGAACACAAGGGGTTAACCCTGCCCAGCTAGGAGTACCAGATATAGGGGATAACGGTACTCACGAGGTCAGTACAGATGGGATAAAGGTACTCATGAGGCCGTTATGTAAGGATAAATATACACACTATGCTGGTATATAGAAGGCAAGGGTATTCATGGCGTCGGTATGTCGGCAATAACGTTACTCATGGGTTCAGTATTAGAAAATAGGGAAATAGTATGACAGTACTGGCACGCGTAACAGAAGACATCCCAACACCACTTTGTCTGTCCGGGGCACGTGTGGCCCAGTTGTCGCATGTTCCGCAAATCGCTGTGCAGAGTTGCGTCCCTTGGACATGCCAGTAAGTATATGATTAAGTACCCAGATACGAGAGAATCACAGAGATAACAAATAAATAAAGCGACAAAACCCTTTTCACATCCAAAAGCAATCTCTGAGTCAATTTTACTATTCATTTTGTCACTGATGCGTCAAATTTGGAAATGTCCTCCACATATCTACCATAAAACTTTTGGAAAGCTGTACTGAGGCCTTGAATGTTGTAACCTTGATCAACAATTTCTGAGCAAGAGTTGGATGACGCTCTTCGAAATCTTGCTAAAAAGAGCATGCACGATTGTATCTCAAAAGTATCTCTCGATATGAAGGGTAAGTTGACAAGGGAAAAGTTGAAGTCATCCCTCTTGTCATACAGTCTTGGAGAGTGTTTTGTCTTTATGCATAGATCTAAATATGAACCAGATGAGGCCGTCTCACTGGTCTCCTTTATTTCTAGTTCAGGTGGGTAAATCAGTGGAAGGGAATTGGCTTTTTGGTTGTGATTGAACGATATCTGATCATCGATATACCTAAAGCTTAAGTTAAACCTCTTGGCCAAATTAACTTGTTTTGAGTTGGCCAATCCAAGCAGAAATTCCGAATCACATCCATAAAGAAACAGATCAGCAGGAAGGAGAGCACAATCGGTGCCCATTGGAATGCCTACTTCTTGCCTAAATGTCTTACCCCCGCATTTTACTTATCAATCAGGAAGTCCAGCATTCAAGAATTAGATTGCTGAATTTTAGCAAGGCAGAAGATGACCAAGGTCTGGTCGTACTAAAGATGTCATGCCTGAAATACAAGTGCAGCCTGTTCAGAGACTGGTACAGGCTCAACAGCGTGTTCAATTTAGCATATTCCTAACATCATTGGGATAAGTTGATCAGGGATCGATGTATGCGCAATGTCTACTATGAGAACATTTGAAGTAAATTAATAAGGGTTTTTATTTAGCGTTTTGGTAGGCCTGTCAACCACACATAATGATATGAAGTGATTATATCGGTGACCTACGATGAATCGTAATATGCGTTTGTGTCTGCAGGTGCACGGTAACTTCATCGTCTTTGACAACGATATCATCCAACTTGTAGAGTTTGTGCAGAAATCATCATCGAAAGTCTTTGACATCCGTGACCGTCGCACCAGCCAGTGCTACATCGCGGCCCCACTTGTATGTTTCTGGGTCAAGGATGACGTCGATTTCAACCACTACATTGCTGTACTAGAAAGAAGATCACGTGATCTTGGTTTCGATCAGGTCAAGGTCAACAGACCAGTACCAGTTCACAACGAGCCTGAGCGACTAGCTGTTCCCGAAAACCAGCTTGGTATTACGTATGACAGTGGAAACTTTAATGGTTTATCAATGGCATACTTTAAAGGCCCGAGGGGTGAGCAACTGGAACTGAACCAACTCAAAAGAACTTTCAAGTACAATCTTGGCAGTGATTACTGTCGACAACAGGGGGTGACCACAGCCTTCTTGGACAATCACCCTGACAACAGATGGAAGAAAGCAGCTGGGGTCAGTGGACAGCTCTACGGTATGTTCGAGTTTGCAACAAGAACAGATGATCTTTCGAAGTCTGTCAACTTCTACAGGCAGGTCCTCGGTTCAGAAGTGCTTCCTAAACCACTAGTGGAAGTGGACCTTCGAGGAGATGACGTTGAAAATATGTTCTACCAGAAAGAGCTTCTTGATGCGGCATCATGGGGAGTGGATCCAAGGAGTATAGGGGTTCCAAATCTGACTCTGGCAGGATCTGACAGAAGGGATGTTAAGTTTAACATGTTTGATAACCACGTAATAAAGATTGCGCAGTATACTGCAGGAAAATCTTTGTCAGATCCCAAGTTCAACCCCAGATACAATTGGAGTAGTCCTGCCTACATCAACAACATGCACGTCGCTTTCTTAGTTGATGACAACATCGATCTTAACAACTTTGTACATACCGCAGAGCTGAAAGCTACCAACAAGAAGTTCCCTGAGTTTAAAGTCAATAGAGCAGTTGACGTACCGACATTAGAGGCTAGCGTACCCTTACCACAGTACAGTGCAGAGTTCACTGATGGACCTCTGAAGGGCTTCAACTACGTGTTTGCTAAGGGTCCAGCAGGGGAGCAGCTATCCTTTGTTCAGTTCAAGGGTCCAGCAGCAGCCAAGCTGAAGTCGGCCCTGCTGCAGTATTCAGCTGTCAGCACAGCTTTCAAGGAGACGAATCCGTGGGCGAGAAAAGAATATGACAAGTTTTGCTCTAAATATTCCAGCAATCCTGTTATTGGCTGAAATCATATCCAGAAATAAAGTTTATTCATAAATAATCAGATGATTTGAAATATTTTCGATTAAAGCTGAGACATGTCGACGATGAGATGAATTTGTTACTTACATGTAGTGGTGATGTCAGACGTCTTTCCTCGAGATGACTTTGTGGGTAAGAAATCAATATGATCTGTTTTGTTCTAAATATTCCAGTCCTATTGTTGGCCAGTTTTCAGAAATAGTTGATTTATCAAACACCAGATGAGCCCTCCAATCTTGGGGTTAAGTCCCATTATCCTTGCCTTTACTGACAATAAGAATTGAATAACCTGTTCTGTTTCTGTCTGCCCTAGATTCAATTATTTACAGTCCGCTATGATAAGGCACACAACTACATAATTGTGTCATTGTCCTCGAACCAAACTTGCTGTAAAAATGACACAAATTAATAGAGCTTGATACAGCTTAATATTCCTTCGTTTGTATCATCACATCCGAACAAGCTTTCCCTTGGGGATCGCACATCATCCCAGATTCCCTGCCTAACCCATCTCGGAAACTTGACCACTGTCGCCGATCGATGAATATACATAAACCCGTCCGGTAAATATACATTATTATCACTTTTATTATTTATGCCCTTTCTTGAAGAAAACGCTGATGTTTTTGGCTAGGAAGAAATTAGAACTTGAAAGAGAAATTCATCTCGGAGAGAATTTCGGCTTTAAGAAATTGAAGCTGGGATAGAAAAAGAATGATTGACATTTTTAGGCAGAGAAAGAAAAATATGAATTGATAATTGAAGCTGATAAAATAATTAAGATAAAACAAGTTGAATGACAGAATGACCTCTTTCACAGTACCTTGACCACTGTCACCACTCGGAGAATTTATATAATCCTCACTGACTTTTGCTAGCACATCACTGTAATTTTATGTTTGATACTGATCACTGCCACCATATTATTTATTGCCATTGAATATTGTACTGCCACTCTCTAGTGTGCTGCCGTTGTTATTGCTGTGTAGTTATTTGTATTGATTTGTAAACCTAGTGAATGTTGTAATATATTTGTCAATTGTATACCATTTGTTGGTTCTTTGTTCTTTTACGTACAGATTTTTTGGTTAACATATTGTTTCAATTTGGGAACCGACACGTGACAACACATGCAAACATTTATGGGTGCACTATACATCCTACATAGTTATGCCTTTCATGCAATCCTCGTGTGCTTTAAAATCCTTAAATATCAGCTTAAAACAGATGAGGACGAACCTCCTTAGTGTATCGCTTGTGATGAAAGATTCACCGGCAAGCAAATATTGCTTGACTGTGTAGACTTTGCAATCGCAAGGGATTCACATTAACAAAGCGTAAATCTGTAAGTTCTCTTTTCTCGTGTAAGCAGGCTTAAGTTACTTGAAAGAAATTGGTCTGTATAATACATTTTGAATATATGTGTGAATAATTAATTGCTTTTTTTTTAAGTTTGGTGTGATGATTTTACCAACTGACATTATTGAAGGTTCTGTCCAGGAGGTAAGAGTACCCTTTAATGATTGCCCCCTGTGTGATACGTAATTCCTATCATTATCGATGTAAATATCTTCAACCAGTGATTTAAGCCAACTTATTGCTGACTATATTTTAATATTGGCTAGTATTAAGCACAACCACCTGTAGCTAACGTGATGACATAAATCATGCTGGGGTATCATGCAGGAAGGTGAGGTACCGTAAGTTCCCATGATTCTCAGCGATGTGGCCTAGCTTTGGTTACTGGTTTCCTATAGCCTGTATTTGAAACTGTATAAATGATATTTCTATGCCCAAATGTATTCCAGAAAATTTGTTTGAAGATATAACTTTGTATTCATGACTCACTCGTGAATACATAAACTTGGTTTCGTCGCTGTATGGCTGAAATAATGCCAACGAGACGTGGAATTTTTAACTCACTGACTCACTGATGTACATAATCACTTAGTATTAATTTGAACCATTAATAAAACAGGCATTTCTTAATAATAATTTCTATGTAGACAAGGGCTGAGTTTTGAGTGCATAAATGGTGTTTAACTTGTTAGTAGTCACTGTTGCTGTGCCACACTTCAAAACATTTTAACATTTTACATTAAGTCATTGACGTCACGAGGACATTGAAGATGCCCCGTGCATACATCACTACAACAGATGCTACATTGAAGCAGCCATTGCAGTTGGATTGATGGGTAGGTACATATGTTATCACACCCGAAACTAAATCCATCATGTATAAATGTGTTGAAATAAATGTTATCACACCGTGACTATACCCATCATGGAGACATGGTTTGGTACATATGGTATCACACCCTGACTATATCCATCGTGGAGACATGGTTTGGTACATATGTTATCACACCCTGACTATACCCATGATGGACACATGGTTTGGTACATATGGTATCATACTGGGAACAATATCCATCATGAATATATCTGTTGAAATATATACACAGTAAAAAAAGTGTTGCACCCCCTATACTTTTTCATGGAGGGGTGTTTTGAAAGGGTGTAAAGATAACCGAATTAATATCATAACCAGGATTTCGTGTATACCAACAAACCAGTGTATTGTCTATACAATGAACTTAAATGGGGTATTCCATGACCTTATGGCATGTAATAATCTCATGCTGAACTTTTACGAAAAATGAACGAACAACGAAGACGCATTAAGTATGGTGACATCTCAATAATTTTTAGTGACCAAATTCATCCAATAGGGTAAGAATGTCATATGGAGATTTGACGAACACAGTAAGTCAATATCGAGAACTTCCACCAAGCACTTGGATCACAGCTTGAAGTCTTCGTCTCATACCCCTCACCAGACGCTGGAATCGCTCCATGGGCAGCTGCTGCCACTCCTCGTGTAATGCTGCTTCCAATTCACGCAAGTTCTGTGGAGGAGGGTCCCGACGATAAATCAGGCGTCCCACAATGTCCCATACATGTTCCAGAGGATTCAGATCTGGACTCATTGCTGGCCATGGAATCTGCGTCAGAGCATTGTTGTGGATAACCTGGGTCACAGCTCGTGAACGATGTGGTCTGGCATTGTCATCCATGAATATCGGTCTGGTGGCCAGTGGATGATTGTCAAAATGGGGCACCACAACTGGATTTAGCACCTCTTGGATGTAGCGCTCCCCTGTCAAGTTGCCTCGTATGGTCACTAAATCAAGCTTACAATCAAATGAGAAGCATCCCCAGACCATAACAGATCCACCTCCATATGGTACAGTTGGCATGATGTTTCTTGCAGTATAAGCTGTTCCAGGACGCCTCCATACTCTCACTCTGCCATCCACAACATGCAGAAGGAACCTGCTTTCGTCCGACCAGTGGACTCTTCTCCAGGACCTCAAGTTCCAGTTCTGTCTCAGTCTACACCAGGCTAGACGTAGTCGTTTGTGGTTGTCTGTGAGTTTAGGTCGCTTGATAACCCTTCTGGACTTCAACCCTGCAGCTATAAGACGATTTCTCACGGTCTGGGTACTGAACTGTTGACGAGGAAGCCAAAGACGTTTCAAGGTTGTGCTTGTAGCAAATGGATGACGCCTTACCACCCTCAACAACGCTCTGTCATCTCTAACTGTGGTCTTACGTGGTCTGCCAGAGGGTCTGCGATTCCTTACATCATTAGTTTGTGCGTGTTTTCTGACCAAACGGCTTATTGTTGAGTAGTGATGTCCGGTTCTTCTGCCAATCTCCTTGAACGAAAGACCTGCTCCATGAAGGCCAATAATCTGCCACTTGACTGCTTCTGACAATCGTCTACCCGGCATTGTGGGTTACAATAAACTGGGCTGTCAGAGAACATCTTTTATAGGCGATGTTGAGCTTAAGAAGATACTGCAATCTGCAAATGTCATGCACCATGCAATTCACGTGCTGATTGCTACGTTTTGGTGATCATCTTCCCTCCGAAAACATTACACATTTCACATCAGATCCCCAAGGAATACCTACCATTAAAACCAGAGTCGGGCGTTTTAAATGTTGTGCTGTATCAAACGTATTAATGTGGGGGTGCAACACTTTTTTTACTGTGTATATGTTATCACACCCCGACTTTATCCACCGAGACATGGTTTGGTACATATGGTATCACACCTTGACTATGTTTATCATGTCTAAATGGGTTGGTACGTATGTTTTCGCATCAGGAACTATATCCATCATAGAGAAATGTGTTGGTGCCTATGGTATCACACCCTGATTAATAACATTATGAATAAATGCGTGGGCACATATGAAATCCCATCCCGACAGTATCCATCATGGACAAACGGGTGTTGCATGTTTCAGTTGTGTTACCTTTTCCTTTCAGACACAATCATGGCATAATTCTGATTTCAAGGAGACTTATGTCTCTATATGTTGCAATGGCCAAAAGTTGCACCACTCACAGAGAGGTTGGACACGTTTCGGATGAATAAAAGTCTTTGAATTTATCTTGGCATTGATGATGTGCTAATCTCACAAACGTTTTTGTTCCATCACTGTAAATTGCGTCTATGTTTCTCCTATTGACTATCAGATTCCATCTTTCATTTCACCGGAACTTACTTCGAACGAAATGGTGGCGACCAGTCAAGGCGATCTGCTCAAATATCAAGATCGATATTGTAATTAAACGGGTCTTACCCCGCGAAGTGCATCAAATCACGTGAACACCTCGATTAAAAACATGAAAGAATTTCCAAAATATGTTGGCGGTACACACGCTTTGCAAATCCTTCAGTCGACCGAAATCTGCAGTTGAAAACCATTTTGTTTAGGAACCGGATGTCTTGTTCCTTAAGCGATTTTGATTGGACTATGCATAGACTCGTTAGTCCAGCCAAAATGTAACTCCATAATGGCAGCCTAGTTCGACAAGGGTGTAAACTGGACCTTTACAGTCAGTTAACTCCCTTGCCTCAGGAAGATGGTTGGGATGCAAAGAGGACTGCTTTCGTGGATACCACTGACGCCATGTCTTTAAAAAAATGTACCTGTCAGTCAACTAGTAGATATCAGTTCAAACTGACAAGTATTTGTAATGTCTTTCTAAACAACATCCAGGTTCTGAAATATAAAGTGGTTATAAACAATTAAGCCTAACACAATAGATTTCTGATTGTAATACTTACCTGGGTATAACATTTTGTCTTGCATATCTTTCACGAGTGTTATATTTTGTAGTTTCAGTAATAAAGACAAAGATGTAGACATATGTTTAAGACGCCACATCTCAAAACCAAGGACCTTTTCCAGAAGTGAAAAAAGGCTCATAATCAACATTTTCTTCAAGGAATGGATTTCGACATGAGACAAAAACTTACAAAAAGGTATCTGACTGGTAGAACATGTTAAATAAGAGGAGATTGTCGTGCTTTCAAACGGGAAATTTGGTCAAATATTTCATCGTCTACGTTCTGTTAAAGCCCGTAGCAGTTTCATAAAGTGCTACCTCAAGCCACGCAGACTCGCAGAGTGATAATAGAGTTATGCCCCTTTCATTAACATTCCCTCCGAGAATCACTTATGTTTTAGATGGGGTCCATAATGTTGATACACAACAACAAAAACATGATGTTGATAAAAATAGAGAACTTACTCAAGTAATTCATTTAACAACCTCAAACAGTTTTTTCTTGCATACAATGGTTCCATGTGTGCTATATCTTCTCAGTATGGTGGGAAATATAGCTGCTACTCTTTCTGATGGCTCAAACAACCGCTTTTATCGGAGCAAATTGAGTAACTGTAATAATACATGCATGTCATGACTTATACGTCATGAAAGCCCTTGCTCCGGCAAATCATTCATCGAGATTCGTAAACATGGTGTTCGATACGACAGACACGTTCAGGCAGAAGTTATAAACGGGAAATTTGGTCACAGATTCCATTCATCTACGTTTTGTTAAAACCAGTAGCAGCTTCCGTGAAGTACAACATCAAGCCCGAGGACTCGCAGAGTGATAACAGATGTTATGCCCCTTCATTTGCATTCCCTTTGAGATCCACCCATATCTTCCCTTTGAGATTCACCCATATCTTCCCTTTGAGATTCACCCATATATTCCCTTTGAGATCCACCCATATCTTCCCTTTGAGATTCACCCATATCTTCCCTTTGAGATTCACCCATATCTTCCCTTTGAGATTCACCCATATCTTCCCTTTGAGATTCACCCATATCTTCCCTTTTAGACACCCATATATTCCCTTTGAGATTCACCCATATCTTCCCTTTGAGATTCACCCATATATTCTCTTTGAGACACCCATATCTTCCCTTTGAGATTCACCCATATCTTCCCTGTAGAGAGAAAATTAATACGTAATTTTATTTCTAGATATAATTAGACGATGAAGACGTCTCTCTGCAGGAGAGGCATATAGTGCTGGGTACCACTTCGAACCCGTAACATCCATGGGTGAAAAAGTCACCATTGACATATATGTATATACAATACGTCCAGAACCTGACACCATGAAACAACCAATTCTTTACTCATTCTTAACAAAACAACCAGTTATATAACTACATGTATCTCGAAGTTGCTAATGAATATAGCCTGTTCACAGTCCGTGCTTTCAATAGCTTATTTTAGCTGTCTGGGTGAAACGTTGCAAAATGCTGAGGTAGATCCTTCTCACTTATTAACTTATATGAGCAATAATGTGTTACTTTATCCAGACACAAGTTAGTACCTCGATCGCCTGTGGTTACTTATCTCACAATATGTATTGTACATTATCCTTGTAGGATGTACGACAGTTTATTTGTCCCCAAGAGGCAAGTGCGCCGTTCATGTCAAGTATCATGGGGCACAGCAGTAAACACGCCAAGGGCATAACATGGTCACAGCAATCACACAGCTTGTGCTATTAATATCAACCTTCAATCTGGTAAGGAAATCCATGTGTGTTGTGTTTGTGCTTTAGTGCATGACACTTAGACTTGCTTACAATATCGAAACAGGTTTGGTCTACCTGCCGCGAGATCTAGAGCTTTCTAGATGAATGGGGTTTGGTCTATACATGGGAGAACAGTATCACATAACTCTTAGTCAACGTATCACTAGTACACTACAGCCACTACGCGCGACTACTGCGCTGTGACTATGACTAAACGTGCTTGTGACACAGCTGACTCTCAGTCAGGTAATAGCTCTACACAGGTTGAAGGTGGCGACTGCATGGGCTATGACTTTGAGACGTTCTCTGAACGCTCACGGCTCATGAAATATGAGATATTTGGTTGGTGTTAAAGTTCCATGGCGACTGGGACCAAAGAAATGTCCATCTGCGCCCAACACATGGTATGATTTAAAACAAGTTACAGTGATTTATGTAAATCACACACATAGGCGCTGGAGTAGGGACGGACTGAAGAATGAGGGATTCTTAAGCAACAATCGAGGTGTGAGTGATCACAGAAAAACCGTCACGGGTGAAATAAATGTTAATCAATGACGTAATAACATATTTTAACATTTTGTGACCCTGGCACCATATTTTTGTATTCACATTACATGATTTAAAATCTCTTCTAAAAAGCCGTTTTAAAACGTTATGAACCTCTGCCAGGAAAGTTTTGAGACAAATTCTATATATTTCTGTCGTATAACGGCCCAAGTTGTTCGTGTACTGCACACAGCTGGTTGCCATGATGGACTACTGCATAAAGTTAACGTATTGAAAGTCACTGTTCATGTTGCAGATCCTATTTTAATCAAATTCCCGAGCAATGAATTGCCTCTTGTTTTACAACTATGATTTTGAGTTTTATAGACAGTATGTTATGAAATAACATTGTCATGAAATATTGTTGACATAATGAAGGATTTATAATGAACTTGACGATTACCAATAATGACAAACAGTGCCCAAGACGATGCATGTCAGTTGTATCATTTTATTGACATGTTCATTGGACAGAACATACATATATTGGTTACCTATGAAATATTTGTAGTAGGTATATGTAGTTGTACAATTTCAAATATTCCCGATTCTGACACAAAGCCTAACAGTTCCCTCTGAATTATTCCTCCAAACAGGTCAGTGCTCCAAAGTCCGGTCCATATATATTCTATCGGACCCGTGAAGATCCGGGCTAGGATAGGTCTTCAGCAACCCATGCTTGCCGTAAAAGGCGACTTTTCTTGTCGTAAGAGGCAACTAAAGGGATCGGGTGGTCAGGCTCGGTGACATGGCTGAAGTATGTCATCGATCCAAATTGCGTGGATCGATGCTCATGATATTAACCACTGGATTGTCTGGTCCAGACTATATTATTTACAGACCACCGTCATATAGTTGGGATATTGTTGAGTGCGGCGTTAACAACAAACCAACCAAATCTATTCTATCGTTATTGTGGATACATGCATGGGACACCTCTTTATCAATCATACCTCTATATGAACATAGTAAACAGGGTCCAAGACTATGTATGTCTGTCAGCTGTCTCACTTTGTTTGACAAGTTCATTGGACAGACCATGCATATATTGGTTTCCTGTGAATTATTTGATTTTCTATGCAATTGTGTTTGTAAAACAAATACTCACACATTCATTCTAACTTTACATCTATGGTCCAATCACAGCAAAGATTATAAATTCGAAGTAAATGCAGACTGGTTTCTTCGTAGGACTGAACTTCACACAAGAAATTAAATATTATAATTCCAATTTTTTTTATGTTTGTAACACTCAGTTTATTCTGTTATTGTTGGTAGATTGGTTAGGCCTTACAACATGGCGGCCACATGCTTTTTGATTGGATCATATTCCCATAACAATACTGATGACGCATTACGGGATCACACATTGACTTATGACCTACGACCTATGACATGACATGAATACTATCGTAAACAATATAGTGATGTGAGGTGAAGTGGTGTTTCACGTCGAGTCAAGATTACGAGATTATTTCACTTACATAGTGATGTGCATGTAAAAACATGTGTGAGGCTGATTGTCAGGACTCACACAAGTTTTATTGTACTTGCCCACTGAGATACCATGCCGAAACATGTTTTAAACAAAGGTAGATGACTGAAATGTATGATAGCTTTCAGTTTATCACAGTCACAGAAAATTAAGAAAATGTGCAAGGCCAGGTTATGCTTGTACGTTATGAGAACGGTACTTACGGCACGCACTTGTCCTAAGGATAGTTAAGGAAATAATGGCGTAACAAGGTCACAGACTGGCCATATGGGATCGAACATGAGACATAAGTCTTATTTATGCGGAGTCTTTATTACATGAACACTGGTAGGCGTCGACCACGACTGTGACCGGTAGTCCCGGGACCGGGGGTACCTAGTCGTGTGTCGACTGCCACCCCGACCGTGTCTCCTCTCGCTTACCAGTACAGTTAGTTAGTATTATACATGATATGTGTATTTACAGAAGTACGTACTTCATTCTGTTAAGATATTATAAGCAAAGAATATTATACCATTACATTTGAGTGGACATGAATAGATAGACTGACATTAATGCTTATCTATTGGTATGAAGCTGAGATTTAACATGCGTCAGTCAGTAATCCCTAATTACAAATGACGGACACCGTCAACGACGGACAGGTGACTCTTAAGTACCTAATAGAACTGTTACTGCGTGACGTCAGTGCGCCAACTGTGCAAGACAATAAGGTTGAACTTTAATCATCTATATATTTCTTTAAGCTTATTAATTCTGTCAATCTGTATGTACAATATGTAAACGTATACACGTATAAGTAACTGCATGATAAGATGCCAGTAGTTATAGACACGAGTTCTCATAACTTTAAACCTGTAACGTATGTGTTGGCATATAAGGGAACTCGCCACATTCAGTATGTATCTCATGATTGGAGGTTTAACAATAATACTTAAATATGACATGATCCATACACAGTGAATCTCTGAGAAGCAGAGTGCATTTTGCATTTGTGCATTACTTCAGTAATCTAAAACCCCGTGCATAATTTTTGCTTAAGCTAAATTTATATTTCTTGCTCTGGAAAAGCCTAATAACTTTTTCACTGGCGCTGAAATTGTCAAATTCTGATATCATGTATTGTATAATGAGAGGGTGGCCCCTTTACTGAAATAAAGCTCTCCCTCGTTCTCGTTATTTCAATAATATCACGGCGTGTCTGCTTCATTTGGGGAGAAAGACGAACGTGCTGCAGGTCTTAGATGATTACCACTGTGGAGGAACCCACGGAAGGAATTGTGCAGACAAACGTAGAAACATGACCAGGCCGAACCGGGATTCGAACCCACGATAACACTGAATCTCGAAGGGAGGATATGGGTGAATCTCAAAGGGAAGATATGGGTGAATCTCGAAGGGAAGATATGGTTGAATCTCGAAAGGAAGATATGGGTGAATCTCAAAGGGAAGATATGGGTGAATCTCAAAGGGAAGATATGAGTGAATCTCAAAGGGAAGATATGGGTGAATCTCAAAGGGAAGATATGAGTGAATCTCAAAGGGAAGATATGGGTGAATCTCAAAGGGAAGATATGGGTGAATCTCGAAGGGAAGATATGGGTGAATCTCAAAGGGAAGATATGAGTGAATCTCAAAGGGAAGATATGGGTGAATCTCAAAGGGAAGATATAGGTGAATGTCAAAGGGAAGATATGGGTGAATCTCAAAGGGAAGATATGGGTGAATGTCAAAGGGAAGATATGGGTGAATCTCAAAGGGAAGATATGGGTGAATCTCGAAGGGAATGCAAATGAAGGGGCATAACTCTGTTATCACTCTGCGAGTCTGCGTGGCTTGAGGTTGCACTTAATAGAAGCTGCTACGGGTTTTAACAAAACGTAGATGAATGGAATATGTGATCAAACTTCCAGTTTGAAAGCACGACACTCACCCCCTATTTAACATGTTCTACCAGTCAGATACCGTTTTGTAAAGCTTTTGTCACAAGTCGAAATGCGTAGTCAATGTCGATTATGACCCCTTTTAGCCCTGCTGGATGATCCTTAGTTTGGAAAAGTGGCGTCTTAAAAATATGTATAATTTATTAATGAGAAAAGAAAATGCAACACTCGTGATAATATATAATACAGAATGTAGTCCGCGGGTTAGTGTTACAATCAGAAGTCTCTTATTTTAGACTGAATTATTTATGTTCGCTTTATGTATTAGAACTTGGGTATTGTTGGAGGAAACATCTTTCAAAAGGCACTAACTACACAAACTTGTCACAGTCAGCTGATCTCTATTACTTAACTGACAGGAACATGTCTTTCACAGGTATCAGTGGCAACTTGTACTATCCACGAAAGCAGTGCTCTGGCTATATAATTCTGTATGCCAACATGCAGGTTAACTCACTTTGGGAGCTTTGAATCTGACAGTGTAACCTCTCAAAAATGAATAAAATATATCTCGTTAACAACATCTTTATTAAGTAAAATAAAACAGCATTGTAAACACATATGTAAACAAAAAATAATAACAGCTATCAACCATGAAATTCATTTCGAACGTAAATGCATTTGAATTCCACTTCTGATGTACATCTGCTTGAAACTTTTATGTACTTTCATGAACAATCGCTCTCCGGTTTTCCCTGCTTCAAAAATCCACGCTCATTCTATATGATTTTTGTATGTTATTTGTATATCTCACATACAGTATCACGTCCAACTCCTTCTATGTCTCTCATGTACACTCTATCTGTCCCTTCACTTTCTCATGGACCCTTACTGACCCTCTTTCCTCCAGATTCATTTCCATGAGGGTGTCTGTATAGGTTTTACTTTAACCGTTTGTTTTTAACACAAAGACATTCTCCACAATCCTAGAAGTAAGTCCGTACACATCCTGTAATGGGAGTCCGACAGATGGGGCAACTGGACACGGTCATAGAGCAGGGTCCACAGCACGCCAGATGACCACAGGGCATGAAGGTTACCGTCACAGGGGTCTCCATACAGATTTTACACAGGTATCGGTCCTTCATTCGGTAGTTCTCGTCCCTGATATTTTCCAAAACTGCAGGATTGCTTGTTGTTGGGTGTTGAACACACGTTTTTCTGGAGCCTGTCTCAGATGCTTCTGCTCCACTGCCATATGTCCTTTCAGTGGAAGAAGTAGTTGGGTAAATAGTGTTTGTTGTCTCAAGAGAACTTTCCATGTCAAGAACATCACTCGCCAACTCTTGTACCGAGAAACAATGATCTTTGCCTGATTTACTGTACCTCTTCAAAACCTCTTGGACAAGTTCTTGGGAAAACCCCATCTGTAGAACAGCTTGAGCTGCCTCACTGCGCATGAGTTTTGCCACATTATCTTCAGGTTCTTTTCCAGATTCTGCATTGTTTTTCTCCCTGAATGAACAGATAATAAGAAACTATTGTCAATATTTGTGGATTGTGCCACAGATGATGGAGAATGATTATTCCTTGGCGTTGACGTTGTATATTTCCTTTTTAAAATGCAGCTTTGAACCCAATCCTGATGTTTTCGACACCAATATACCATACTTATTTCCAGACAAACTATTTTGTACTTGTCTACATTGTTGATTTGCGTTGTTCACAGGTAACACCATGGCTAGTGTACACTTACCTAGTATAAAAGATAGTTATTTCCAGATTTGCCCTTACCGTGAGTTTTACATGTTTCTGTTTCTGAACTGATGATAAGGTTTTAGATCAGTAAACAACATGGCTATGAGACTCTTATTAACACAGAATGCATATTCAGCGTACTCAAATACGAAACTGTGTTTTGGAAGAGATGTCAAATTCGAACTGATGATTAAGAATGAAACAGTGATATGAGTGAGTGATTGATTTTGGTTCAACGCCGTTTTGAACAGTATTTCAATTGTATCACGGCGTGTCAGCTTTTGGAGGATAGCAGGTCTCAAACCTTTACTACTTTAGTGAAACCCACGAACACAGGTATGGCGCTGACAAACATAATCAGGAAATTCAGGTTCTGGCGTGCGCGGTGCGTTGGGGTACCCTGTTGGTTAAAGACTTCGCTTGTCAAGCTGAAGACCCGGGTTCGATTCCCCTCATGGCTATAATGTTTGAAACCCATGTCTGGTGTCCCCCTCTATGATATTGCTGGAATATTGCTAAGGCGGCGTAAAACCATACTCACTCGTTCTAGTGTGCACAAGGGACGCAACGAATTGCAACGCCTCAGACGACAACCCGTGTCCCCTACAGCGATTATGAAATATTATAACTATAATACTCACTCGACAGCTCCATGCTCTCGGTGCATTTTCTCGGTGACATCTTGTCCCACACACAGCTTTATATAGGGACAGGACGGGAAGCACTTAGCGTGCTCCATCCAGGGGTCGTCTTCAGGGTTCCAGTTGTACACTTTCCCCTGGCAAAACGCACATTTCACTCGGTCTGGTTTCTCCTCACACGGAATGTGGTAGAATCCGGCTCTAGCCAGAACGTCAGGAGTCTGATTCAAATTTGGCGGCCATCTGGAAAATGATGCCAACCGATTTGCTTCCTTTTTAAAGTCAACCGTACTTGGAGCTTCACTTCCGGCACTTGCAGGCATCGTCCCATGCTGCAATAGTTCTGTATTGTCTTCTATGGGCACATTCCCAACATCCTCTCCTCGGATGAATTTACAATAGGGGAAATGTCTTCTGTGTTCAGATACTGGTTCATCCCAACTCTCCCATTTCTTGAGGACACCGAAACAAAATGGACACTGCACTCTGTCACTGGTCTGCGTGTAGTAGAACCCAGCTTTAGCCAAACACTCTGGCCTTTGACAACACCACGAAGGCCAGGTTTTGAAACTGTCCCTCCGATTTCTCTCATATTTCATGAGCCGTGAGCGTTCAGCGACCACCAAAAAGTCATCGTCCAAACAGTCAGTGCGATCCAGCTGCGAAGACAATCTGTGCACCCTGTGTGCGGGGCGACCATGCTGTATCAAGTTAGCTAACGCCATAATAATCTTCAAGGGATAACTTTGACATTCAAAATTTCAACTGTTTGTCTGCGTCCTGTTTTGTATATATACACCATTCATTTCCTTGAGGCTGTTCGCGACGGTTCGCGACGTGCCTGGATTGGTCACGTAAACAAGCATACTATTGGTTAATACTTGTATCGCATTGACTGTTGTCTTGGTAGCTGGGAAATCGGTATTTGACATGTGTTGTATTCGAATTACTTGCATTGAAACATTTATCAACATGTAATGTTTTAAATAGGGTTATAAAATGGAATAATTGTATAGGCTTGCTATGTGCTAAACTCCACAGGGTCACACTGCCCTTGAACTAGCAGATATCGATTGACCTATTTACCGGTCATACTAAATAACGCCCGGGGGCGTCCGGAAACACAATTCTGACACAATTCCCGATGAAAGTGAACATGTTTTCTTGACATATAGCATTAACTCCGAACGACACTGGTCAGGAAAATAGACATGGATACATGTTAGGGATACAGGAGACTCAATACAAAGCAAGTGGAATATAGATGATGGTATTATATGTGGCTAGCAATAATACTTGTATAATGTCAGTAAGTAGCTGTAACACTGAATGACACGAGAACACTAATGCTCATACATTGTCCTGTTATTATGACCTTTGCAAGGAACATGGATTTTGGTGCAGTAAATAGTAATGATGATGATGATGATGATGATGATAATGATTGTTGTTGTCGTCGTCGTCATCATCATCATCATCATCATTACTATTTACTGCACCAAAATCCATGTTCCATCATTATTATTATTATTATTATTATTAATAACTATAGACTATAAATTCATGCATCATGCTTTTGTCACCAAGACCTGCACCCAAATCAGCCCTGCAACCTATTTGTAAAGGCATGTGTCAAGAAATAGTAGTATTAGAGTGATGTATTATCGCTTTTGTCAATAATGTGCATTTACTGGGGGGATATTGAATTAACCCCGTTAATCCGGACGATACCGTCTGCATTAACAAATGCCCGGATTGACGAGTTATGGGCACCGAGTGCTTTCACTTTGTTTATATGTATATGAAAGAGACAAAACCATTTCAACAATAGTGGTATCCGGAAAAAATGGTGTCCGGATTAATGAGAGTTTACTGTAAGTAAACCCTTACACAACATAACCCATTCAACATCACTGGGTTATCAAGTGTACACACTGACAAAGATCACATACGAAACAGACAGCTACAAGGCGTTCATCACGTGTGGACAGAAATTCGCCATCAGATGTACGTGTACGCCTTACCACAACAACTTGTTGATCAGTTCTACTGCGATATTTTCTTCACGTAAAGACAGAAATTCCCCTTCACACAAATTCCTCTGCACGCGTGAATATGTGAACGTACACTCCTGACGACTTATATTCATAAGTATCAAGTTGTCGCTGTAATAAAACCTCACAAAAGCGTTTGAGCTCATCTTACATGACTTGACCTAACACCAGGTTTGTGTAAAACGTTCCCCACGCTGCTGTATGCCTCAGTGTCCCTGTCAGTCAAGGCACAGCGACGCAGTGAGCTTATCTGGGTAGCTGGGATCGCAGGTTGCCCTATATATGCATCGAGCCTTGCGACAACATGTTGTTGACGGGTCTGATGAATGAACTATGAGTCTAAAGTACACAACGGTGTAGGATACACAGTGTGTTGACGTGCTCGTTAAAACATACATAAAAGTATTGATATTACGTCCTACATTACGGGTATGTAGCGATGTGCATGTACTGTGTATGGCTGTTTGTACTAGTCTGGACTAATGCCGGTTTTATAGCGCTAGCCAACTGAGATACCATGTGGCAGTTTAACATGCGCACCTTAAACTGACTCCGGCACGGCCAATCATTCATATGGAAAAGGTTCATGCAACTTATATTAGTGGATGTAAAAGTGTCAGCATGCACGGCGCATAGAAGCCTTCCCCTACTCGTCTTATCCCCTTGATGCCGAGTGCAACAAGTGTCATGTCTCAAGGTCCTTTGGCATGACGCTACGGAGAAATCGAACACCGACATTCCGCTCAACGGGCAGACGCTGTATCCACTAGACCACGGAGACAGTCCGCTCTTCGGGCAGTGAGTGAGTTTGGTTTTACGCCTCTTTTAGTAATATTACAGCACTATCACGGCGGGGGACACCAGAAATTGGCTTCACACATTGTACCCATGTCGGGAATCGAACCCGGGTCTTCGGCGTGACGAGCGAACGCTTTAACCAATAGGCTACCAGACCGCCCCCTCCTCGGGCAGACGCTGTATCCACTAGACCACGGAGACAGTCCGCTCAACAGACAGACGCTGTATCCACTAGACCACGGAGACAGTCCGCTCAACAGACAGACGCTGTATCCACTAGACCACGGAGACAGTCCGCTCAAAAGGCAGACGCTGTATCCACTAGACCACGGAGACATTCCGCTCAACATGCAGACGCTGTATCAACTAGACCACGGAGACATTCCGCTCAACAGACAGACGCTGTATCCACTAGACCACGGACACAGTCCGCTCAACAGACAGATGCTGTATCCACTAGACCACGGAGACAGTCCGCTCAACGGGCAGACGCTGTATCCACTAGACCAAGGAGACAGTCCGCTCAACAGACAGACGCTGTATCCACTAGACCACGGAGACAGTCCGCTCAACAGACAGACGCTGTATCCACTAGACCACGGAGACAGTCCGCTCAACAGACAGACGCTGTATCCACTAGACCACGTAGACAGTCCGCTCAACAGACAGACGCTGTATCCACTAGACCACGGAGACAGTCCGCTCAACAGACAGACGCTCTATCCACTAGACCACGGAGACAGTCCGCTCAACAGACAGACGCTCTATCCACTAGACCACGGAGACAGTCCGCTCAACAGACAGACGCTCTATCTACTAGACCAGGGGGGAGGCTATTTATATGTGAGGCTGGTATATTAACAAGATCTACAGTTCGTTTGTTTCATGCCGTTGTCTCCGCACTATATTGACAAATGAACGTGTGAACGACGAAACGTTCTCGAAAGGACTTCAGATGTCATTTGTTTATTTATTTGTTGTTTTACGCAGCAGGCCTCAATATTCGAACCATACCCCCGGCGGCCTGTCAATAACCGAATCTGGTCAGACAAACCAGTGGTTGATAGCATAAACAGCAGCCGAGGGTGTCGGAGTACGACGACAGAGAATCATCCAAGTCACCGATCGCGTCTGCTTCTCACGACAAGCATAGCAGTGCTTTGACTTCGTCGACAGGACGTCAGACTGATCAATGTCCAGTCTCAATATACTTTGTTGGAAACGAAAGGTATAATGCGTGATGTTAGCACTGCTCCAGTCAGAGTGAATTTTCAGAAATATTTATTGTCCTTGTAGCATTAGTGATAGAAAAATACAGCTGTAATTTCGTACTTCGTGTTATCGCTTACTGTGAGCTTTTAATTGCAGCCCTGTGGAAAGAGAAAAGTCCACTAAAAATCTCTGTTGGCACAACGGGTCGGTTGTACGGGCTCGGTGACTTGGTTGATTGCATGTCATGGTAATTTGCGTAGGTCGATGCTCACGATGTCGATCAATGGTTTGTCTGGTCCAACGCGGTCGTGTAGCTGGAATGTTGCTGAGTGTGATGCTACACATCAAACAAACTGTCGAAGACGCAAAGGTGATCGGGTGAATGTTGTGGTATGCCGTGTACAGCTATGATCAACTCTATCGCGACCTATGTTAATAACCGTGTCTGAAACACGCAAACAAGTGTTTGATATCATGAGCACCGTTTCTCGCAGTCTGGTTACAATGGAAGTCACACAATGAGGTGAGGTGAAATAGGGTTTAACGTCGCGTTCAAGATTATTGCACTTATATAGCGACGTGTGTGTGTGTGGCTACTTGTACTAGTCCGGACTGATGCCGATTTATAGTGCTAGTTCACTGAGATACCATGTCGCAGTTTAACATGAATACCCCGCTCAGACACAGTTTACTGACTCCGAGCCGACCAGTCCTTGTTTTAACCCCTTAATTCTGAGCGCCAGACAGGGTAGTTACAAGTACCATCTTTTAACGTCTTTTGCTATGACGCGGCCGGGGATCGAACTCCGGACATTCCGCTCTCCGGGCGGACGCTCTACCACTAGACCACGGAGGCGGTCAGTCACACAATGAGTCCACCCCATCCTCATTTTGATCAGCAAGAAACATGATGAATGGGTAACCTTTTCTGACTTGCATAAACCTGAACTAGGTGCAAACCTCTCCTTTCAAGGGTGTATTAAGGTGAAGCGAAAGAGTGATAAGTGTGGAAATTAGGGCACTCAAATATTACACCAGGAAAACGTACATGGACAGGATACAAGACAACACACGAGGAGATAGAAACAGGCAAACACAAATGTAACGGAAACTGATATTTCATAGACTTGCCAGGAAGTAGAAACTGTCCTCGTTATACAGAGAAAAACTGTTCCTCGTGTTACTCCGAACATTGTGTATCCCATATGGCCTGGCCCATTTGCCCTCAGTTCAGAAACCGGTTAATACAGATTAGTATAAGTTAAACATAATGAAATAAAACGAGAAAATGGCTGTGTTACTGTTTCTGCTTCTCACTCTCTGCCTAACTGTTCATCTTCCTTTCTTCTCTTCCTTCCCACAAAACCCAGGTGTGTGTGTGTATGTGTGTGTGCGTGCGTGCGTGCGTGCGTGCGTGCGTGCGTTCGTGTGTGTGTGTGTTGGTGTGTGTGTGTGTGTGTGGGGGGGGGGGGGGGGGGGGGGTGTCAATGCGTCGCAAGTATGTCATAACATTGCGATCATTTAAATTGGATCGCACATTTTGGACGTTTTTTCTTTCAATTAAAAAACCCACCTGCAACTTGCAATATATCTGAAATAATTTGTTATCAAAGCTAGGAGGAAAGGAATGCACTATTTAACCTTAAAGAAGAACATAGCGTATATGTATAACTAGTGCACAGTGAGGTCATTCAGCGGTAGTCTAATAATGCCCAGAACTCATATGTAATATAGCGTTCGACAACTAGGCTTTCCCGAGAGTAGTGAAAAATCACAAGGACGAGTGGAAAACGCCGTTAACTATGCCAGTTGATTAAATATTCGTAGCATTCCTGATTTTAGGTTATTTGTGCAAAATCAGTAAACGGCGCAACATATTTTGAATTGAAAACCTTTAATGACTAATGCCTACCCTTGAAACTCCCACCAATGAAATTGCAATGAGACTGTGTAAATCCTGCAAATATTTGTCTTTATTTAATGTTCAGGATGTCCTTGTGGTATCCTGTACACAGTCCAAATGTTGGATCTCACAGCTAGCAACACGGATACACATCTACCAGGACGTATATCATATGGGTATGGCCACATGTCAATATCAGAGCCACATCATTGAAGATAACATTACATAAATCTAAAATTGGTAACCGATATTTCATATGGAAGAGTATTAAGGAAAGTAAGAAATATTGCCAGACGTCGGACAGGTCTCTGTATGTCATGTATGTACCGCTGGTGGATGAGATGTCGTTTGTGTTTCTGGGTAGTATAAAGCGAGCGGTCGCTTACCGTTCTCTGACTTGTTAACCAACCCCAGCTGTGATTACAGTGCAGGGCAGAAGGAAAGAAACGTTTCCCAGACCACCTATAAATCTAGTTTTACATGCAAAACATGAAGATGGAATAAAATAGTGGATAGAGCATCCGCCCGGAGAGGTGAAGGTCGGCGAATCTACACCTAGCCGAGTCATACCAAAATAGGTTAAAAGATGTACTTGTTGTTGCCCTACCTGGCGCTCGGCATAAAGGGGCTAAAACAATGACTGTTCGGCACGGAGTCAGTATACTGTGTCTGAGTGGGTTATCCATATTAAACTGCGGCATGGCATATCAATACGCAAGCACTATTAAACCACCATAAGTCGTGGCTGGTAAAAGCTGCCACACACATGCATTCACGTCACTACATTTGCGCCAGTGCCTCAGTGGGAAAACAGGGTTACTGAAGGGGATATGTAAGGTTGCATGGAATTTGAACTCTTAACCAGTCAAAAATCAACATTAGATGCATATTAATAAGATGTTAATACATTTTGGTTGATGTAACACTCTTCAGTAACTTTTAAAGTCGAGAAGAATTGACATGGATACGAGCAACTGAGTTAGCGGACTTTCCACTACTTGAAGAAACCTAAAGAAGAATAGGATGACGTCACTGTAGGTTTGTAAGCAACATCCGCATTCTAAAATAAGTAAGAGCTGCGACGTGTCGCAAAACAACATCGCAGTCCCATGACTGAATGTCATGAATGACTGAATAACGCAACAACGGTAATGAATCTTATGGTGTCCACTTTATTTATTTCGAGTTGACATTCCTAAAGTGCATTTAACATTATTCTGTTTACATCCAAAATAGTGTAGCAAAGGATCTCATTGTCTCCAGTTCACTGTTCAGCTTCTGTGTGTTATACGGCCTATAAACATGGAATTTCTAGCAATTGTAATCATTCAGGTCGGTGTAAGCTCTGACGCTAACTTGTGCTCTTTCTGGTAGCTTGGCCACTTCCAAAAGTGTTTCCACTTGAGATGGATGAACGTTAGTCAGGTAGATTATCTGAATAGAGATAACACATACAACATCAATACTCCTGCTAACAGAAAATGTCATCTTGGGGTTGGGGCGATTTTAAATAAACATTTTGTTTCTGGTATAAGTATAACTGATTATTTCCGGCCAATACCCATATCCCCACCTTCACCATAGCACTCACCCCGTCCCCTACCCTAAACCTCTCCCTCCTCCACCAAAAAACGCTACCCCCAACCTCACACCAGTCCTCATCCTACCATTCACTACCACTCCACCCAAAGCTCACCCTCACATCAACCCCTCTTCCTCACGCTCACCCCAGCCCACGCTCTTACCCTCATACTCAACCACACTTTCACCCTAACCCAAACCCTGTCATCACTCCCGCTCTCACCCCAGCCCACACTCTTACCCTTATACACACCCTCACTTTCACCCTAACCCAAACCTTGTCATCACTCTCGCTCTCACCCCAAGTCACACGCTTACCCTCACCCCAAATCCTCACCATCACCATTAGCACCACCCCAACCCTCAATCTCATCCCATCCCTCACCCTCACCCTCACCCCCACCTTCACCCTCACTGAAAATGGTTGCATTCTTTGACACAGTACGTTGTTGTAACTAACGAATGGGGCGACACCAGGTGTCTGTATGACTGTTTGTTTGTTTGTTGTTTAACGCCGTAGTCAGCAATATTCCAGCTATATGACGGCGGACTGTAAAATAATCGAGTCTGGACCAGACAATCCAGTGATTGATATCATGAGCATCGATCCACGCAATTGGGATCGTTGACATGTATCAAACAAGTCGGCGAGCCTGACCACCCGATCCCGTTAGTCGCCTTTTGCGACAAGCATAGTCGCTCTTTACGGCAAGTATGGGTTGCTGAAGACCTATTCTACCCCGGAATCTCTGTATGACTGACCTTGACTGGGACGTCGGACAGCACTCTGAAACAAGCCATCTTTGCAGTTTTCTTTGCAATCACATTGTTGATGATGGTGAAGTGGTCCTTCAGGATGTCCAGGTATTCAGCGGTGGCGTACCCTTGGGAATAGAAACGCATGTAGCACGCAACGCTACTTCATAACTTTATAACTTACCTCGCTTGTTCTACAAAGTGACCTTAGAGCGCCGACTATCGTACATACAAGCGAAAACAAATAATCACAGAGGTTGAGTGAGAATGGTTTAACGCTGTAGCAATATCACGAGAAGGATGGGGGTGGGGGGCAGAAATGGGCTTCACAAATTGTACTAAGAACAATCATCAGAAATCATAAGAGTGCGTTGAACAATTCCGAATATATCGTATGCATATTGTTGTGAATCACATATTAGTGATGTCCAGGTTTATCCTGCCCCACTAACACACGCAAAGGCATGTCAAGTGGCAGTCGAGTGACTTGTATGGGACATCATTTTGGTCACTGATGCGTTATATTTGGAATTGTCCTTCACATGTCAATCATAACACGTCTAGAAAACCTTAGTTAGGTCTTGAATATCATAAGCCTGATCAAACAATTTACGACGTTCTTTGAAATCCTCACACAAAGGGTGTGCTTGATTGTACATCAAAAATTGTTGTTTTTAAAAAACCCGTTATTGTTCAAGTACATCAAAAGTTGGTTATTAGCAAGTAATGGTCATTCTTGCCATACACCATACAGGTGAGGCGGTCATTAGTCTCGTGTATTTCTAGTTCGGGGGTAATCGATGGCAGCTGACTGATCTTGCTAATTCGAACAGAAATTCCGATTCCTATACATATAGAAACAGATCAGCCAAAAGGGGAACACAATTAGTGCCCATGGAAATATCATTGGTTCTTTTTTAAGTCAGTGTTGATATATGTGTGCTACTATGGTCTTAGCGTTATGGCTTTGGCTTTGATCAAAGACCAAGCGGTTGTTGGAGTCGTCAAATTAGACCAAGCAGCTCCACTGTTCAGATGTTTATAACGGTTCAGAGAATAATGCAGAACAGGAGGACAAGTCCCGTGATCACAGGAAGCGTAAACAGATACTTTTCGCTACAGTTTTGGTTGAGCTGGGTGCTGTTATGGTTGTGATTACCTGCAGCGTAGAAAAGCATCTCTGTAACGTGTAGTGTCCCCTTTCCTAAGTCGCTGGTCAAACCAGTCAGCTCCACATCCAGTTCCTTGGCAAAGTTCTCACAGCGATAGAGCGGTAGAGCCGAGTACTGGTCATCCATACTGTACAGGACATTGGTCAGTGCTGGCCACCGGCAGTCATCTTCCACGTCCACAACTGAAATTATTACATGAAACAAACTCTGTGTGTATGACACATTTGCTAAAATACTAACTAATGTATACATGTTAACGTGTGAATATCTGAACCTACTCCTGCATGTTTAGTGAGCACCTAGTGTCATCACTGGTTCCCGATCCCGACAATCTTCCCCGCTATGTAGCACTTTACGCCCGATGGCTTCAGCGGATAATCGAGACTGGTTGTTCTCCGATGTTGACGTGGGATATGTACACATCCTAACTTAGGCATGTCTCAGTCCAATTTAAGGGGCGGTGGGGTAGCCTAGTGGTTAAAACGTTCACTCGTCACGCTGAAGACCCGGGTTCGAATCCCGACATGGGTACAATGTGTGAAGCCCATTTCTGGTGTCCCCCGCCGTGATATTGCTGGAATATTGCTAATAGCGGCGTAAAACCATACTCACTCACTCACTCATTTGCGGGAATCCATATTTGAATGTTGTTGTGCTTGTGATTATACCAGGATACAAAAGTCACGGTAGTTGTAAACATTATTTACCTGTCCAAATTGTTTCAGGTTAGCTTTGTCTTCAAATCTAAGCGTACACCTAATTTTTTTACAGCCCACCTTTTATACGAACTATAAACATCATTACTCATTGGCTGTCTGTGGCGGAAGAGGCCGAGTGGACCTGAATGACTTATACTGATATATATGAATTGGATCATGTAAGGAATCGTGAAAGTGAACATTCTTGTGATGGTGGATTATGTACTTTTTACACAAAAATCGATGTAGGTTTTACGTAAATGACAAGAAACAATCTTACCTGCAAGAATATATGGATTGGCTAGTTCCTGAAAGTAAAACAAAATAATGTGCAGTCATAACAGTATACGAGTAGAAGAGAGAGAGAGAGTTTTCAACCACCCCTCATAGCTTTTAAAACGCCTGGTACAGGATGAAATACATATTTCAGGACGCAGTTACCTTAAAGAGAAATAGAACGTCAATGCCAGAGACATCTGTTAGGAGTTTCTTGATGGCAAAAACCTCCTGCTCTTGGTTAATGCCCACTGATGGTCGCAGTCGGATTTTCAGGAGGTACAACTTCTCATCCATGTCGGCGGCCACGGACGCCAACAGTAGGGTAGGTAACAGCCAGATCATGGCTTTGATGTTCTCCATTCTCATGGTAATCTGCTTTGATCGTTCTGAAAGTAGAATTGACGGTGAACAATAATCATATATGACAAAGGTCACCTTGATCCAGAGAGAGAGAGAGAAAGAGAGAGAGAGAGAGAGAGAGAGAGAGAGAGAGAGAGAGAGAGAGAGAGAGAGAGAGAGAGAGAGAGAGAGAGAGAGAGAGAGAGAGAGAGGATTATCCTTGCATCATCGTCACATGAGTTCTTACCTTACATTTCACAAATTCCCCTCTGTCTGGGACTGAATTATGAACGCGATATTATATAGTGATATAAAAACAGTTTTTTCATATATTTATTAATAATACATGCTTGAAGCAGGATCAGATTTGTATACTTTCCAATAATGTTTGTGTGACAACGTGGATATGCATGAAGGATCAAAATAGGTGTCTGTATTTGAAATGTCATCATGCCCTAGAACTTTCTGGTTTTGCACAATACGTTCGTATTTTAATTAGACGTACTTTAATTAGCAAAACAAACAGATCTATAAAAATCAAATAACATCCGATGTATAACAATGGCGAAATGACAATTCTCTGAACACATTAATCTGTGAAATAATTTACCAATCTTAATGAATCCGAATACCATTGTTTTTTGCCGAATGCAAGCTACACAAATATTAGTATTTCATTCAGCTTGGATGCTGAAATACAATTTGATCATTGTTTTTTTCCGAGCGTTCTTGGTTTGGTAATGAGTTGTCACAGCCAATATAAAAACAACAACAACATATGAAGCCTTGTTTGGGAGGAATATTAAGGTTATGGATCATAAATAGGATAGTTATTGAAAATTATAACTTTTTATAGAATACAAAACAAGGAGGTATGAGAGAGTAGGAGCTTAAGGAACATTCCAACTCTTCGACGACGGGACATCAGATGTGGGCTTCAGGCGATATTTGGGTTATTTGGAGAACAAACCATTCTCTTTAATAAACTCCTAGCTTATAATTCGTCCCACCCAAACTCTGCTGGGGACTTAAAGATGGGGTGGCCAGGCCTGGTGACCCCACGGCGTGAATATCAAGGCTATCATAATATCAATCACTGGATTGTTGGATCCAGAACGCATGGCTCATTATTTTTTGTCATCAACCTTGTGTCTAGATACTCCTTCGATGACTGGCTGTTGTCACGCAGATGTATCAGAGTTGACCGTGTTCAACAAACTCGTGTTTTGTCTGTTAGTTTGTTGTTTAAGGCCTCACTCAGCTCCAGCTATGACGGCGGTCTGTAAAGACAATGGGTCAGCCAATCCAGTGATTGATATCAAGAGTATCGATGACCAAATAACTGAAACAACTTCAACTACAAATAAAGTTTCCTTTCCGCTCCGATGACATCACGTCAAGCCTACTGACGCCATTTCTGATTTGTTAAAACTGCATATTCTAAATGTAACCCAAAAACTCTTATGCCTCTAGTTACTTCAAAACGGAAGTAGACATATTCGGCAGATTGGAAAACACATGTTCTTAAAAATACGGATTTAAAACAGAAAGCTCAATTCCTCCAGCTAAACTAGAAAAATCTGGGAATTTCCTGTTTAACGACTTTGACCTCAATTTCAGGCAATCGTATGTTTGATAATTGTAAATGTTGTACCAATCCAGGGTGCTGATTCAGTTGACAAAGAAGCAGAAACAAGAATAGGGGTTACCTTGGCCCTCAAATGTCTCTCAACACCTTTCCACTTGCATTAGCACCGTCACACCATGTTCGTGGGGTTCGTTTACGGCTTTATAGATGAATCGGTCTTCAGCAAACCATGCTTATCCTAAGAGGCGACAATGCTTGCCGTAAGAGGCGACATGCTTGTCGTAAGAGGCGACTATGCTTGTCGTTAGAGGCGACTAACATGATCGGGGGGTCGGGCTCGTTGACATGGTTAAAGCATGTCATCGTATCCCAACTGCGTGGATCGATGCTCATGATGTCAATCACTGGATTGTCTGGTCCAGACTCGATTATTTACAGACCGTCATATGGCTGGAATATTGCTGAGTTAAACAACAAACAAACAAACAAACACATACAGTCGACCTCCAGGAATGTCCAGAGAATATAATTTGATTCGACTGCTGTGTGCAGTAATGTCATGTGTATGTAATGACGAAATACACGAACTGCTAACATTAATAAGGAAGAGAATTTATGGATGTCAACTTCTTTATATAATGAGGAACAAAACTTTTAGGAGTATATGCTTACTCCTTCATCGGGTGCTTACTACTTCGTCAGGGGATGAACATAACGTTTCTGGTCAGGGGTAGAAGCCAATAACGACTCAATTACACACATAACATTTCCATTTCAGTCTTTCTGTGAGCATACAGTTCAGATAAAGTTCATTCGTTCGTAAACATTTTTTGGAAACACTCTCTGTAAAATTCGGTACGAGTAGTTACATGATTCAGAAACAGCATATCACAATCGAGTGCATAAATAGGAAAACCAGTCGAGCGAAACATCGAACACTCAGTAGAAGAGCGATGTAAAAGTAAATTATGTCCTTGGAAATGTGGCTCTCGGGCAAATATATGATAAATACGTTTTCTCTCTTCTGTGTCAACGTTCTTAATGGATCTGTTTATCCAAAGCAAAGCATCAAAAGGCCTTCATGTACACACACACGCACACGCACACGCACACGCACGCACACACACACACAAACACACGCATACTTTGTATACTTTGTTTTAATTTCCACAGAATCTTTGGGGTGGTCCGTACATATCATTCAATGTCCTCCTTTCTGTCAGGAAAACAGCTTTCATAACATCTGAAACAATCATCAGCAGTTAAGTTCAAGATATTTTTTCATAGATAAACCTCCCGCCTAAGGTTAGCCCAACTCCCTTGCAACCATTGGTAAGCCGACGACCAGGCAGTATGTGTATGCGTGATGGACATCAAGGTGTAAACTTTTATAAAATTGTGGGACGAAAAACACCAGTATGTAGTTTGCCCGACTGTCCATTCACATAATTGTCTGGGGCAGCTATTTAATAAATTCTACACACTGTGCACGGAAGTTATGTATTCTATTGTTTCCAGGACCGTAAGACTATATTTACAAAACGTGTGTTTGCGTTTAACGCCACACTATTCCATAAGTCTGTAAGTAATCAAGCCTGGACCAGACAATCCAGTGATTAAAATCACGAGCATCTGGGAAAAGAAGAAACATAACTCGACCAGGTCAGTGAGCCTGACCATCCCATCCCGTCAGGGGCCTCTTACGACAAGCATAGGTTGCTGAAGACCAGACTTACGCTATGAAATTTAATAATGAATTCTCATTAGTGTGTCTTGTTGTACTTCAAGAAAATATAGAACTCTATTCTTTTCTATTATTATAAGTTTTTATTATTAATTATTTTCATTAGATCTGCATTCAAACCTTAATTTCAAGATTAAATAGCGTTAAAACACTATAACCTCCAGGAATCAACAAGGTGCCCGTTCTAGCTTACATCAACAACTGACACAGTGGAACATTATATCTTGTGACCTAATTACTGACATGAATAAATGAATAGACCAGATTCCCACTGTCGTCTTTATTTACACTCCAGCAAAAGACATCAGTTTGATATGTAATTGAAAAACGCGTCAGTTCACTACACGAGTGCAGTTCCACCAATATCATGGCGGGGAAGACTAGTAATAGGTTATTCAGATTGTACCCATGTCGGAAATCAAACCCAGGGTTTCGGCTTGTGTGAGGGCCGGTACATGAGTGAGTGAGTGAGTTTAAATTTACATCGCATCGGCATTTTTTCAGCCCTATAGCGACGAGGCCCAGTTACTTTTTCACAATTGAGTCATTTAAGCCGGTGCATGAATGCTTCTGGAGACAGTTCAGAGTAAGGGTCCATAGACCAAGCACTCTTTGACTTAAATGACCCTTGGCTGACCAGCCGAGTAATGGCTTACATTGACCACGACGGCGCAGCACGGCATTAAGGTAGCAGTAGTAGGGTCCTGTTAAACCCAAAACGCCGTTACAACAACCACAGTCGTCAAGGTCACGGCCATGTTGTTACATAAACACTTTGCTAGTGCACAGCGACCTAGTCAGCACAACCATTGTCCGAATGAACATTTAATTAAAATATTTAATTACTATATAGCCGTGACATGTATAAGCCTCCATTATTTCATTGCCATTATTTATATAACACTAATACACATTGTTAATCTTCTTCACAATTGCATTGTATATTGGCTGTCGGCCAACCTATTCTACTATTCACTTCTCATGAAGTACTGTTATTTATATGATGACATATATATGTTTGTTTGTTTACTTGTTGTTTAACGCCTCTCTCAGCAATTGTACAGCTATACGACGGCGGTCTGTAAATAATCGAGTCTGGAACAGACAATCCAGTGATTGACATCATGAGCATCAATCAACGCAGTTGGGATACGATGACATGCATCAACCAAGTCAGCGAGCCTGACCACCTCATCCCGTTAGTCGCATCTTACGACAAGCATATCTTGCTAAAAGCACAGTCGCCTTTTACGGCAATCATAGGGTGATGAAGACCTATTCTACCCCGGATCTTCACGGGTCATTGACATAATTATCGTCAATAGATTATCCCCTGGGCTGTGTCGATTATCACGCTCATAAGTTTCATGTCGAGGGCAACGTCATTGTCTCTTCGTCTGTCCATTGTTATATATTACATTATATATCCATTACTATATATCTGTTTACACTGATTACTCTGATTGCCCGGTCGACATACGAGTTGACACTAGTATTTCAACTGAAACACCTGAGAAAATATCTGAAACATCTATAACAATAAAAGCAGTTGTTGAGCTCGAATGGTTCGACACATATAAATAAAGAGACAAAACCCTTTCCTTATCCAACAAAAATATCTGCATAAAGCAGAGTCGATTGTACGATTCCGACTTTATGAATCACTTTCAAATAGTAATGATACCACACTCATTGACTTAGTCATGGAAAACTACTAAACTGTTTCCAGTACGTGATACTGCATTTCTTATGAACTCTACTGTCAATGTCAATAAGTCCTTTCACATTTATTGAAAACAGGATCTAGGATCTATGTCGATAAAATCTCTGTCTTGAAACTTGACAAAAATTACGCATTTCCTTTGGTTGGTGGGAACGATTCCGGGAGATTATGTTTGGGATCCATCAACGTTTTAAATAATTTAAAACGACGTCTATTGTTTTTGTAGAATTACTTTCTCTTTTGTTTCAAGATATAAAAAATATCAGCATTCGCCAAAATACTTAAGCACGAGAATGTCGACAGTTTACTTTATATGAGACTCTTTAAGTATCCAAAGTCAACAAGTGTTATTTCAATGTGACTTTGAAGTTTTGATTTCCCTTACCACCACCCGTAAAACTCTTCATTCACTCACTCACTCATTATGGCCAAATCGTCTAAGGCGTCGCAATTCGCTGTGAAGAGTTGCTTCCCTTGGCAACGCCAGAAACCTATGATTGTGGGTTCGAATCCCGGTTCGCCCCGATCATGTTTCTAGGTTTGTCAGCACCATACCGTGCTCGTGGGTTTCACCGAAGTGGTAAACGTCTGAGACCTGCATCACTTCGGGCTTTCCTCCCTCATTAAGCTGACACGCCGCGTTATAACTGGAATACTGTTTAACCCAACTCACTCACTCACTCATTATGAATATTGATCAAAAGTGATGAACATATAATGACTGCCTGATACGTGTATCGGTATCATGTAACATGTATCTGAGTATCACGTAAGCTATATATTGGGATAATGTTACCTGTATATCAGTATCATGTAACATATATCTAAGTATCACGTAAGCTATATATTGGGATAATGTTACCTGTATATCAGTATCATGTAACATGTATATAAGTATCACGTAACCTATATATTGGGATAATGTTACCTGTATATCAGTATCATGTAACATGTATATAAGTATCACGTAACCTATATATTGGGATAATGTTACCTGTATATCAGTATCATGTAACATATATCTAAGTATCACGTAACCTATATATTGGGATAATGTTACCTGTATATCAGTATCATGTAACATATATCTAAGTATCACGTAACCTATATATTGGGATAATGTTACCTGTATATCAGTATCATGTAACATATATCTAAGTATCACGTAACCTATATATTGGGCTAATGTTACCTGTATATCAGTATCATGTAACATGTATCTGAGTATCACGTAACCTATATATTGGGCTAATGTTACCTGTATATCAGTATCATGTAACATATATCTGAGTATCACGTAACCTATATATTGGGATAATGTTACCTGTATATCAGTATCATGTAACATGTATCTGAGTATCACGTAACCTATATATTGGGCTAATGTTACCTGTATATCAGTATCATGTAACATATATCTGAGTATCACGTAACCTATATATTGGGATAATGTTACCTGTATATCAGTATCATGTAACATATATCTAAGTATCACGTAACCTATATATTGGGATAATGTTACCTGTATATCAGTATCATGTAACATATATCTAAGTATCACGTAACCTATATATTGGGATAATGTTACCTGTATATCAGTATCATGTAACATATATCTAAGTATCACGTAACCTATATATTGGGATAATGTTACCTGTATATCAGTATCATGTAACATATATCTAAGTATCACGTAACCTATATATTGGGATAATGTTACCTGTATATCAGTATCATGTAACATATATCTAAGTATCACGTAACCTATATATTGGGATAATGTTACCTGTATATCAGTATCATGTAACATATATCTAAGTATCACGTAACCTATATATTGGGATAATGTTACCTGTATATCAGTATCATGTAACATATATCTAAGTATCACGTAACCTATATATTGGGCTAATGTTACCTGTATATCAGTATCATGTAACATGAGTCTCAGTATCACGTAACCTATATATTGGGCTAATGTTACCTGTATATCAGTATCATGTAACATATATCTAAGTATCACGTAATCTATATATTGGGATAATGATACCTGTATATCAGTATCATGTAACATATATCTGAGTATCACGTAACCTATATATTGGGATAATGTTACCTGTATATCAGTATCATGTAACATATATCTAAGTATCACGTAACCTATATATTGGGCTAATGTTACCTGTATATCAGTATTCTTTACTCCCTGTGACTTAATGCATGGTGACCTCCCCGGACCGTACATCTGAGAGGACTCTGAAACACCCAGCGTGTTGGTGATCGCCAGGTGACTCTTCATCATGGCAATGTACTCTGTCGTAGTCTTCCCTAAAATATGTGACAGTTTTACCCAAAGTTGGTGTTAAAACATGCACGTTCCGAATTGGGTAAGCTGGAAGGCACGTAAGTACTTTCAACTCTGAATTACTTTATACTACAGCTTCTAAAATTCCACTTAAAATCATTATTTTCCTGTTAATCAGTTTCCCAAATAAGGTATGTTTAAAAATACTAACGCCAATCCTCATGTAAACATTGTCAGAACATTATATTATTTCATGACTTGTATGTATGTCAGAAAGAGATATCTATTAAAGTTGTGGTTTATTTGATGACGGATCAACAGTGATAGGACAGCGTTACAGATGCAAACACATTATTACATCTTTAACACGCATGCGTCAATCAAGTCTTCGAGGCAGGCATAACATGGCATAACATGGTCACAACACTTCTTCCGGTCTATCAATTTTCTTCAAAAAGGTAAATGGGTTTTTATCTTTAAAGATCCAATACCCCTATGCTCAGGTTGAACACAAAAGCAGTTGGTCAATACAAGTGTACCTTCTGGATAGAAAAATATATCGGCGACGTGTAGTGTCCCGTTTCCGAAGTCCCCGGTCAAACCAGTCAGCTCCACATCCAGTTCCTTGGCAAAGTTCTCACAGCGATAGAGCGGTAGAGCCGAGTACTGGTCATCTATACTGTACAGGACATTGGTCAGTGCCGGCCACCGGCAGTCATCTTCCACATCCACAACTGAAATTATTACATGACACAAACTGTGTGTGTATGACACATTTGCTAAAATACTAACTAATGTATACATGTTGACGTGTGAATATCTGAACCTACTCCTGCATGTTTAGTGAGCACCTAGTGTCATCACTGGTTCCCGATCCCGACAATCTTCCCCGCTATGTAGCACTTTACGCCCGATGGCTTCAGCGGATAATCGAGACTGGTTGTTCTGCGATGTTGACGTGGGATATTAAATTAAAGTATATTGGTGTAAGGAAACAATATCCCCGGGATAATCAACTTGAGGGGTATATGTCCCATGTATAATGCCATGGTTTGAAAGTCCATCAATACGGACATTGTGATTACCTGGGATAGAGAATGTTCTGTAACAAGCCGATGGTGTGTCACAGTTGGCAAAGGCGGGGCAGAGCTGTGTCAAGAAATATTAGACATGCCAGACACCTATTATCGCAGGTTTGAATCTCGAATTCCTGATTACGTTTCTCGGTTTATCAGCACCATAGACATGCTCGATGGTTTCACCAGAGACTATATACAGAGGGACGAGCCACGGGGCTAGTTGGAGACCGATCACTCCTGCGTGAGACCAAGGTTATTTAAGTTTTCTTAATTTGTTAAAGGACATTTTTATCATATAAGTAACTATATGTATACTTGACATGTTTGCGAATTAACGACCAGAAACATCGTAGTGCATGCCATTGTTCTGCCAAAAGACATTTGCGGCCTGCGAGAAGTTCACAAATGATTCATTTTTCATTACAAATTAATGGAGTCAATCGGACCATTTGCTATATGTCTTTGTCGTGGCATAACTGTTTTCGTTATTTATTTGGATGTTTTGTAAAGGACGTCCATCTGCAAGTGCCACTAAAATTATTACATCATTACTTTTTGTTGACCACACTTCATTACCCTACATCCAGCGGTCCATGTATCTCGGCTAGACATCGTTATAATAAACTGAAAGTAGATTTTAATATTTGACCATTATTTTGTACATGCAGACATGATAAAAACATCAAATACTTCAGGGACCTTATGTGGTCTCTGGTTTCACCAAAGTGGTAAACTCAGACCTCTCAGACCTACATCACTTCGGGCTTTCCTCTCTCATAAAGCTGATATAAATGAAATACAGTTTAAGCGGCGAACATTCATCACCATACCAAACATAAATTATATTGTGTCACATTAACAACCAAAACAGTTTGTATTAAATGGTTGTGGTAACTGAACGGTAGGGAAGAGTCTTTTCTCCACACGGGTGTGGAATTTCAAACCATGGAATCAACCCGGTGTAACCAAAGGCTAGTTTTATAATAACAGGGACCGCCTCCGAGGTCTAGTGGTAGAGCGTCCGCCCGGAGAGCGGAAGGTCCGGGGTTCGATCCCCGACCACGGCATACCAAAAGACGTTAAAATATGGTACTTGTTATTACCCTGTCTGGCGCTCGGCATTAAGGGGCTAAAACAAGGACTGGTCGACTCGGAGCCAGTATACTGTGTCTGAGTGGGGTATTCTTGTTAAACTGCGGCATGGTATCTCAGTGAGCTAGCACTATAAATCGACATCTGTCCGGACCACTACAAGCAGTCACACACATACATACACATACATTGCACGTGTATAGATAGAATTATCATTAAACCGCGGGCCTGTTATCAGAAATAAGCGGGCCGCTGTAACTTGATGCCCTCATATTGCTTGACGACGGGCTATTATCACGCCCGTTGTTAGGTGACGTCATAAGGATAGGTGACGTCACGTTCAATAGTGACGCCTTCAGGTTTGTTCTATGACGTTTCCATATTTGTAAAAGTGGGTCAGTGACATTCGTGTTGATTGCACTAAATATTTCACAACCGATATTGTTGTTTATTTCTATTTGATAATAAATTCCATCCATTTGAGCTATAATAACGGTAACGCTATATTTCAGAGCATTATCATTTGCAGAAGCCCTGAGTCGGGCAGTTAATGGAAGACCTCGGGCTTCTGCAAATAGCGTTACCCTTATCTTAACACTGTTGGCCGTTGTAGAAAAAGCTTTTGCAAATATCCTCCGCGATATTAACGCGACATGATCACCGAGGCATCAACAAACCTTACTTTACGATGTGGGATGTCAAATCCATTTGGCTGATAGTACTGGCTAAAACATTCATTATATACGAGGGGCGATTGATAAGTTCTCAGCCTAACAAAGATAACAAAGTCAGTTTGATACCAAAGGTTTATATTTTTCGACATAGACCACTTTAAGGTCAACACACTTCTGCCAGCGATGTTGCAATGTCATTATGACACTTTTGTAGAAGTCAACTTCATGGTCACTCAAAAAGTTGTTGACCGCTGTAAAGACGTCATCATCTGACTGGAAATGAGTTCCAGCTAAATTCCTTTTCAACTGTGGGAACAGATGATAGTCCGACGGAGCCAAATCAGGTGAAGAGGGGGATGTAGAAGAAGTTCAAAGCCTCACTCATGGATTTTGGCCATTGCTATCAGTGATGTGTGTGCTGGAGCATTGTCGTGATGATAAAGCACACCTTTCGTCAACTTTCCACGTCGCGTATCTTTGAATTTCTCTCTTAACTGTCTCAGAAGTTCCACATAGTATGCCCCTGTAACAGTACGGCCTTTAAGAAGCCAGTCCACCATCATCACACCTTCAGAATCCCCAAACAAGGATGCCATGACTTTCCCAGCTGAAGGCACAGACTTTGCTTTCTTTGGAGTAGGAGATGTGACATGTTTCCACTGTTTAGACTGTTGTTTTGATTCAGGTTCAAAGTGGTGGACCCATGTTTCGTCCATTGTAACAAATCGTTTGAGAAAGTTATCTGGATCACCTTCAAAAAGCTTAAGGTTCTCCCTTGAGAAATTCTTTCTTTGACGTTTTTGATCAGCTGTCAACAGTTTGGAGACCCATCGAGCAGAAACCTTGTGCATTCCTAGAATATCTGTCAGAATGAAATGCACTCGCTCCTGAGAGATGTCCACTAAGTTGGCATCTGTCGCTGTGTCACTCGTCGGTCGTCCATGACTATGTCCAGGATTCGCTGTACCATTTCAGGTGTTGAAGACACAACAGGTGGACCAGGACGGGGTTCATCATCAGTGCTCGATCGCCCACGTTTAAACTCTGCCACCCATCTTTTCACTGTTGCATATGACGGGGCATCTTCCCCTAGTGGACCGCCTCCGTGGTCTAGTGGTAGAGCGTCCGCCCGGAGAGCGGAAGGTCCGGGGTTCGATACCCGGCCGCGTCATACCAAAAGACGTTAAAAGATGGTACTTGTTGTTACCCTGTCTGGCGCCGGCATTAAGGGGCTAATACAAGGACTGGTCGGCTCGGAGTCAGTATACTGTGTCTGAGTGGGGTATCCATGTTAAACTGCGGCATGGTATCTCAGTGAGCTAGCACTATAAATCGGCATCAGTCTGGACTAGTACAAGCAGCCACACAAACACATACACGTACATGCACGTCGCTATATAAGTGCAATAATCTTGGGCGCGACGTTAAACCAAATTTCACCTCACCTCACCTCTTCCCCTAGTGTGGATAACATATCCTCATATATGGCATTGGGTGTTAAGCCTTTCTTGTAAAGGTATTTGATAACGGCTCGCTTTTCCTGTTTCTCCATTTTAAGTCATCTCATAACCCCCCTTGCAGTCAATAGCATATACTAAACTAAATAATGTATCCAATACAACAATCCTCCTGTGTATGTCACTGTACTTGATCAGTCTATCACCACCACAAAGGAATTCATCCGTACCACACTCCTTCAGAGGTAGGCTCACAACTTATCAATCGCCCCTCGTAGCATGTACATAAATATACCCCGGGGTATTATGATTGTAATGTTAGATATTAACATGGAAGTTGTTTATTAAATGTACATTAAATGAACATGAAAGGCTATTGTCTCAGTCCGACCATATACAAAATAGCTGACTTGGATCGTATCAGATGAATAACCAACAACGTACCTTTACGATCAATTAAAAAAGACCTCAATGAGCAAAAAACGATAAAATATATGTAACGATGTCTTTAATAAAACACAGTGAACTCATCATTGGATGTGTGAAACAAAGGAATCCTTCGTCAAAATGTTTTCTGTTAGGTTTGCATGGAGGCCTCGTGTTTTAATTAGGCATTGACAATTATCACGCGAGTGTGTTTTGGGATGGCAAATATCCCCTTGTTGGGAATAATTATTGTATTTAGCGTACCTTGACGAACACACCTCAGTGATGATGCGATAAATATGAAAATGCTATATTTGTATTTTCGAAAGTATTACTAGTTGATACGATGAGTGAGTGAGTAAGCGAGTGTTGGTTTATGCCGCGTTTAACAATCATCCTTTTGTAACTCGAAACCCCGACCTGAAATAATTGTTTCTTCTCAAAACGTAGTGTTTGTTTTTTGTTTAACTTATTACTGAATTATTACGTATTACTGAACCAATCATTCATCTCTCATTGAACATTTTGTGAGACACAAAAACCATGGTATCAGAAACATCTCATGTGCGTATCCTTTTCCATCCTTGTATTTTGGGATGTATGAGCTAATTACGTCTCATGAATTGCAATCGAATAGTTTTATGTACCGTTATAAATGTACCGGTGGCGTCAACCTATTGTTCTCCAGTCGGGGTTAAATCTCGTTGGAATGTCCCTGGGATTTTATATAACATCCCCGTGATTTTATAGGATATTCAAGTCATTTTTGCTATATAATGTGTTAAAATATCCCAGGGATTTTATAATGTCCTGGATATTTTATAAATATAACTTCCGTTCAGATTGTAACATGTAATGAAATGTAAAATCAAATGACAAATGTTTTCTTTATATTCCCGAGGATGTAACTCGCAATCTTCATATCTGTAGCCCAGTGAGTGTACCACGAGGCTACAGAGGTGTTGATAAGACGCACTGCTTTTTAGAATGTCCTTTTTAAGATCCGTACGCAGCAACAGATATTTTACACGCGTTTCCTAAGGTTCATGGAATGTATGTTCGAAACATAAAAATGTTGATCAATGTTGTTTTAAGATTCAAAATCGGTTTATAAGTAAGATAAATACTTCCCCTCGGATTGTTATGATATTTAATGCAAAGATTTTGATGCAAAGATCGGAAAAATGGTATGTTAAATTACTATTTTACTATGAATAATCTATTCTGATATTGTGTTATGTTAATTACAGGTTTTATTATATATCTTCAAAATAATGATACCATAACCAGGGTTACGGGACAGCACTTTTGTGTATTGTCGGATATTCTTTTCGCATCGAACAATTTGACAAATCACCGTTGAGGGTTCGCGCGATCTCTCTATTTCCATCGCAGAAACAACATGTGTGCATACAATCGTCAAACTACCACAAATATTACTTTTTAACGAGTCAAAGTATGGCAGTTATGATATATGTATTCATTTTCTGTCAACTAAGTTAATACCTCTGCTTATCTATGAGATCGGCTTATCTACGATCATATACGGTATACACATTAGAGAAGGGGGCATGGAATGGGATTACCGAACTATCAGCAGAAACAAACGTACATCAGTTATGAATTAACACTGCCAACATTGTTTCATAACAGTCAAAGACATAGACAGCCTATTACACGGAAGAAGATAACACATAACCTCTCTCGTCGTCCCGTGATTTTACAGTCGCTTCAAAGACATGAGCCCACTTGCACAAAGCGATCTCAGCGCTAAGACTATCGTAAGTCCTACACTTTAATATAGGCTTACAATAGTCGTAGCGCTAAGACCGCTTTGCGCAAGGTGGGCATGGACCACAATCAATGTTCCGCGAGCTCTATCGATTTTCATCAAAATTCAAAAATAAATGATAAACATTTTGGGGATTGAGTGAGTTGGATATAACGCCGCCTTGAACAGCATTCCAGTTTTATCACGAGCTGATACAGGTCTCAGAAATATTGTATGTTGAACAAAGTGAGATTCAAAACAGATTCCACTGGGCGAAACAAGCAATATAGTGCTGACAATTACATGAATGTATTTCTGATAATCAGTGATGACAGTCTGTAAAACGGTCAGCATGTCCTGCTCTAACTCTAGCACCGACAGTTAAGTGAGTGAGTGAGTTGGGTTTAACGCCGCTTTTAACAGTATTCCAGTTATATCACGGCGTGTCAGCTTAATGTGGGAGGAAAGCCCGATGTGATGCAGGTCTCAGACGTTTTACCACTTCGGCGAAACCCACGAGCACGGGTATGGTGCTGACAAACCTAGAAACATAATCGGGGCGAACCGAGATTCGAACCCTCGATCATAGGTTTCTTGCGTGCCTAAGGGACGCAACTCTGCACAGCGAATCGTGACGCCTTAGACGACTGGGCCACCCGTGCCACCAGATAAGGGTGTGCGGTATTATCGGTAGATCTGTAAATTGAGGTACATGCTTTCCGCGATACGTATCACATTATTTTTCCATTCTCGATATATCGGGTGATTTTAAATAGCGATTTTTTAATGTGTTTTAATGTTATATGCATGCACCCATGGCCCCCACAATGGCTGCGTTTTTATTGACTGAGTAAACATCCAATTCATACCTCAATTAATCAGATTGCTTCTAAACTCAAAATTTAGAATTATACAATATATCGAGATACGTATCGCAATACATTTATACATCGCAAAATATTGTGATACACTTCAAACCTCCAATACCGCCAGTCACATTTTAGTGGTAAATACACTGACGGGGATGTTGTTACACTATGTTGTAAACTATGAGTGCAAAGTAAACAACAAGGCAAACCTTCAGCTTCTGACAAGGGAAGCAAGTCTGTATGGCAAATTGCATCTTCTTCAACCAGTGTCATTCGTCATCACTCGCCCCTTTCCGTAACCTGCGAAAATGGCCACGAGCACGAGTCGCTATTCGGCTTGTCCCGGAATAACACGAGTTGGACACGAATGAAACCAGTGTATGACACGTACCCAAGGGTTAGATTGATGGGTTGTTTGACGCCGCGTTCGCCAATAGTGTACACTTGCATACAATGACAGGTGACAATGACGATCCGGTAAGTATTGGTCTTTAACAAGATCTGCTTGTCGTAAGTGTCGAAGTGGGATCGGGTGAACAGACTCGCTGTCTTGGTTGATACATGTCATAGTAACCCAATTGCATAGATCGATGTTCGTGATGTCAATCACTGGATTGTCTGTTCCAGTTTCGTTTATTTACATACCGTGGTCATACAGCTAGGTGCGGCTTAAAGCAACAAACAAAAAAACACTCAAACAAACAAACAATGCGAGATGCTTTGAAGGAGCAAGTATGTGCCATTGTTTGAATTGAAAAACCAGTCCACCTACTATATAGTTGCGTGACATGATTGTGTGACGGTGGGTTCGAATCCCAGGTTTGTCCTTATTGTCATCCTTATCTAAGTCTAAGACCTGCATCACTTCAAGACTTCCGCCCAGACGAAGCTGCCATGACGTGATGTTTGGGATGTTAGAATATATTTTTAAACGTTTTTCTTTACTTATAAGCAGCAGAACCTTGCATGCAAAATTTCAAAAGTAGCATACCGTTTTTTAGTCATTTCAACATAATCAATGTCGTGTCGCTGGAGTTTCTGATCCATCGATCACTTGATTGTCTGGTTCGTTTACGGGCCGCCGTCACGTGGCAGGAGAACATGCTATAAACACTTACTTTTTCCATGAACACTATGTGAATGGCGGGTGCTACCGGTAGGACAGGCCATTGCTTACCCTTTTTGCGAACACCCTTTTTATCTAGTTGGGACCTTAAATTCTTATCCATTTGGAGATCCTAGGTTCTGATCATATTTGGGTCCTGGGTGTGATCATATAGGTCCCGAGGTTCTCATCCAGTTGGGACCACTTATTCGGATCGTATTTGGACCCTCGATTCGGATCATACTGGGACCCTAGACTGTCACCCAGTTAGGACCCTAGGTTTTGATCCATTTGGGACCCTAGGTCCTGATCCAGTTTGGGCCCTTGGTTCTGATCATATTGAGACCCTGGGTTCTGATCCCGCGGGGGCCCAAAGTTCTGATGACAAATACAGTGAACATTTAAATAAATTAATATTTCCTATAAAAACGTGAACATGTTAGTGTTACTCTCAGCGTAACACATGGTAACACATTCTCGTGTTCTTGTTTCAGGTTAACACTTGACTTGCCATTGCATGTGTTTGTGACGGGTGCCACCGGTGGGGCAGGATACGCTCAGCTTTTCGCGAACACCTCGTATCATAACTATTTCATAGTGATTCATAAACACGTACTCATGACATCGTCGGAATCGTACAATCGACTATCTTATGAATATGGAATGGGTAAGGTATTGTCGCTTTTATTTATCGCCTAGATATGAAAACCAAACCAGAAACACAAACATACCTATTTGCTGTTACTCCACATTAGGTGTAGATGCCATAGTGCTCAGAAACAACAGAATTTATTAAATATCCATAGTATTATAGCTTGTCTTTGAAAGGCATTTAGAAGTGATACACGTAAGGAAGAGAATTTAAGGATGTCAACTTCTTTCTAATGAGGGGGCACGGGTGGCCCAGTCGTCTAAGGCGCCGCGATTCGCAGAGTTGCGTCCCTTGGGCACACCACAAACCTATGATTGTGGGTTCGAATCCCGGTTCGCTCCGATTATGTTTCTAGGTTTGTCAGCACCATACCCGTGCCCGTGGGTTTCACCGAAGTGGTAAACGTCTGAGACCTGCATCACTTCGGGCTTTCCTCCGACATTAAACTGACACGCCCTGATATAACTGGAATACTGTTAAAAGCGGCGATAAGCCCAACTCACTCACTCACTCTTTATTATAAGGAACACAACGTTTCAGAGTACATGCTTACTCCTTTATCAGGTGAATTATAGCTTGCTTTATTACTTTGCATTCGGACCTTCTGGGTTATATTCCTATTCGAGATGCAGATATATTTGTCTGAATGATTCGCTCACTCGTGATTTCCTTAATTCACTTGACGCGCGCGGTATGGAATTGTACTCATGCAGAAATGAACAAAAGTAGGTGTCGTAGTGGATTTAAAGACTTGGCCTTAACGAGACTGGATGATTGTTAATGTAAATATTTATTGCAATTTTTGCGCTAACTGATGACATTTCTGTGTACAATGCAACATCAATGTGTGAGGTAAAGAATTTATGGATGTCAACTTCTTTAGTATGAGGACCACAATGTTTAGGGGTATACGCTTACTCCTTCACCGGGTGATGAATGCTAAGAGGCAGAGTGCATATATTATGTACCTGTAAGAACAACACAAGTGGCAAGATAACAAAGGTGGAAACTTAACAAGGGAAGCCAACAGATAATTAAAGCGTTCGCTCGTCACGCCGAAGACCCGGGTTCGATTACCGACATGGGTACAATGTGTGAAGCCCATTTGTGGTGTCCCCCGCCGTGATATTGCTGTAATATTGCTAAAAGCGGCGTAAAATCAAACTCACTCACTCACTCATATCACTTCTTGCCATTTGTTATTCTCTCGGAAATGTTTCGTTGTAAACTGTAAATTGCTAATTTAACTCGTCAATCGACTATTCGTTTCGCAAAGCGCCATTTCTGTTACTTGACCAGAGTGTATTCTTTCGCTTCCAACAGCGGTCTCGTAGCTTTCAAAAATTATTTTTGTTAAAGTTGACTTTATATATAATCATATCTAAATGCATGATAAAGAATGTTCGTGTGACCCTAATTTCACTGTGACCCTAAATATTTTGCAAGCACGAAACTCCCTCATAAGTCACAAGTACGTATAAACATAAAGTAGATATATTTTGAAATCAGTGAAGTGTGTAAATGAGTGAGTATGGTTTTACACCGCTTTTAGCCAATATAAACCAGTAATATCACGGCGGAGGAAAGCATAAAAAAGGTTTCACACATTGTACCCATGTGGGGAAGCGAACTCGGGTCTTCACTTGCCCACGATAACAATAGAGCGACCTGACACACAACAGAACTGAGTTAACAAATGACGGTGTAACATTTGAAACATTTATCACAGAAACACCCCAATAAACTCTGGATATGTCACATTGATGAACAATTATGCACCTCAATTTTAGAAATTTATAAAGGACAGAGAATAACCTGTCTCCATTATCAGCCTGAACAGATCCACTGAGCGTAAAGTCAAAATAATGATGAAACACAGATGAATGGATTACAGACAATCAGTGATCACACCGGGTGTCCGCGAAAAGGGTAAAGATGTCCTGCTCTACCGGTAGCACCCGCACCCACAATTTACATAAAAAGGTAATCGCTTATTTGTTCGCCACACCAGGCAATACTCCTACCTTAGTACGGAAGCATGTGGACATTCGAGACAAACTATCCAGTGATAGAACATGGAGCCGACAACGCGCTATCGGTTAACTGATTGTTTTGAGGAAATTAGACAGAGAAATCTGTCTGTCACAGTTTGAAAATCCTGCGCCGTTGATTGTACTGTTCACATGCGACGAAGAACGTGTGTTTAAATACATAAATCAAAATAGATTCTGTTAATTACACTTTGGCTTCCTATGCATATGTTGATGATATACTGTAAATCTTGAAATTAATGCGTCTCCAAATTAATGCGTCTGCTGACCCATAGCCAAAAATGCGCCCCAACATCAATGCGACTTCGATGCGTATGTATATGAAATCAGTATGCTCAATCACCTGGTTAAATGGGCACATGCCCATACCTCTTGTTTCCATACCTAGAATTAGTTAACACATCCAAATTTTATGGGTTTTCCTTATCACACTTGTAGGTAATTTGACTGTTAACATAACTGAAAGTCAGAGGATCATTGAAGAGTGTTATTGTACTGTATCGTTTAGTCCATTGTTTCGCATTTTCATCATTCGTCTTCATGAAGAATGAATGTTTACGCTGACGTGGCTGTCAGTCCCACTGTCATTACTTTCAACATCGATGAAATACTTCCTCGGCAAACGTGCAGAAGACAGAGGCACACATTTAACTCTACCATTGTGCTGGTCTGTTGTCCTGCCAAGTGAAGGTGCTATGTCTCTGTTGGCGTCTTTAAACGTTGGCGATGAACATTCCTGGCGGTCAAAGCGTTGTACTGGGCTCATACTCAGTGGGAGACGTTGAGTGTTCTCTTGATGACGTTCTCGCAAAGTTGGTGTCAAGTACAACCCATCGGTGTCTTCAGTGGCCCGTTGACCTTGATCCTGTGTCTGTGACAAATCCTTTGTTCCTCTGTATGTTTCCAGGCGCGTGTGATCACGTCGAGGTGGAACAGGCGGTGACAAATATTGCCCTTTTGGATCGTATCTGTCAACCCTCTGTCTTGGTACTATTGTTGGTGACAGATGAGCACGTGTATCTGATCCTTCTATTATTGTTTGGAGCCGCGAGTTGATGTGTGGAGGTACATCTCTTTTCTTGGCCATCTGGGGAACAGGTTTTCGACTTCGGGGAACCTTTTTTTGCGTTACGTCAGTTGATTGTCCTCCTGTTGTTGTCTTGTCAAGGTCACAAGGAGCCTCATGAATTGCGGACAAGTAGATACTGGAATCCGGTCTCATAGCCTGTTTACTATGACTCGCTGTTTCAGTCACGTTTGATTGGAGTTGTACATAGTCGTCACAAAAAGGGCTGAACGTGGCAGACAAATATAGTCCAGTGTCCTTCTCGTCAACATGTTGATGAGATGCCGCTGTCAACTTAACGACCGTCACTCCATCAGCATCCTGGGTTGGACTGCTTCTGTCGTTATTGACGTTGTTGGACATTTCTACATATTCATCCCCAGCTACATGTTCAGTGATTCCACTGCCACACGTCTCAGGGGAATATGGTTTGTTATTAACACCTGTAGAATTGAAAATGCATATGTTTTATCGTGATTTGGAACTGATTTTACATAAACGCTTGTAACATGTGTTCATGAACTGACATGGCTAATGAAAGGTTTGTAATTTTAAGATTGCAGGACATCCGTTGCAAATTGTATACTTAGATTCGATAAAAAAACTTAGCGTACCACCAAGAAAGATAGAGAAAGACGTAAGAAGCTATTCCAAACAGCCCTCGAACAACTCGTAGCTTTCTGGTGGAAAAACCTAGTAGATTTATGGTAGACATGTGGAAGACATATCCAAATTTAACTGATGGACGAATGGTTGTCTTCAGATACTGTATGTCAATACAGACATTACCCTCAAACTTTACATAGATGTTATCAGTGAGGAAGTCCATCACATGCATATGTATATCATAATCAAGCGTTCATAAATCATTTTGAAAAGTCGGAATCGTTCAAAAGACAATGGAAAAAACTGCAATGATCATGCTTAATGCGTCAGTGTAAGACCAATTAACTTGAGAATATTCCGGAGATTTGGATACCTTGGCCCCCAAATCTATTCAACTAAAGAACCTATCAAAAGGATGGACGCATTTCACTCACTCACTCACTCACTGTCGCATTTTGTTACAGGCCAGTAGTAAATGCTACTGGTTAGGTCATGGGTAAAACATGTTTCCTGAAAACAAAGTAGACACAATTAATGGATAAGAACTAAAAGCAAGGCTGCTTGACAACGGTATAGGGATCTATACCCAAACGTCGCAATTGCAGTAATTAAAGAAGTCCATAAATCCATAAATTGCGTCTACTTTGTCATCCATCAACTCTAAGTAATGCCTAGCTAGGTATACAGTAACATGTAATACTTATCGATTTTGGCCAAGCAAAACTACCACAACCTTTCCCAAACTTGTGATGTGGCAAAGGTGTTACGATAAACATAGGAGGCGAAAAGATGCCTAGAGTGTTGAGCTCGAGGCTACGAAGTTCATCCTTACAATGCGCAGGGTACGCCCCAAGTGTATTATAATGATCAATAAATCAAAAGGATATCTGAGTATGCTAACGTACCATTTTTTCGTGGACTGTCTTGTATTCTAGCACGCCGTTCTTTAAGTATTTTTTTTCGTTTGTTAATCTTGTCCATAATTGATCGGGCTTCACAAGTTTCCATCTGAAACTCTCCTTCTCCAAGCATGCACATCCGACCAGCTTCTATTGAGAATGTGTTGGGTGTTACAATGTATTTCCTTATGTGCTTGTACGGCAACTCCAGTATGACATCACCGGACACCAGGTGCCGGAGCTGGAGGGCCTCCTCGTGGATGACCAGATGGTAGGACTCCTGATGCTGGGGGTAACCCTGGTCCATTGGCCTTTCACTGAAGAACACTTTGTATGCTGGATCTAAATGGGGGAAACATATGATTGTTTTATTGTTAAACTTTGCAGAATTAGGAAATACAAAGGGTGTCTTTTCAAATGATTTAGGATACATTTAGCATTTTATTTGATATTTAAATGTATAACCATTTATATTCCGGTTTTACAAAAAAGAAACCTTGGACATACTCCATGGTCTAAAACGTTATGTGTTTTTTTGTCTGAGACATTTGTTGTATGTTTTCAAGTACTGAAACCTCAGCTCTCCCTCCCACACACACCCTACCCTAATGAACTGATGAGGATGGCTGGTTAGGAAGCGAAAAACGACATGTACATCCTAATGGGTAGATGAATTGCATGTGTGAGTGAGTTAGTAAGTGAGTGAACTGTACTTTGAGCCACTGTGATTCGTATGTTATTGATATGAAGGCGTGTCAAATCAATGAGGGAGGAAAGACCCACGAGATGTACCCACTTGACGTTTACCACTTTGTGATGAAATCCACTCTACACACTCTACTACCCAGAATTCCATGCGGCCAACCTGGTACCTCTGCCACAAGCTAGCGAGATATGACGCTTCGTCCAAGATATTGCATATATTTTAATTTTCTTTCTATTTTGACGATTCTACGCAGATGTCATGAAATGTTTAGCTTTCACAAAATATCTAACACGAGAAACATTTGCGTATGTGTCCCTTGTTTTCAATGGTTGTACAGCTCACACGTCCTCTCTTTGAAGCCCTATGGAGAACCAACGATACGGTCACTTTTATGTGTAAAGATATATTGTCTTCCGACCCACTGTTGCAGTTGCAGATGCATAAAAAATTATCTATGCTATTATGCAAAACAATATGTAAAGCACACCGAAAGGCTTGCATTGGGCCAGTCTGCCAGCCTTCAGAATAAGCGCATTTGATCACAGACTAGAGAAAGGCACGGTCACGTGATATGCAAATAAGCTTGTGACAGTGGTGTCATGCTGAGTCATCCCCGCGCGGGTGTGTGGTAGGTATACTGCTGACAAAACGAATATTTGGGATTCTGGGATTCAAACAAACACTCATGGATCATGTCACGCCCAAGGGAGACAACGCTTCACAAAAAAACATGGCGCCTTATGCGAATAAGGCCACCCCTGGGAAAAAAGCGATGTCACGTGTTCAGGTGAGTAAATAAAAAGATAGAAAGAGACTTCCTGTTTGCAAACAGCTATAGAAGAATGGACAACAGTGTTCGAGGATCAGTACAAAATGCATATCTGTGTAAACAGTGTTTGTGGTCATGTTCTGTTAACAGGAAATTGAATTAACGTCGATATTCATGACAATGCTATCAAATTCTATAGGGACCATGTCATGTAATGGACCAACAATACAAGTGATAGCAGTTCACAGTGCATGGAAATAAGTGTGCATAATTGTGACGAGTGTGTAACGTTTGGTGAACACTTGGCTGTGTCACAATGACCCACATGCTTCCCTCTCCATCTTCCGTATGACTGGTTACAGAGGCTTCCCTTTGACGCTCCTGCTGTATCACACAGAGGCCTGAAATAAAAGTAATTTATATTATATAATTATTATAAATCATTATAACATAATATTATTGTCATATCTTAAATTGGTTAGTCCACATGACGCGGCGAAACCATATATTTCCATGCTGTACTAAAGATTGTGAGTGAGTGAGGGAGTGAGTTGGGTTTACCGCCGCTTTGAACAGTATTCCAGTTATATCAGGGCGTAGAGCTTAATGTGGGAGGAAATCCCGAAGTGATGCAGGTCTTGGATGTTACCACTTTGTTGAATGAAAACCCAAGCACGGGTATGGTGCTTACAAACCTAGAAACCTATTCTGGGCACACCGAGATTCGAACCCACGGCCATAGGTTTGTGGCGTGACCAAAGGGACAAAACTCTGCACAGAGAATTTCGAAGCCTTACAAGATTGGGCCACCCGTGCACTGCTCTCCGGGCAGACTGGTCCTCTGGTTACATTGTATATATCTGCAGAGATACACTACATCAAAGATGTCCTCTAGTGACCTTGGATCATCGCCACTGATAGGCTACATTCAAGATGAATTCCTTCTGTATAAATAATGGAATCAGCTTTCATTGTATCTATCTACAGAGATACGCTACATTCAAGATGCATTCCTTATTTACACGTGATGTCCTCTGGTTACATTGTATATATCTGCAGAGATACGCTACATCAAAGATTGCATGCCTTCTGTCAACGCGATGTCCTCTAGTTAACTTGAATCAGCGCCACTGATAGGCTACATTCAAGATGCATTCCTTCTGTATAAATGATGTAATCAGCTTTCATTGTATATATCTACAGAGATACGCTACATTCAAGATGGCATTCCTTCTGTACACTTGACATCTTTGAACACATCAACATTGAATACACCTTTACACAACTTTAACACAACTACCTACCTTCGTCCAGGTCTCCCGTACATTGACAGAGAAGCGACAGCCATTGAGGTCCACTGGTGTGACTGTTACACTCATTAAACCAGGATGGCAAAACATGTTTGTGCACAGATTGGATCAATATGCGGTGATACAAACAACAATAATATATTCGTATGCTATTATTTAGATAAATGATCGGTTTTCGCTAGTTGTATTATCATGGTAACTTTATATGGTATTATCATGAAAATGAATCGCGGAATTTTCCTTGACTACCACAACATGTTACACACGCGTTGTCAACGGCAACACAACATGTTACACACGCGTTGTCAACGGCAACACAACATGTTACACACGCGTTGTCAACGGCAACACAACATGTTACACGCGCGTTGTCAATGGAAACACAACATGTTACAGACGCGTTGTCAACGGCAACACAACATGTTACACACGCGTTGTCAACGGCAACACAACATGTTTCACACGCGTTGTCAACGGCAACACACCATGTTACACACGCGTTGTCAACGGCAACACAACATGTTACGCGAACGTTGTCAACGGCAACACAACATGTTACACACGCGTTGTCAACGGCAACACAACATGTTACGCACGCGTTGTCAACGGCAACACAACATGGAAACGTCACCATAAACGGCACTGCTTGCTCTTGCATCTGAGTCAATTGTAAATTATTCATTACGCAGAACAAATGTATGTTGAATACTATCATTGAGTAAAGAGCTATTTTGTCATATAAATTCATGATAACCATGAAACAACGTTGCCAGTTGTTTCTTGCTATTGAACTGTATACACCTTCGAAAAGATTATGTCCCAACTAACAGATTTAATGCAAATACTGCTAACTGCAGTAATATGATTTCACAAGTAAAGCTTTTCAAGAATCAGTGAGTGATTGAGTGACTGAATTGTAGGATCCCAGCACGACCAAGGCTCACAGCTCTGTATATAGTATATATTGTATTCGGTAACTGAATACATTTATGGCTTGACGTTGTATAAATGCCTGTGCAGGTCACGTGATGTTTTCAAGATATATGTACTGGGTCAGAATTCAGAATGTCAATGTCTTCAATGGGTAGCAGTGATGATGCGAAGATGAAATGAGGTTCAACGTCGCGTTCATGATAATTACAGTAAAATAGCGACGCGCATGACCGTGTGTGCGTGTGTGTGTGCGAGAGAGAGAGAGAGAGAGAGAGAGAGAGAGATAGAGAGAGAGAGAGAGAGAGAGACGAAAAAGAGAGAGCGAGAGAGAGAGGGGGGGGGGGGGGGGGGAGAGAGTGTTTTTTTGTGGACGCTGATGCTAGTCCACTGATATACCATGCAGCAGTTTCACATGGATACCACACTCAAACATACTATACTGACCCCAAGCCGACCAGTCCTCGAAATATCTCTTCAATCCCGACGCCAGGCAGGTTAACAACAAGTACCAGCTTTTAACGTCCCACAAGATTTCAAATTTCAAAAACCACCAGCAGTTCCATTCTCCTTTACGAACACCATCTCATCCAAGTTGTTCAGCAATAGGAACGTGTTGCAGAAAGTTGACATGGCAGCTCATAATGTAAATTTCACTACTAATGGCTACCAAGACTCCTCATACTGTCACTAACCTGTTGGTCGGACCGGCGGGTAGCCTAGTGGTTTGCTCGTCACGCCGAAGACGCGGGTTCGATTCCCGACATGGGTACAATGTGTAAAGCCCATTTCTGGTGTCCCTCGCTGTGATATTGCTGAAATATTGCTAAAAGCGGCGTAAATCAATCCTCACTCAATTACACACTAACCTGTTGGTCATATAATTACAGATGACTTCTGAATTGTTGACAATAACAACCTTCGTCAGTTATTCAAAAATGGCCCAAAATATCACGAACAGTCTGCTACCAATTGGCATCACAAATTCAAAATAATTATGGATGCTGTCGAAATGAACATAAAAAATGAATGCACAAGCTGAAAAAGAGTTGGAAAGATCTCATTCTGTCACATCCATCTGCTACATAACTATTATATGAAGGAGTAACTACATTCATTATTTGATAGGGGCGGTCGGGTAGCCTAGTGGTTAAAGAGTTCGCTCGTCACGCCAAAGACCCGGGTTCGATTCCCGACATGATTACAATGTGTGAAGCCCATTTCTGGTGTCCCCCGCCGTGATATTGCTGGAATATTGCTAAAAGCGGCGTATAACCATATTCACTCACTCACTCATTTTTTGATAAATGAACTCGGTGTAAGTGATACGTAATGAGATACAGGAGGTTAACTGAGGGGTATGTTCACTGAAGAACTCTGCCAAACCACATATCAGGATTAACAACCATGGCTTGACTCCATAAGCTGAAGAAATGTCCTGCAACGGCACTACCATGTCCAAGCCTTTCAGATAACCATAATCCAAAATTCAATCCCGGTAAGACTTTCTTTAAAAACATATTTCACATATGGAATGAATACGATGTGGATTCTCAAGAGCACAGTTTGTCTCATGTTTTGCAAACTCGGAAAAGGACCAAGTTCATTTCTGTCAAAGTCAACGTGTTGATGCTCTGATATCATTGAATGATGGCGAGTGAGCAGAATCCATCTCCTTTGTTTCATATTCATGAATAGTTTCAAGGTGACTTGTTCCCTCTTGTTTTGTCTTGTGGGTAGTTTTCCGTCATTCTGAACCTGTATGCATAGATCTAAATATGAAACAGATGACACTTACGATATAGTCGGAATCGTACATTGGTCTCTGCTTTTAGCAAGGATTTGTTATGATCATGAAATAAAATTTCGCGTTTATATAAGAGAATATCCCCCGATCTAGATTTATGTATGCGATTGAGTATTGTCAATACAGGTGACATTCGTGTGTCCACTGGGGCACGGGTGACCCAGTCGTCTAAGGCGCCGCGATTCACTGTGCAGAGTTGCGTCCCTTGGGCACGCCAGAAACTTATGATTGTGGGTTCGAATCCCGGTTCGCCCCGATTATGTTTCTAGGTTTGTCTGCATGGGTTTCACCGGAGTAGTAAACGTCTAAGACCAGCATCCCTTCGGGTTTTCCTCCCACTGGAATAATGGAATAATGTTAACTGGAATAATGTTAAAAGCGGCGTTAAACCCAACTCACTCACTCGTGTGTCCACTGACAACAATCATCCAATATATAGACACAAACATATATTTTGATTCTAATGGCTATGATTCCTTGCGGCTTCCAAAGCGTCTGTGTGTGTTTACAAACACAACATTTTGATTGAAATAAAAAATGGAAGGCCTATAACGGGATGCCTACATTTCCTTAGGAAGAGACCGCCTCCGTTTTCTTGGGATAGAGCGTCCGCCCGAAGAGCGGAAGGTTTGAGGTTTGATCCCCGACCGTGTCATACCAACAGACGATAAAAGATGGTGTTTGTTGTCCTGTCTGACGCTCGACATTAACGGGATACAACAAGGGCTGGTCGGCTCGGAGTCAGTCTGCTGTGTCTGAGTGGGGTATTCATGTTAAACTGCGGCATGGTATCTCACTGGGATAACATTATGAAATCGGCATTAGTGGGGTCTAGTACAAGCAGCCGCACACACACACACACACACACACACACACACACACACACACAGGCACGCACGCACGCACGCACGCACGCACGCACGCACGCACGCACGCACGCACACGCGCGCGTCTCTAAACCCAATCCCACCTCTTAAACACATTCCTGGAATATTCTTCAGACATCCCAAGGTTTTCTGGCGCAGTAGACCTGTAGTGAACACAAGTAAGCATTTAATTTATTTATTTATTTATTTTTGTAATGTGAGCCATATTGGGCGTAGAAGTAAGGATTATTCTGTAACTGTGCTACGTGTTTCCTCATCGTCTGTCCACCAACATGAAACACGCCAAGGAAGGAGCATCTGTACCGACACAAGTTCCCCTCTCCATCATCCATCTACAAGAGTGTAACAGTCACACCAATGGACCTCAATGGCCGCCCCTTCTCAGACAATGTACGGGATGCATCCAATGTTGATGTGTTCCAGCACAAGCTCCACCGTCCACCGCCCACCGTCCACCGTCCACCGTCCATCGCCCACCGCCCACCGTCCATCGTCCACCGCCCACCGTCCACCGTCCATCGCCTACCGTCCACCGTCCACCGTCCATCGTCCACCGTCCACCGTCCATCGCCCATCGTCCACCGTCCACCGTCCATCGTCCACCGCCCACCGTCCACCGTCCATCGTCCACCGTCCACCGTCCATCGTCCACCGCCCACCGTCCACCGTCCACCGTCCATCGCCCACCGCCCACCGTCCACCGTCCACCGTCCACCGTCCACCGTCCACCGTCCACCGTCCACCATCCACCGTCCACCGTCCACCGTCCACCGCCCACCGTCCACCGTCCATCGCCCACCGTCCACCGCCCACCGTCCACCGCCCACCGTCCACCGTCCATCGCCTACCGTCCACCGTCCACCGTCCATCGCCCACCTTCCACCGTCCACCGTCCACAGTCCATCGCCCATCGTCCATCGTCCACCGTCCATCTTCCACCGTCCAACGTCCACCGTCCACCGTCCATCGCCCACCGTCCACCGTCCACCGTCCATCCAGCCTCTTCCTTCATCTGCTTCTCCAAGCGGACAGAAGGTTAATCCACGATGTCGTACAATACCTCGTTCTCGTATCTGGTAGTGTCTGTGTTGACATACAAGTGATCGAGAGCGTTCTCTTGCACGCGCCCTTTGTCTCCTCCATCTCCAGGTGTTTGTTTACATCCTGTTGAACAATAAATAACGAATTGGAATGCATTATGTTGATATAACAATTACCTAGATTACACTTGCGGTCTTTGTATGGCATTCAGAAGATATAATTTTGAAGTAAATGTTTAATAACGGTGTTAGAATATACACTAGAAAATCCCTACTACTGAAATAAAGTTGCCCAACCTTATTAGTTTGTCATTAATGTACTCTCTGTGTGATCTCGATTCATGTTATGATGCAATGCTAACTTTTTACATATATAATCTGCCGCTTTACGTGCATTATAATTTATGCGTGATAAATTAGATCGGTTCTGATATTTCTTATCAATGTCAGTAAATGTAACAAATGTTATATTTGGGATAACACTTTCTTAGTAAAGTATAGATTCTCATACTTCTGGGGGTTGAGACCCGTCCGGGATTCGAACCCCCATCGCCAGAGTGAGGCGCCTAATCGCCAGCACACAAATTCAGCAATCTAACCCACTCAGCCACCGAGGCTTGAAAAGTCCGACAACTGGTAGTCTAGATCACGTACTTTGTGTACCCCTCTGACAAGTGTAAATTAGTACGGCTCATTGGCCGAAAGCTATGAACACACAGTGCCATTTAAAAAGTTGTCAAATGTAACAAATGTTATATTTGGGGAAAACACTTTCTTTGTAAAGTGTTTTCAAAATATCAGTCAACACTAACAAACATGGCATATCATCCAAATCACTCGCCTACACTCAGACACACACGAACATGTGAATGTTGGGTATTCGCAGACACGATTCGTGGGCACAGTGTACAGTGATTTCGTATTAAAATCGGGAGTGAGTTTGTTTAATAATTAACGTTATCAATAGTATTGATACTTAGCGGAATTGTGTTGAGTCTTTCATTTACCTCAACAACAGTTCATTTTGTACAAGAAGGCACATTATTGGTTGGGTCGCTTCCTAAATGAAAGACACATTTTCATTGGTTGCAAGTTTCCTTTATGTTTCTCAGTGTTTTCTTTTGTAGGTTGTTTTGTAAATAAATCTCACGTCAGATCACGTCAGGTAACAATGCAACACACACATATATATTATTACCTACAAATTAAGATTTAAAATACATTTGCCACATAATAATTCGCAAATGTTATTTGTTCTGTCTCCTAGTGTACCGTGAATTGTGTCGATGAGTTTGACGCGTCCACGAACTCTCTGGGTTGGTTTCGAGTTCACCCGCAGGCGTATTATCTATACGTGAATCACAAGTTAACTAAGCAAGGATAAGATATATGGATGAACAACTTCTTATTACAATTTTTAATAACGAAGTTGTTCATCCATATATCCTAACCTTACTTAGTTTTCCAACTTCTAAATGCCTCTCAAAGACTTTACTCAAGTTAACTAGTTTGAAACAAATCAACCCTCTTACCTTTTGCAGCTTTTATCTTTTCAATTTTCTCCACCATGCTCTTTACGATTGAAGAACCGTCGGCCGTCTCCATGTTAAAAACTCCTTCACCTGATAACGATTTCCGTCCAGCCTCAAAGGAGAAATTGTTGTGAGACTTTCCAAAGTTCCGGATGTGTATGTACGGCCATTCATAGATGACCCGGTTGGATTTGACATCAGACAGACACAAGCTTGTGTCCTTCACAGCAATGTTATACACCCCCTTGAGATGACAGCGCTTGTGCGTCTTCTCGTCCCCTTTGACGTTGACTCTGAACAACGACTGATTCTCCATAGTCTGTGTATATACAATAGACACGAGTCAGTCAATGAGAATATGTGTTTACACTCTCAGGATTCAATTTATCATTCAGACGATGTTGACAGGTTGACCCAGATCGGGTAGGTACATGTGACGTGAAAAATCTAACAAATTTGGGAATTTTACAATGTAATGATCCGATAAAAACCTTGTGGCAAGTATGACTTCCTGTTAGAGTTTACGTGATTATACGGGTATGTTGCTCGACTGGTTTGAAACCTTCAATTTACTCATTCAAACATGGTGAGGGTTTTCAATACCCCTTCTTCCGCAACGTGACGTTATGAATAGATATCTGGATACACCCATCTCTTACATGCTATACAAACGCTCATGTGGATAATACATGTGTACCTGTCAACAACACTATCGATGTAAAAAATGTACACGAACTAAGCGGGCAAGCTGTACACGGAGGGTAGTCCACTACTGGATCACAAATTTCTTTTGAGTGTACATGTATGTTGAAGGAGTGGGTGAGTTGGGTTTAACGCCACATTGAACATTATTCCAGTTATTTCACGGTGTATCAGCGTAATGCCCCCGGCACTGGTAGGATGATTGACGATGCAACAAGATCTCGAATCCACTGTACAATGATAGACGCGGTAACAATCATTCGTCACCACTTGCTCCTTTTTGTAACCTGCGAAAATGGCCACGAGAGGGGCACGAGTCGCTATTCGGCTTGTCCCGGAATAACACGAGTTGGTCACGAATGGGTAACAATATCCCCACTTCACCGATCACGGCTTGTGATGTACCTACAACGCTAGCAAGCCAGCGATAGTTACACCAGGAAGTATGACACAAATAGGGCTAACACAAACATTTCGCTCTTCGGTAACCTATTTGACCTGAAACGTAATTATAAATTTGACAGTCAGTAAGTCTCCAGACCAATACTTAGTCAATTTCCCTTCTACTTGCTCGCTGATTTCTACTCTTAGATAACGTTTAAATATGTTTGCATAAATACAGCACAGCCTGTGATAATACCAGTTTTGTACATTGGAAAAATTTGCATTATAAACAGGTTGACATTATGAACAGGTTGGTATTATAAACCTGTTGGCATTATAAACAGGCTGCCATTATAGACAGGTGGGCATTGTAAACAGGTTGGCATTATAAACAGGTTGGCATTATAAACAGGTGGGCATTATAAACAGGTGGGTATTATAAACAGGTGGGCACTGAAAATAGGTGGGCATTATAAACAGGTGTACATTATAAACAGGTGGGCATTATAAACAGGTGGGCACTTTAAACAGGTGGGCATTATAAACAGGTGGGCATTATAAACAGGCTGGCATTATAAACAGGTGGGCATTATAAACAGGTGGGCATTATAAACAGGCTGGCATTATAAACAGGTGGGCATTATAAACAGGCTGGCATTATAAACAGGTGGGCATTATAAACAGGTGGGCATTATAAACAGGTCGGTGATTGGGAAGCAGGTCCAGCACGAGTGTCATCTGGCATGGCTCTGCTGTGTTGTTATTTGTCTGGAACTGCCGTGAGGTATGTCCCTGTGTCTGTACTATACGGTTCGCTGTAGGTGTGGTCTACATCTGATTGGGAAGCAGGTCCAGCACGAGTGTCATCTGGCTTGGCTCTGCAGCGTTGCTGTTTCTCTGGAACTGCCGTGAGGTATGTCCCTGTGTCTGTACTATACGGTTCGCTGTAGGTGTGGTCTACATCTGATTGGGAAGCAGGTCCAGCACGAGTGTCATCTGGCTTGGCTCTGCTGTGTTGCTGTTTCTCTGGAACTGCCGTGAGGTATGTCCCTGTGTCTATACTATACGGTTCGCTGTAAACACCGACAGTATCCCCAGGACAGACAACCTTGTTCTCGTGGAGACATCCTTGTCTTGTACCGATGGTGTTCACGTACGTGTGATTACTTTCAGCAGCTCCAACAACTCTCTGTTTTACATCTTTGATGCCCGCTTTGACAGCAGATGGACGAATGTTACATCCTGTTAAATACAATCGTGTAAATGTTACACTACGAAAGGTAGATATGTCGGATCCATATGTTTTATATTATATACTCCAGTGTGAAAGAGTTTTGAAAAAAGTTGAGAAAATTGATATGCTCATTGCAGTGAACATAACAATTAATATTTGACTGCAGTGAACATAACACTTGATACTTCACTGCTGTGAAAACTTTGACGGAACTATTGCCATACAAGAGTCACCTCCCCTCAAATTGTCTCCCTTTATCATAAATGTCTGGCCCGTTCACAAACTGTTGACTTCCATTTTACGTTAGTTCCATATTGACAAGGCAAACAAATGACAGATAATCATTTATGTAGTTAATATTGCTTTATGGCGTTAGTTATTCTCTTGAAAATGTTCCCGTATAAACTGTAAATTTCTCACTTAACTCGTCAATCGAGACCGTTCGTTTCAGAAAGCGCCATTTCTTTTTTACTTAACCAGCGTGTTTTCGTTCGCTTCCAATAGCGGTTTCGAAGTTTTCAAGACACGAAACTACTTTTTAAGTCGCATATACAAAGAGTGGTGACCCGTCCCTGTGTGTTAGGGGGAATTTACGTTTCAAGTTTTTACATTTGTAATAAAAGATTTTAATTTTCCGCAAACTACACAAAAAGTATATAATAAATAGGATATTCCACGTGTCTCGTGAAATATCCTGTTTCTGTCTTCTCGTGACGGGGGGAAAGATGATATGAGAGAAACATGATATTTTACTCGACACATGAAATATCCTCTATTTATTCATTTCAGTAGATGGTGTTATAAACTTTCACATAACGGAACAGGTATTATTACAGATAATAATACTCTGGTAGCAAACCTGGGTATTTACAAATTTAAATAAATAAATGCAGCAAAGAGGGTTTGGGTAATCCTGGCACAGTCAGGCTGGTTGGGCTTATCATCAGCTCAGGGCCCTTGCCCCCTGTACACGCAGCCCAGACAGTGAATGGGAACCAGGAAGCTTTTCGGAGAATGTGAAGACTCCCCAACACTGCAGCCTTCTGCATTACCCAGATTGTCAAAAGGGCTGTATTCCTGGTAGCAAACCTGGGTACTCTCCCAATGTCAATTTGGGAGTCGGACAACTTGGTATTTGGGATGCAAGCGTGACATTTCGAAAGCGAGGTCCGCATATTTGCCATGTTTTTCCTCAATCTTGTCAATCACATTAGTGTCAAAAGGGACAGAAAATTGATTTCATTGGATTTATAAAAAAGACCAGATCAGGTTTGTTGGCCTTGATACGTCTGAGGCTGTAAATGGGCCTATTCCAAAGAATTTTGTATTTATCATTTTCCATAACGCCCTCTACATATTCCGGGTCGTACCATGGGTGGACCTCTGTGTCAAAACCACAAGCACGGCAAAGACGGTAATAAAATGATCGTGCTACACCATCATGTCATTTGAGATATCCACTGACAATGAGTTGGACAGTCTCATTAAATTCATTACATTATCTACATTTCATTATTGTTATTATCATTATTTAAACTTAAGGGGGCCATATACCATGTGTTTTGAAGTCTCGTTGATGCCGAGGAAAGCCTGAAAAATGCATTTTTTGGGTGTGAAAAAAGGTATCCAAAAGATAAACTCCCACAGAAGTGGGAGCTGATCATGTTGAAAATAGAAAGAATTAACTAGACAGTTCATTTACCAAATGTTCCCATTTTCTGTTAAAGTGTTTTATTGTATTGTTTTCTGTGTGTAATTGATTTCTTTATCCGAAATATATGTCAGATTTACATAAAGTTTTCAATTGAAAATTTTTTTTTGGTTAATACTTAATACATGTAAGTATTGTTTACATACCAATATGACGTGATTATTCACAAGACTGAGAGTAATATTCCAGCAGCTCCAGCCTTTGGTACGAACAGTTCCCAACTTGTGAGGTAAAATCAAGAAGATTTCAAAGAGCGTCACACGACTCTTGCAAAAGAGTCGCTTGATGAAGGTAACAACATTCAAGGCCTCAGTATAGCTTTCAAAAACACGTAGACATTCGGAGGACATTTCCAAATGTGCATGTATTTGTGATGGGCCCTACCGGTGGAGCATGATACGCTCACCTGTCCGCGAACACATGGTATCATCACTATTTGATAGTGATTCATTAACACACGCTCAGGACATAGACAAAATCGTACATTCGACTCTCCCTTTGGCAGTGATTTTACTTATGAATATGGAAAAGGTTTGTCGCTTCTATCTAATGAAATTGGTATATATGAATAGTGGAACTAAACATGTAGGCTCATAGATATGTTTTGTTGTTAATTTTGCATTTTGGCCACGTATTTTACATGCATATTACTCTAATATACTCTAATAGAATATACCATTTGTAAATGTACACACCCAAAAGGCAAAAAAGTGATGAAATATTTCAGGGATCACTGAAAATAAGTGATAAAAGGTCTCCGCAAATAGGAAAAACATGCCCTACTCTTTCGACAACTAATACCACTCATAAATGTCTAAAATACTGGAATATTGTATCGAGACTAGATCTTTTTCCACAAACAAATAGTGGCATATATAAAATGTTTGAATTCTTGAGTTACTGCCCATTTGATATTCTGGGGTTGGGGTAGGGGGATGTGCTGGGATTGAATTAAAAAGAGTTTTATCATTGTTTTAGATACAAAGAATTCTGGTTTTGTGCTGTAGCTAAACAAAATGTCAAGTCCCCCCCCTTCCCCCACCCCCCCCCCCCCCCCCCCCACCCCCCCCCCCCCCCCCCCCCCACCCCACCCCCCAGAATATCAATTGATCGGCCCCTTACGAGCTACTCACCATTCCAACACGTTATTGATCCTGCGATTGCCGAACTTTGTTTGGGTGTTTTCCATATTCCTTCAACAGCTTTGGAAATATCCAAACTTTGGTTTGTATCCATAGCAAAAACACCTTCACCAGTTGAAGACCTTCGCCCTGCTTCAAATTCGAATGAATGGCTAGTTGTCCGATATCTTCGGATAGTACTGTACGGCCATTCATAAAGGACGTGGGAAGATGTGAGATCGCACAGGCACAAGCCTGAGTCCTTCACCATGAGGTTATATGCTCCTTTGAGATGGCATCTCTTGGACGTCTCCTCTCCTCCCCTGATGTAGACTCTGAACATTGTATCTAGATCAACCACAAACAAAGTTCTCGTGAATAGAACAGATAAAGAGTACCCCCTTCCCTTGTCTCAGTTGTCACGTAGAAAAAATGTTTTTAAAAACACTCGGTTTTAGGACATGCACGCTATGGTAATGCGTCCTCTGTGGACCGAAATGTAACAGAATAAATCCGAAAACCTTGCTGTCCACCCAAAACGATCACAATGAAGCATCAAGGCAAGGCCACATCCTTTTAACTGATCTACTTGTGTGTCCTGGACATATCACGCTTAAGAGGAAAAATGATCTCACTGTATGTTCACGAATTTGATGCATGACCAGTAATGATGTGTGATATCAGTAGTTCCGGGCATGATTTTAAATTCGGTGTATATTCGACCTGATGTTAATGTTTTCAGCTAAGGTGTACTGTACAGTCTGTTACAGTCAAACACCGCCGTGTCGAACTTTGATGTGTCGAACTTGTCTCGATGTAAAAGTTGGGTTCTTTATTCATCATTTTCGGTTGTGTCGAACATCGTATAACTCGAAGTATTTACGTATATCCCTTCAACCTCGACACAACGGTATTTGACTGTATGTGTAAACTCCATCGGGATTCTGAGGCATCCCAGGCATCTCTTAAGAGCCGGCTAAAATGGTAGGTGTTCCTCTCATTCACCGGTTGGTCAACTCCAGACTAGGGGAGCGGTCGGGTAGTCTAGTGGTTAAAGCGTTCGCTCGTCACGCCGAAGACCCGGGTTCGATTTCCGACATGGGTACAATGCGTGAATCCCATTTCTGGTGTCCCCGGCCCGCCGTGATATTGCTGGAATATTGCTAAAAGCGGTGTAAAACCATACTCACTCACTCCAGACTATGTGTTTCGCAGGCCACCATGATATGACAGGGACAGTATTGACTGTGGCATTCTTTACTCGTGGACTCAGGATATGTGTAGAGAACCCGGGAACGTGTTTGTGTCGGCAGGATGCACGTGTGTTAGACATAGGAATCAGACACACAGACACTGTACGCGTGTCAGTCAGTAGATGTGTTTGAATAGCAGCGGAACAAACCACCTTCATTATCATATCGACTAACAGCAGAGTCCACTGTACGACTCCGTCTATATCACAAGCACGTGTTTATGACTCACTATCAAATAGTGATGATACCAGGTGTTCGCGAAGGGTTTGCATATCATGCCCAACCGGTGACCCCCGCCACAAACACATTCATACATGGTCTCCCGAACAGAACACGGGAACATATAGTCGGACATTGATTTTGTCAATAAAGCGTCAAATTTGGAAATAGTCTCGACGTGTCTTCTACGTGAATATTTTAACCTTGATTGAACAACCTTTTATCAAGAGTGTTTGACGCTCTTTGAAATCTTCGTAGAAAGCATACTTGGTTACCTCAAACGTAGACACCAAAGGCTGGAGCTCCTGGAATATTGCTTGACATAAAGGGAAAGTTGACGATTTAAAAATTGAAATCATCCATCTTGTCTTGTGGAGAGATCTTTATCTGAAGAAACTCCAAAGCCAGCAATTTTCACAAACAGTTTTCCTACAAATTCGTTTATAACATAAGTATTTCAAAACAAATATCCCTCAAGCGATATCGCCTGTGGTTACCTCGCTGTGTATGTGAATCTGTGCTTCTTTGAACATTCAATATTTCATAATTAATGTGTGTAACAGTCGACTTGAATCTTCCTGATATTTTAGAGTCTGAATGCCGAAGTTCATCTTTTATCAGTGGGTTAGCTGGGTTTAACTCCGCTTTGAATAGCATTCCAGTTTTATAGCGGCGTGTCAGCCTCGTGTAGGTGGAAAGCCCGAAGTGATGCAGGTCGCCAACGTTTACCACTTTTGTGGGATCCACGAGCGCGAGTTTGGTGCTGACAAACCTAGAAGCATAATCGAACTGGAATTTGAACCCATGATCATAGGATTCTGGCGTGCGCAAGGGACGCAACTCTGAACATTGAATTGTGGAGCTTCATACAAGACGACTGGGCCACCGTCTGCCCTCTCTTTGATCAGATGTGTAAACAAGTATTGTGAAGCGGATATCAGCTAGCTTCCATGCATGTTGAGTCACATCCTGACAGCTATACTGGTGATAGAGTTGTCGCGCGGAAGGGAATGTGTCGGTGTACGAGTAACCCTTCTTATCTCAACGGCTATATAAAGGAAGTAAGTTGCAACCGTGACTTTAGAGACTATTGAAATACAGTGCAATCATCACGTGACGTTCTCCTTAACCTTACCCGCTTTGCACTGTAAATGTATGCCAGCGAGATGTTCCTTTGGGAGCTTTGTGGGCGTAAACAATCACTTGAATGAACAAAGTAGATGTTTTTCACTGTGTGTCTCGATGATGTGTTGTACTCACACATGTAATTAAGTTCATATTCGCTCTTTACAACGAAGAGATCGGCTTCGAGATTTCCCACAGGATTAATGTTGAAAGAGAATTTTTGGAGTTCCCCGTCGTGGTATGGTTCAGATTTACTAAAAGCGGTGTAAAAATTCATTCACACACACTGTATATGGGATGAAGTCGTTCTGACATGTGATAAGCTGATAATGCTTTTTTGTCAAATACGATGTACATCTCATTTCGTGAAGCTTGAAAACCATTTTTTTATAAAATCATAAATGATTTATCATAAAATGTTGATGCTGAAATGCCCCCGTTTCGAAGACTTTTCAACAGCTGACCAATGGCCAAGTCGCATTCTACAGTGATGGACAGTGTGCACACAAAATAGTTCACCAAGTTTTAAGAGAATTAAACAAACAAAACACTTAAAATCATTTTTTTTTAAACTTTTAATATTTTTTGCTGATTCTTCATATTTGGAAGACCCTGAAATCTCTAAAAATTAGATTAAAGTTTCAAGCGCACCAGTGTAATTAATACATGTGTGCAACATAGCGATATAATTTTAGCGATATAAGATCAGTGACCGGCTTCATGTGAATTTGGTGGTACGAAACTCAAACAAGATATGTTTTTAGTTAAAACCATGAGCATAGATATTAATTGATAAACATTACCTTGTAACAATGTAATATGTTTTGGCAGACCATTTTGTTCAACTGTCTGAAGCAAAACTTTTCTTTTTCAAGCATTTTTTGGAACAATTATTTTTTTTAGATGCCCTGATTACCCTTAATTATCCTGAAATTGCGGTTATCTCCCATTAGTTCCACGTCCCACTTGTCACACACCTCTATATTCCCACTTGTCACACACCTCTATATTCCCAGTTGTCACACCCCTCCATATTCCCAGTTGTTACACACCTCCATATTCCCAGTTGTCACACACCTCTATATTCCCAGTTGTCACACACCTCCATATTCCCACTTGTCACACACCTCTATATTCCCAGTTGTCACACACCTCTATATTCCCAGTTGTCACACACCTCTATATTCCCAGTTGTTACACACCTCCATATTCCCAGTTGTCACACACCTCTATATTCCCACTTGTCACACCCCTCTATATTCCCAGTTGTCACACCCCTCTATATTCCCAGTTGTTACACACCTCTATATTCCCAGTTGTCACACCCCTCTATATTCCCAGTTGTCACACCCCTCTATATTCCCAGTTGTTACACACCTCTATATTCCCAGTTGTCACACACCTCTATATTACCAGTTGTCACACACCTCTATATTCCCAGTTGTCACACACCTCTATATTCCCAGTTGTCACACACCTCTATATTCCCAGTTGTCACACACCTCTATATTCCCAGTTGTCACACACCTCTATATTCCCAGTTGTCACACCCCTCTATATTCCCAGTTGATACACACCTCCATATTCCCAGTTGTCACACACCTCTATATTCCCAGTTGTCACACACCTCTATATTCCCAGTTGTCACACCCCTCTATATTCCCAGTTGTCACACACCTCTATATTCCCATTTGTCACACACCTCTATATTCCCAGTTGTCACACACCTCTATATTCCCAGTTGTCACACCCCTCTATATTCCCAGTTGTCACACACCTCTATATTCCCATTTGTCACACACCTCTATATTCCCAGTCGTCACACAGCCTGGGAGGAGGTCTGGGAGGAGGCCTGGAGGGGATTACCACTAAGCCCAAGGTACACATGCTGATTGCCAAGCTGGAGGTTTAGCACAAATGTTATTGTGAAATGTTATGATATGACTAAGAGGCAACTAATTTGTATTGATTGTATGGTTAATCTGTCTTACAACAGTATATATGAAACAATAAGATATGATGATTGTTAATATGTCTTACAACAGTATATATGAAACAATAAGATATGATGATTGTTAATATGTCTTACAACAGTATATATGAAACAATAACATATGATGATTGCTAATATGTCTTACAACAGTATATTTGAAACAATAAGATATACATTTGTTTGTGTATTTATAACTTTCACTTTGTGTGAGTTCAGTTGGTAATGACCGTATGGCAATCGCGACGACGTTCAGACAATGATGGGCTAAACCGTCAGTGTTTACGTCATTTCAAGAATTTCTCGTGTAAAACATATGAATGTACAAAATGTGTCGTTCATACGCTCATGAATCTCAGTTTCATGGTCATGTGTCCGTATCTCGTGTAAACTTCTCATAAAGAAATAATAAACATATCCAGCACAAGCGCTTAGATCCAGGGCACGATTCTCCCCTTGACATAATTTTGGAGCTATGGTTCATAAGATAATATAGATCCGAGGTGGATCACAATGTACGGTGGCCCATACCCGCCACTGGTGAGATCATTTCCCCCTGTAAGCCTCTATATTTTATCTCAGTGGAAGTATCTGGCGGTTGCCAAAACAAATAGAGGCATTCAGTGAAAAATGATCTCACCAGTAGAAGTTTCTGGCGGCCGCCAGATACAATATAGAGGCATTCAGTGAAAAATGATCTCACCAGTGGAAGTTTCTGGCGGCCGCCAGATAAAATATAGAGGCATTCAGTGAAAAATGCAGCAGGAAGAAGAGCACAGTTTGGGGATATCTATTCCCTGCCTAATGGTCCAGTAGGGACTGTCAATTACCCGGACATACAGTTTGGGTTTTCCTAAAGCTTCATTGCTAGTCCTATTGTTTAGCAAATTGGTTGTTGTACTAAATGTCCGGGTTTAATTGTAATCATGTCAATTTCTACTGTTTTATAAATGTCCTACCCCGACACATTACATGGATGTTATCAATGAGGAAGTTCAGAATTTTATCATATTGTTTTCTCCGAAAAAATCAGATGATTTGCTTTCGTTTTTGACAAACTGTCCTGAACCTCTGAAGATAAATGTGCATTTATATACTGTTACGACATTTTGTAACAAAGACCCCATTCATCCTTTAGTTTGTCATGTGGAATTGTGGTGTACAACGTTGAAAACGAAAATATTTTGACAGAATTGAACTTGGTTCTTTGCTGAGATTGCAAAAAGTTAAGCAAATCTTTTGACTTTTTAAGAATCCACATAGTATCAATTCCATTTGTCCAAAATTCTTTCTGTGAATATGAGGAAAGTCCTTCCCGGATTGTGTTTAGGATTATGGTTATTCATTGAGACAGGGATTTGTCGGTACACTCTTCAAATATAAGAAATGCACTGGTAGATCTTTAGTTAATTTATTGTACCTAATAAAGTCGATATATTTAATTTAATATCAAAGATACAAATATGACATTTTGGAGCTAGGCAGTCACATGTTGTCGTTGTACAAAGGGATTGAAAACTGTTCATTGTCATGTCACATAAGGCCACAAGATTGCGTTGAACTCAGTATATCGTGTGACAGCCCCGGGCAGCAATCACGGCTCTGCATCTCCTAGGCACTGACTGGATAAGTGTTCGAATTCTGTCCTGCGGAATTCTACGCCATTCTGCTTGTAACGCGTTGGCCAGTTGTGGGAGTGTCTGTGGCGTGTTCCGACGTTGACGTACACGTCGATCGAGTTCGTCCCAGAGGTGTTCGATGGGGTTTAGATCTAGATATCTCGACGGCCAGGGCAAGTCGTTGATGTGGCATTATGGAGGTTGTTTACCGTGACACGAGCTGTGTGCGATGGAGCGTTGTCCTGTTGAAACAGCTCCCTCTGGCGGTCAATGATTGGAAGAAGGTGAGGTTGAAGAATTTGATTTATGTAGCGACTCGCTGTCAAATTTCCCTGAACCACAACAAAGTCAGATATCGTGGTGTAGGATATGGCCCCCCCACACCATGACGCTAACGCCACCGAAATTGTCGAATTCAAGTACGCAATGTGGAGCAAAACACTCATTTCGACGACGATTAAAACGTTGCCTCCATCTCGCCGGTCAAGAAGAAATCGCGATTCATCGCTAAACCACACACGTCCGCAGTTTCTCAAATTCCTAGGCTGTAAGGTATGACACAAACGCCAGCATTGCTACAGTCTCCGTAGCTGAGGCATTGCGATGAACAATCGAATGTAGCGATGCTGTACAGGGGTGGTAACTCTTGGTCCATCGGTTCTCGGACGGTCTGCAGTGGAATTTACTGTGTGTATCGGCCCCAAAGGCATCAAATGTTCCTGTGGTGGACATTGAAGTGGCGTGCAACAGAAGACTGGGATTCTCTCTTTGGATACGCCTTATGGCGATTTTCCGATCGGCAGCGCTGGGTCTCGGCATTTTCGAACATGACAAATGTTGACAATTGAATGGCAAATTATTGGCTCATGCTTTCCTTTTTATAGCCACTAGCACAAGTTACGAATGACATAACTTTCACGTGCATTTTGCTTTACTGTTTTCCTCCATGACATTTTTGAACAAGTGTGAAAACAATGCCGTTTAAGATATAATAATTGCAAATCGACAATGACTGCGTTATGACGCACCGTCTGTCGAATATCAGGCCATTAACACTTTTCCAATAACATATATCCAATTTATATACCGGGTTTTTTGTGTAGTCAGGTTCAATGAACAACATACTACCTGTGCGTTTCTTTTTTTGAAGAGTGTATGTATGGAATGTGATAGCGCTTTGGAATCCAGTACAAAAGAGGAATGAGCATGTTTTCTGGAGTCTAGTCAACAGTCGATGGTACTGATGCCTAGTTATTAATCCTCAGTTAACATACTGGCCAAAGAAAGGACACAATAAATCCAACCTCAGTTTAAGATACAGTAAACTACGTTTATAACGAACTGACGGATACGATTTTTTTGTCCCGACCATTTGCTGTACATATGTTGTATATGCTTAAAACGAACTACGGTTATAACGAACTAAAATTAATGGTCGCTTTGAGTGATATAGATCTCCTCATTTATCAATGCCTTGATAATTAAATATCTTCACCGGATGTATCCAGCAGAGTGGGAAATCAAGGAAACAATTGAGAAACCATATTCAGTGTCCTATATGATCTATGTGTAGATATTTAAAATGATGGAAACCTCTGTACCTAGCTGCATGACAAGAGGAATGGTTCGGCAGATAATCAAGACTGATTATTCCCAGGCGTTGAGTATTGAATTGGCATGTGTTCGACAACAACCTGCTCGTTTGAGCAATCAATTCACAAAAAGGCACTTTCAAGTAACTCGTCAACACCATGCTCGTTCCTGTAGCTCAATAACCAGGACACTCGTCAGTTACTGGCAATGTTTTTGTTCCTTCTACTCCCCCAAGAAGGGCTTTTCAGTTATTCGTCAATGCCGAATTTTCGCCAGACTCTCCCCAACAGTAAGATTTTATCAATAACATAATAAGGACATATTTAACAATTAACTTTTGGTTAAGGAAATATAATCTCGGGAGCGATTAATATGACTAAAGGTAGAAACATCCTATAATCAACTTTCAAATCAAATAGAAAAAAATGGTTGAACCAAGTATGCATACAGTGTTTTTTATGTTCATGAATAATAATGGCGCTCAACTCGAATCCCTGTCTGTATGGCGTCGTGAGTAAATTGATATGTTTCGTGTTCATGGAGAGACGTAAAACCTGGTGTGCACACTTTGCATAAATCCGCTTCACTAGAGTGAACACTCGCTTGTCAGGACCCCGTTTATCCGAGAACCCTGCCTCCCGAAAACTACTCCGGGGAAAGTTTACTTGTGTACCAAGGGACATAACTCGCTTGCCGCGATTGTTAATCCGGATTTCGAATGTCCTCTGAAGTGTACTGAAAATACATTATGTGACTTGCTTGACTTCATCGTTGATAACATCTATGGGACATTTGGGGATAAGGTATGTAGGCAAGAAATAGACACCCCTTGTTGATGATCTGTTTCTTTATATAGTCAAACACCGATGTGTCGAAGTTGAAGGGAACTGCGTAAACAAATCGTGTTATCTAAAGTTCGACATAACCACAAATGGTGAATAAAGAAGGATTACGCAGAAGCTTTTACTTCGAGACAACCGTAAGCTCGACACAACCGTGTTTGACCGTACATATGAATCGGAATCTCCGCTCAGATTGGCATATTCAAAACAAGGGAATTTGGCCAAGAAGTTTACCATTGATAAGCTTCGGGTATTTCGATAATCGGATTTCTTCACAATGTCCATCAAGTAGCCAATTCCCTTCCACTGATTTACCTTTCTAAACTAGAAATAAAGGAGACACGTGAGACCGCCTCGTCTGTGTCATGTTAGATCTGTGTATAAAGATTCAGAGTGACAAAACTCTCTCCACAAAACTGTATGACAAGAGGGATGACTCCAAGTTTCCAATGGTCAACATTCTCTTTATGTTGAGCAATATTCCAGCAGCTCCAGCCTTTGGTTGTTTACATTTCACAACTTTTGAAGTACAGTTGCATGTGTTTACATGGCAGGACTCGGCCTCGCCGGGATCTGTGACCTTCCCGCCAGCAAGATATGACGTATGTCCGTAGCTCGCATGTATCTGGCCGCATACCAGTAGTCTATTTCAAGGTGAGGTGAAATGGGGTTTAACGTCGCGTCCAAGATTATTGCACTTATATAGCGACGTGCATGTACGTGTGTGTGTTTGTGTGGCTGCTTGTACTAGTCCGGACTGATGCCGATTTATAGTGCTAGCTCACTGAGATACCATGCCGCAGTTTAACATGAATACCCCGCTCGGACACAGTACACTGACTCAGAGCCGAACAGTCCTTGTTTAAGCCCCTTAATGCCGAGCGCCAGACAGGGTAACAACAAGTACCATCTTTTAACGTCTTTTGGTATAACGCGGTCGGGGATCGAACCCAGGACCTTCCGCTCTCCGGGTGGACGCTCTACCATTAGACCACGGAGGCGGTCTCTATTTGAAAATAGCGTCTTCGTGTAATATTTAAATCTGACCACAGTTCGTCTAGTCATGGAGTCTGCAAGTGATCTGTTATCACTAGATATGAAGTAGCGCTTGCACGGTCCATCAAAATATAGCATGCTATATTGATACATTTATCTGTCTACAGTACTTACAATTTAAACAAGATGTTCACCATATCCGTTACTTTCTTAACATGACATATTACGCATTTGATGTCTCAAAACTGATGAAAATAAATCTTTGTAAAACAAACCTCATTGTACTAAATATGTCATTATTTATTGTAGATGTACGTTTTTGTAGAATGTATACGTAGCTCTGAAAGTTATGAAGGCAAGTAACGGGATATTGTTGTTGAGATTTCATCATTTGGTTTTGTCAGTCAATAGGATGTCAAGTGTATTCGTCCAAGTAATTAAACATGGGTTTATCTTTAAATTACATCTAAAAACAGGGTTGACTTATGGATTTCAACTTCTTTATTGCTTTAATGCAAAAGAAAATGAAGTTGAAACACGTAATTTAAGCCTATTAAATGAAATCAAAACCGCATCAACAAGAAATAATAACGAGTTGGTCGTACATAACAGTCGAGTAAAGTATATTTCCGTGTAGATATATATTCAAATCTTAACGTATATAATTAGCAACATATACACAATATCTGTGATAATTCCCGTATATGTGGCACAGTACATAAGAGGTCTTGTTCAAAGTACACAAGCGAAGCAAATGTTAAATATGATTATTCTCGGGTTTTATTGAACATAAATTCTGTATAAAACGATATAGTCACTGCATCGTTAGAGGGGTGCGTTCATGTGTGTATTAAACACTGCGGGGAGCACAGCGTCAACGATCCCGTTACCAGTACTCTTATAACCCTTTCTTGAAGGAGCGTACACGCATCCGGGATGTTGATGGTCAATTTACACAGCAACACAAGGAACTGTTTGCTGAATTCATCAAAAACCAGTCTGTGCAGTGTTTGTGTTGAAGCTACAGAGAGTAGTGTTATTAACATAAAAACTGAAAAATTGTAAATACTTTCTTTGTGAAAAGGTTGCACACAACACCCGAAAAAGCATCTACAGTTTAAAAATGTACAATGGTATATTGTGTGCATATATGTCACTTAAAACCCAGGGAGGGTGATGAATATCCCCCTGTGATGTTTTACCTTGTTCTAGACCCATGAAGATCTGGGGTAGAATAGGTCTCCAGCAACCCATGCTTGCCGTAAAAGGCGTCTATGTTTGTCGTAAAAGGCGTCTAACGGGATCGAGTGGTCAGGCTCGCTGACTTGGTTGATGCATGTCATCGTATCCAAATTGCGTGGATAAATGCTCATGACATCGATCACTATATTGTCTGGTCCAGACTCGAGTATTTACAGACCGCCGACATATAGCTGGAATACTGCTGAGTGCGGCGTTAAACAAACAAACAAACCTTGTTCCAATTAATATTTCAACTGACACTATTATATGGTGGTGTTTGGATGGTTTCAGAGTTGCTTCTCTTACATATGTATACAGTTGTGTTCTTTAGACATTCTAGAATCCGATGATTGTCAGTTCGAATCCCAGATTAATCCTGATTTTCCTTGGTTTGTCGGCTCCATACCTGGGCTCGTTGATCCGTAATGAAGAAATCATGAGAAATTGTTGATTCTACCGGAATCAATATATTTGATGGATTTCTCTGACCATGTCATGGTTGATACATATTTTCTCTGTCATTTTGCATAATGACCTATAGTTGCGTCAGTTTTTAGTTAGCGTCTACACTTTGTATAATAAGAGAGTCATTGTTGTCACATACTAAAACCCTAGAAATGAGTGAGTGAGGTTTTACGGCGTTAAGCAATATTCCAGCAATATAACGACGGGGAACACCAGAAATGGACTTCACACGTACCCATGTGGGGAATCGAACCCGGTTCTTCGGCGTGACGACCAAACAATTTAACCACTAGGCTACCCCACCGCCCACTAAAAAGGAAGACACTACTAATGCAAAAAAATACCAACAAACATTTGAGCCAATTATATAAATATTACGAGGGCGTATACGTACACGACAAATTAAATTGACTGCGATGTTAGGGCGTCGCCATGAACTAGAAATGAATTGATATGAATGATGTCGTTTCTGATTGGGCATGTTTTAACAGAAAATGAACTATTGTATAAAAAGGCTTGAACACAATCGTTGAACAGTCTGGTTTGGGAAACACCATCAGGTAAGTCGAAGAAGTGCTGGCTATACCTGTATGATGTCCTATATGTCTTTACACAATGAGACAAGTTGGTAATACTTATGTACTGACGGACAAAAGAAAGTATACACCTAACTTTGATGACAGCTAAAAATTAAACAAACAAGAAATGGTTTTTCGATAATGATGTATTTGATACGGGTATCACAGTTGTGTTATAAACTGTTTTCAGCCCAGTAACGTTTTGATAACGTTACTTAATAAGCATTTCGCCTTGTGTGTTTATGGGACATATCTCGCAAACATTTATATGTTGGTCGTAAATATTCTTTCATTCCAAAAGGGAATAAACCTCTCGGGTACATTTTCGAAGATGTTCAGCTGATACGCGAAAATCAAGAGATACCTTTCTTCCGAACGTTCTGTATTCTACTGAGGTCTATGGCTTGTTTCAGAATGAATGGGGATTATAACATTTTATTATACAATACATCGTAATGCGCTTCCAATAGTAGAAACACCAAACTGTTTTTCAAGAGTGAGTGAGGGAATTCTGTTTAACGCTAAGTCAGCAATCTGTCATCTATATCACGGAGTCCTATATACAGTCGAACCTTGGCCAAGAAAACCAGTGACTGAAAGAATGAGTAAAGACCCACGCCATCGGATTTCACGGAATCAACCAAATTACCGATCCCACTGCACATTTCAGTCGTTTCTGTCGACAGCCATGAGGTAATGGCGACTTAGACGTGCATGTCCCACAGGATGCTGACTTTTATTACTCTGAGACTGTGAAATATGCACCAACAAAATGCGTCCAAGACGACTTGAATCATATTATTCTACGGACCAAAACACTAGACAGGAATATTTTTATAAACAAAGTCATGTCTGACATACACATATTTTGTACCGTTGTTACCCCGTTGATCTGACCGGTATCTACATGTTGCATAATAGTTTAATACATAAGTACATTCAACAGGATGACTTCAAATTACCTATAATCAATTTTCCCCTTATTTTCGTGCAATATTCCTGCAGCTCCAGCCTTTGGTGTCTACATTTCACAACTCTTGGGGTGAAGTCGAGGTACAGAGCGTCAGACAACGCTTGCTCAAAAGTTTTTTCATCAGGGTTACAGCTTTCAAGGCCTCAGTAAAGCTTTCAAAACATTTTATGGTAGACATGCGGAGGGGATTTTCAAATTTGAAGCATCGGTGACAAAAATCATGCCCGATGCAATTCCCTGTTCCAGTGGTATTTTCAATTGAAGAATTGCCTTGCCTTTGGATGTGTTTGTGACGGGTGCCTCCGATGGGTCATTTTCGCGAACACCTGATATCATCACTACCTGATAGTGATTCATAAACACATGCTCATGGTATAGTCAGAATCGCACAGCGGACTTTGAGCACAGATGTCTGCTAGCTCTGGTTGTAATCCTGGCGACAGTAGCCCTGGTTTTGGGTGTTGAGCCACGTAATGCTACATGACAGCTAATTCCGACTGTTCTATCTGCTGTAGACCTACAGGACGCCATGCTAGCTCTGGTTGTGAGTGTGGCGACAGTAGCCCTGGTTCTGGGTGGGGAGCCACGTAATGCTGCGGAACTAAGAGCCAAGTACTACATGACAGACAGAGACTGGCTCGTATGTGAGAGCCGGGCGTATGAACGCATGCTCATTGAAGAAGAGGAAGCGCGTGATTATTACAAATCTGGTAAGTGTTATGCCTAATCATTTACATTTACATGTACATTTACATTGTATACCTTCATTCAACTCTAGACCCAGTTCAACCAAGTTTTACAGTGTACATGATGGAAAAAATCATGACGTAAACCATTTTACGATTGAAACATAATTTCTCTATCATTTTGCATGTCATGGTTGATATATATTTTCTCTATCATTCTGTATAATGACCTATAGTTGGGTCAGCTTTACTTGTTTAAGAAGCACGTTCAGTGTGACGTGTGAATCATAACTCAGCGTCAACTGCAAGAACAATACCATGGTTTCACTTGAAATGTAATATGTTTTTTAATATTAATTAGTTCCACAGCTCAACATGTCCTTAGTTGAAATCGCCCAGTGTTATCACGTCCAGATAACGGTGGAGGTACGTTTAGTGCAAGTAGACAAGCAGAACATTATTAGAAGTTTGCAGGAAATTTTAAAATTACAAAATAATGTACTGTGAAAACTCGTTAAATATGAAACTTATATATGCATTATACACCCTACTTGTTTCGAACTACACGTAATTCGATAAGTGTACTTCGAGTCAACAATGTATTCCTGTACTGAGGGAGATGGTTAGAGTTTAATACAGTGAGTGAGCGGTTTTTACGCCGCTTTTAGCAATATTCCAGCAATATCACGGCGGGGGACACCAGATGTGAGCTTCAAACATTGTACCATGTGGGGAATCGAAACCCGGTACTTCGAGCCAACGCTTTATCCACAGGACTACCTCATCGACCCGAAAGTTTAATATATTCTGACATCTTAGTTCGTGTCGTGTTAGCGACAGGATAGTTTTACGATCTCATCACCTGGCGCTTGCTAGCCTGGCGCTTTTGACTGCTTGCCCACTCCGCCCTTATCTAGAGTGCCCCAAAATCAACGCCCCTTTTCACAAAACATACCGTGTCTAAATCGAGATCGTTCTTTCATGTTTTTAACCTATTTTTTTCGGATAGTCTAAACCAGACAATGAAGCAGCAATGTTCCTGTATTTGCTGCAGGTGTGGATGATTTGGTAGCGGGGTCGACCACCGCACAGCACCGACAGGTCACAGCTACTCTGGGGAACAGCATCAAGATGGCGGAGCATCAGCGCATTTTCACTCTCTCTGTCGTTGAAGCCGTGAAACTGTAAGCCAATAGGACATTTATAACAGTACTATTTCAGTTATGTCATTATCCATTTCTATTTACAATATAGGCGGATCAAAAGACAACGCAGGGTGCCCCTACCCCCCCACCCTTTTCCTTCAGCAACCCATGCTTGTCTTAAGAGACGACTAACGGGATCGGTGCTTGTCATCGTATCCCAATTGCGAGGATCGATGCTCATGATGCCAATCACTGGAAATTCTGGTCCGGATTCGAATATTTACAGACCGCCGTCATATAGCTGGAATATTGCTGAGTGCGGTGTTAAACAGCTAACAAACAAACAAACGTTTGAAACAATCTAAACATTTCCTTGGAAGCCTTATATGCAGTACGGAAAAGGAAGATGGCTCTCCGGATTGTGATCACATGATGTTGCCCTTCTATTCAAAGAAGCTGTGTACGTGCTCGCTAAATAAAATATGACCCTTAATCCTTTGGAACATAATTTAAATATAACGCGTTGTGTTCAGTAAACATACCAACTGTGCATTCACTATACAGTTGACGGGGCGGTCGGGTAGCCTAGTGGTTAAAGCGTTCGCTCGTCACGCCGAAGACCGGGGTTCGATTCCCGACATGGGTACAATGTGTGAAGCCCATTTCTGGTGTCCCCTGCCGTGATATTGCTGTAATATTGCTAAAAGCGGCGTAAAATCATACTCACTCACTCACTCACTTATTGTAGAGTTGTCATCCGTCGATTTGATAGCATTTTGAAATTCATGGTAGAATTTATTTTATTTCCCATTGTAGTTTATTTGTTTTATTCCGCTGTCTGGGTCTATCCCAAAATTGTCACGTTTCATTTCTGTCACGTTATTTGCTTCAGTCGTTCTGTTCCCGACAAGGATGTACGTGATCTGTTGCTTAGCGGGTTCGGACCCCATCTGGAGTGTGGGAACAATTCAGTGTGTTGCGAGAACACATACCCATTCAGAACGGCTAATGGACGATGTAACAACCTCCTCAACCCAAACTGGGGCGAGTCCTTCATCCCCTTCCGGAGATTCATGGAGCCGCGGTACGGCGATGGTAAGCGCACCTTCTGAATTGAAGGTTGGTTGGTTGGTTTGTTGTCTTACGCCGCGCTCAGCAATATTCCAGCTATATGACGGCGGTCTGTAAATAATCGAGCCTGGACCAGACAATCCAGTGATTGACATCATGAACATCGATCCACGCAATTGGAATCGATGACATGCATCAACCAAGTCAGCGAGCCTGACCACCCGATCCCGTTAGTCGCCTTTTACGAATTGAAGGTATGGGGCCATTGCATCATTAGCAGGACAAACTTAATATTACCAGGTTACTGACAGCTGTGTGCTGTTTGTTTGTTTGTTTGTGTACACTCAGCAATATTTCAGCTATATGACAGCGGTCTGTAAATATTCAAATCTCGGCAAGACAATCCAGTGATAGATATCATGTGCATCAATCCACGCAATTGGGATGCGATGACATGCATCAACAAACTCAGCGAGCCTGACCACCCGATTCCGTTAGTCGCCTCTCACGGCAAGCAGGGGTTGCTGGAGACCTGTTTCAACCGGGATCTTCACGGGTGGACTGACAGCTGTGCATTTGTTGTATAGATTTATGAAAGAGACCATTCGAATTTCTGTTCGTTTCGTGAATCAGCATCACCAAACCCCGCATTGTTCTTATTGACGAGGCGACTGTTACGGGTATGGCCTCTAACTGAAAATATATCCCTACTTTTAGACTGTGACAAAATTTTCTTTTGTGTAAAGTATCTGAAAAAATATTAGAACTCTATTAGTAGTGTGTATTTATACTGTGTGAGTGTTTATACTTTTGGTGATGCAAGTGAAATGTTCTGTGCAGCTGTTGCACATACACCAAGCTCCGTCGTTTGTTGTTCTCCACAATGAATGTCACAAAGGTCTTTGCAACTTCGTGGGGTCCTCAATGGATATTTGATCAATTGTTTGCACGTTTTAAAAACATCCTGACGTGGATAAGTAGACATCTAGAGCCCAGAGCAAGAAACGTATGTTAATCCTTTCCTTTGTTTTTCTCAAAAAAGGTTTATCTACTTTACATCAGTGAGTTTGGTTTAACGCCGCTTTTAACATTATTCCAGTTATATCGCGGCGTGTCAGCTTAATGTGGGCGGAAAGCCCGGAGTGATGCTGGTGTCAGATGTTTACCACTTCGGTGAAGCCCACGAGCACGGGTATGATGCTGACAAACCTAGAAACATAATCGGGGCGAACCGGGTTTCTGGCGTGCCCAAGTGACGCAACTCTGCACAGCTAATCGCGGCGCCTTCGACGTTTCGGCCACCCGTGCCCCCTTCTTTACTTTGAACATCGTGATGGGTCATATGATGTGACATATTTTCTAAGCTCTTAAGGATTCCATAAATATTTGAATATATTTAATAGTTAGTTTCATACCGTTCTGTCAACTGCTGCTGTAGCCGAGGTAGATTGTACATGTCCGCAAATCATACAATGCGGGCTCAAGACATACTAGCGATACATGTTTTCGGAAAAATAATTATTCACTTGAGTGTCAAAATCATAAAGAATAGTTCCTTCAATTCCAAGTATACATTAACTGAAATGTAGGCCAACAGTGTAGGCATGAATAAATGACAATATCAATTCATGAAAATTAATGGATCATTTAAAAGCATTAGAATGATATCACTAATGTGTTTTATGAAACGTATGACGTTTTTTTTAAATACGACTGCATCCAATCTTGGGAAAAAACTTCGAGCAGAAAATTGAATACAGTAAACTACATTTATAACGAACGGATATAACGAATAGATATTTTGGTCCCGGCCATATACGCTTACAACGAACTCGATTATAAGTAACTAAAATTAGTTGTCCCTTTGAGTTCATTTTAACCGTAGTTCACTGTAGTTACATTTTAATGGCGTGTGCTCCGTTTGACAAAGCGGCCTCAGCGTTACGACATTCGTTACCCCTTTACCTGTTAACATTAACATAAACCTATGGTATTTGTAGAGCTTTTCGAAACAGAATCCAAGTCAGAACCTGAAGACTACGTGAGACAGAGAACACCTCAGTTGCAGGCGCCATTAACGCTATCGTTCTATGTACATTTTTAATGTCTGTCCCGAAATCCAAATGTAACATCATTATGCTGAAATGTAACAAAGGGAACACGTTCAGAATTTGTTGCAGAGTGCGGCTATCAACTGAGAAAGCAGCGGATAGACCAATGGGGTTTTACTCGGATGGTATGAGAATCACACACACACTCTCTCGGACCTGTTAGAGTTTGTATGACCTCCTGTCTTTTTCCAGGCATTGCGTCCCCGCGAACCAGGTCCACGGACGGTGTTAGTGAACTGCCCAGTGCCCGTCTGGTCAGTACCACGATACACGAGGCCTCGACCCCGGCCACACTCAGTGACATGTTCACGCTCATGCTGATGACCTGGGGCCAGTTCCTTGACCACGACGTCACCCTCACGCCCGTGCAGCTGGGTAAGTCGGGGGAAACTGCTTGTGATACAGTCGTTGATCGTACAATGGAGCAGAGATTTCTTATGATTATTGAATTGATTTTTGACGCTTTTATTATCTAGTCTCCCTAGGCAAAAGGATGTCGTCGTCGTCATGTAAATGCTGACTGATCAACTCTGACCTTTGTTTACATACGATTTTCGAATTCGATTTAGTTAAACCCATCAATATTTGACACCTTTCAATATCATTAACCAAGCGATTTTGCTGAATAAAGTGCTTGATCTGTCTAGTAAGGGGGCTATTGACATGTTGAAATCATTATCGACCTGGTATCTGTATCAAGCCATGGTAGACATATTTACATGTTTACATGTTTACCTTTCCCCTACCTAATGCTGACCACTCGAAGTTGATCTACCTACAAGAAACTAAACTGTCAGGCAAAAGAAAGTATACACTTGACAATAGGATTTCATCAAAAAATAACAAATGTCAAAACGTTAATCGGCTGAAAACAGTCTAAAACACAACTATGATACCCGTATTAAATACATCACCATCGAATAACCATTTCTTGTTTGTCTCATATTTAGCCTCCAGCAGGCATGGGTGTATATTTTCTTTTGCCCGGCAGGTTATCTAATGATAAATATGGTTCAATCTGATTCAGGGGCGGTGGGGTAGCCTAGTGGTTAAAGTGGTCGCTCGTCACGCCGATGACCCGGGTACAATGTGTGAAGCCCATTTCTGGCGTCCCCCGCTGTGATATCGCTGGTATATTGCTAAAAGCGGCGTAAAAAATATACACACTCACTCAAATGATTCATATTTTAATCATTACACCTTATATTTATGACCGAATGTCAAGTCTTGATATTTACCGTGTTGTGGTGTATGCTCATCGGGAAATGGATAAGTGAAATGTATCGCAACATCGACCACTCGAACAGACGTAGTGTCCCACACTGTAGCCACCCATGTAACAACCATCCGCTGTCCTACAGGAGCCTACGATAGCGGCGTCAGTTGTTGTGCATCACCCAGGGTGGCGTTCAAACAAGCAAGACTGAGTGCAAGGTAAGGCGTCAGTTGTTGTGCATCACCCAGGGTGGCGTTCAAACAAGCAAGACTGAGTGCAAGGTAAGGCATCAGTTGTTGTGCATCACCAAGGGTGGCGTTCAAACAAGCAAGACTGAGTGCAAGGTAAGGCATCAGTTGTTGTGCATCACCGAGGGTGGCGTTCAAACAAGCAAGACTGAGTGCAAGGTAAGGCATCAGTTGTTGTGCATCACCCAGGGTGGCGTTCAAACAAGCAAGACTGAGTGCAAGGTAAGGCATCAGTTGTTGTGCATCACCGAGGGTGGCGTTCAAACAAGCAAGACTGAGTGCAAGGTAAGGCGTCAGTTGTTGTGCATCACCCAGGGTGGCGTTCAAACAAGCAAGACTGAGTGCAAGGTAAGGGGTGAGTTTTGGTAACGCCGCTCTGAACAGTATTCCAGTTATATCGCGGCGTGACAGCTTAATGTGGGAGAAAAGCCCGAAGTGATGCAGGTCTTAGATGTTTACCACTTTTCTGAAACCCATGGTAAGGCCATGGTGAGAAGGAAAAAAACTAATCAGGCCTGACCGAATTTCGAACTTGCAGAAATCGGTTTCTGGCATGCCTAAGATCGCAACTCTGCACTGTGAACGAGGACGACGCAAATAGACAAACTGAGAAAACAAGATGAAACTTATCCCGATTTGGAGAGTAAATGAATGAATATCTATGGCGTTTATGTTTTTTGTTGACATATTTAACTAAAAGTAATAAAATGTAATATACAACTGTGATGTTTGTATTAAATAATAGATGATGTTCGGGATTGTCAATTATAATTAGTTACAAATTGTGTGATCGGGTTTTCAATTTATTGAAGTAAATTTTTAAAGTCAAAGCAGAATAATTAAAGTTAGGAAGGACCCCTTTGCTTTCTTTGGGAACTATTTGGTAATACACTACAAAAAGGAAGCGAATAGGGGGTGAGAGGTGGGGGAAGATGTTTTCATTCCTAAATTTAACATCGACAAGCCTCAACAAAATCTCATCAGAATCGGCGCACTATCCAGTTAGTTCGTAAAAAAAACACGCATTTTTGCCTGAAAGGATGACCCAAAGGATTTTCCTAGTGTTTTCAAGAATTAATTATGCTTGTGGCTATGGACTGTAGTAATCCTTTGCATTATAACGGTATTACAACGGTAACAGCATACGGTATTATAACGGTAACAGCATTATAACGGTATTATTAAGGTAACAGCATACGGTATTATAACGGTAACAGCATACGGTATTATAACGGTAACAGCATACGGTATTATAACGGTAACAGCATACGGTATCATAACGATAACAGCATTATAACGGTATTATTAAGGTAACAGCATACGGTATTATAACGGTAACAGCATTATAACGGTATTGTAACAGTTACGGTAAAAGCACTAATACGGTATTATAACGGAAACTGCATCATAACGGTATTATAAAGGTAACAGCATCATAACGGTATTATAATGGTAACTGTATCATAACTGTATTATAACGGTAACAGCATGTTAACGGTGTTATAACGGTAACAACATTAATACGGTATTATAACGGATACTGCATTAAAACGGTTTTATAACGATAACAGCATTAATACGGTATTATGACGGAAACTGCTTTATAACGGTAACAGCATTATAACGGTATCATAACTGTAACAACATTATTACGGTATTATGACGGTAACAACATTATTACGGTATTATGACGGTAACAACATTATAACGGTATATTGCTCCCCCTCTCTACCCTCAGGCCCCAGTGTTTCCCGATCATGATCCCCCGTGGCGACCCGTCATTCAACAACAGCTGCATGGACTTCGTCAGATCCGTACAGGTGGAAAATGCCAACTGTCGAGCAGGTACACGAGGGCTGAGGTGGTACAGGGGATTGAGCGTTCGCTCGTCACAGTGACGATGTGTCACGTACAGGGAAAGAGGTTCCCGATGTTCACACCTGGTTATATGTTATCCTGGCTGACATTCTCACTTATCACGTAACTCATTCGTGTGTTGTCATATATACCTGTATAACAGTTAAGATCTTGTTGCTCTGGCAACAGATATATCGTCAACAGATTCGTAACGGTACTTTCAAATCATCACATAACCTCTGATAAAAAGATTCATCAATTTGTCCACCGTATTCATCGTCGTAAGTGCGCATCCCGTTAAGATCTAGGCATTAGTTGGTTTTCAGCAACCCATCCATGTTGTAAGAAGTGACTAAGGGAATCGGGTGGTCAGGCTCCCTGACTTGGCTGATGTATATCATCGTATTCCAATTGCGTAAATCGATGCGCATAATGTCAGTCACTGGATTGTCTGGTCCGAGTTGATTATTTAAAGACCGCACTCATAAAGCTGGAATATTGCTGAGTGCGATGTTAAACAACAACACACACGCACGCACGCACGCACGCACGCACGCACGCACACACACACGCACGAACACACACACACACACACAGTGACGAGACAAGGGCAGGATGTGGTCTGGCATTGTCATCTTCCAGTTCACAATTTCTGTTGATAATTCTAGCGAATGGAAAAACGATATGACGCAAAGTTTCATCAGCAATTTGCTGGCCAGTCAAATGTCCATCCACAATAACCAAACTAGTTGGCCTGTCATATTCGATACCGCCGGACAACATGATACAACAGCCCCCATACCGATAACGGTCAAGAATTGTTGCCCGGCACACCACTCGCCGCTACGTCGCCAAAAACGTTTTCTGCCATCTGTGAATCAGAAGCAAAACCTTGAGTTGCCTTGCCCAACCCAATCTTTGCTGCCTGTGGGAAGCTGTTTGGGTCCTCTCTATCGTCCCCACATCGCGTCACTTTGTCTGTTCATTAATATACTGTCTCGTAGGCTTTTTCAGTGTGTGCTTAGCTCAACTGCATTCTGTGTGCATGTGCATCACGTGCTGATCATGCATGATGTGAAATTTCATTGTGATTAGACATTGCGTTCAGATGCAATGCCACGGTATTGTAAATGAACCACATTCAAATCATTAGCTCAGTCGGTAGTACATCATCTGTGTCTCAATACGTATTACGTCAGAGACCCTTCATCGTCACAGATATCAATTCCACTTCCTCTGCATCAGTATAGGTGTCTTATTATCTCTTTTCATCAACAGGCACATTTTGTCACATCCTCTTCATCTTTTGACAATAACTATCATTTCATAACGTCATAACGTCATATAGTTTAGTGTCAACTGTACCCACAACACCCCATGTGTAACCTTGTTATTATTTTATTTCTTTTTGGAGTATACAAACAATAAAGTTTACCGAATAGTTCACATACAATCTTAAATACATACAAGTAACAAAGTATATATATATGGATAATAACACACAAAAATATTCCAGTGTCAGGATGGCAAGACAGAGTGACTAAACTTTTATTAACTGTGTGTATTTACGTTGTGAATATGATATATTTCTGTCGAAGTAATATGAGTTGCTTATTTTTTGTTTGATGTGTTGGACATTTGGTAGGGAGTCGGAAATTTTTGATTTGAATATGTTTTGCTTTGTTACGATTATAATATGATTTATAACATTATAATTTTAGTTTTTCTTGATATCCTAATAAATTGTCAATTTTGAACATTCTACTTCTGTTCCAGTTTTGTCTTTGATCCATTTTGCAAGGTTGTTCCGGACATGTTTTACAATTTCACACTCAAAGAACATGTACATTAAGGTTTGTTTTTCTCGTTTACAAAAATAGCTATCTCTCTTCTCAGCACCGGTTGAGCAGCTAAACCAGCTGACGGCGTACATCGACGCCTCACAGGTGTACGGCTCCACCCAACAGCAACAGAACAGTCTCAGGACGTTTCAGAACGGTAGGGACATCACTGTCGCCGTGACATCATGATCATGAACCATCCTGCACTGTGTTAAACATTGTACATCCTCACCCGTTTTATTAACACGTGGTGTCAATAAGCATACCTCATGCGTGTCGTGGAAGTTCTTGAGTTAATCACTCGCAGTTTGGACTTGGTGTTCGTGTGACAGAGACAACGACAATCCGGTGGATCGAATGTTTCCTCGGGTTTCCTCGGGTTTCCTCGAGTTCGAGCCAACTCAGATTAACTGTATACGTATGTAAATTCAAACGTCAACGCCAGAGAGAAACCAGTCTCGATTATCCGTCGAAACAGATTCCAGTTGGCGTAAAAGGCAAACGAGTAGTGAAAATTATATCAATAGATCAGTGATGACACCAGGTGTTCGCAAAGTTCACCCGGATACATAGCCTGCTTCAGGTCAAGACACTTTCGTTTACCCGGTCTTATATTTGTCTGTTTGTTTGTTTCGCTTGTAAATAAATACCCCTGTTGTTTCGTGCTGCTGTGACCTACAGAGCTATGTATACGTTCAGTTATTCAAGCAGCCTCACTGGAAACTGTCATGTCTGTTCTCTAGGACTGCTGCGAACGTACACCCCCACCACAGGTAGAACCCTCTTGCCCAAACAATCGGCCACAGATGCTCCTAACTGTGTGACCAACTCTGGGAATGCGTTTTGTTTCAAGGCAGGTGAGGAACAGGTTGTGACATTCAGTTCCATAATCCATGTTCTCAGTTCTGTATTGTTGCGATAGGGCCCCAATACGGTAAATTAGATGACTGTATTGTTGCGATAGGGCCCCAATACGGTAAATTAGCCGACTGTATTGTTGCGATAGGGCCCCAATACGGTAAATTAGCCGACTGTATTGTTGCGATAGGGCCCCAATACGGTAAATTAGATGACTGTATTGTTGCGATAGGGCCCCAATACGGTAAATTAGCCGACTGTATTGTTGCGAAAGGGCCCCAATACGGTATATTAGCCGACTGTATTGTTGCGATAGGGCCCCAATACGGTAAATTAGCCGACTGTATTGTTGCGATAGGGCCCCAATACGGTAAATTAGCCGACTGTATTGTTGCGAAAGGGCCCCAATACGGTAAATAAGCCGACTGTATTGTTGCGATAGGGCCCCAATACGGTATATTAGCCGACTGTATTGTTGCGATAGGGCCCCAATACGGTAAATTAGCCGACTGTATTGTTGCGATAGGGCCCCAATACGGTAAATTAGCCGACTGTATAGTTGCGATAGGGCCCCAATAAGGTAAATTAGCCGACTGTATAGTTGCGATAAGGCCCCAATACGGTAAATTAGCCGACTGTATTGTTGCGATAGGGCCCCAATACGGTAAATTAGCCGACTGTATTGTTGCGATAGGGCCCCAATACGGTAAATTAGCCGACTGTATTGTTGCGATAGGGCCCCAATACGGTAAATTAGCCGACTGTATTGTTGCGATAGGGCCCCAATACGGTAAATTAGCCTACAGTATTGTTGCGAGAGGGGGCCCCAATACGGTAAATTAGCCGACTGAATTAAGCACCGGGGGAGGGGGGGGGGGGGGGGTTCAGTGTGTTAGATGATTTGGCATTTGGCTCAACGGCGCACGCACGTGTCTGTCTGTATGTCTGTGTCTGTCTGTCTGTCTGCTTGTACTAGTCCGGACTAATGCTGGTTTCATAGTGCTAGCCCACTGATATACCATGTCGCAGTTTAACATGAATACCCCACTCAGACACAGCATACTGACTCCGAGCCGACCAGTTTTATCACCTTAATCCAAGCGCCGGCCTGGGTAACAAGAAGTACCATCTTATAACGTTTATATGGTATGATGTGGTCTGGGATCGAACACCGACTTTCCGCTCTCAGGTTAGACGCTCTACCCACTAGACCACGTAGGCTGGGATTCCAGTGTGTGTTCAGCAGGCTAATTGTGTGTGAGTCCCGATGGCTTGGGGGTTAACCACTGGAATGTCTGTCTTTATTTTCAGACTGCCATGATATAGCTGGGGTGTCTGTATCAGATTTTTAAGCGACCAACACTTCACTAAATTTAGCTGTTTTCAAATAACAAGGATTTAACACACTGGAACATAACCTGAATATCTTTCATTTTATTTCAAATTTTAAGCCCGCGAATCCAGTAGCTAAGCAAAAGCCATCTGGAGTTATTAGGGTTCCAATTAGGTTATGTTAATGATTATTGACAGTGGAGTTCAGATAGATTAAATATACAATATATAAACAGTGTTCGGGATACATAATTGCATGTTTGCCGCCGGAGCAGCACAAGGACCGGCTGTCGGGACTGCCCTCGGTGGTCGCTTTTGTTATCACTTCCAACCCAAAATGCTTCGTACTAAATTATAGAAGAAACGATGTATCTCAAGAAACTCGCAAAGCAGTAGCGGGACGACGTTGCCATAAAAGAACTCGCTTCTGCAAGTGTCAGTAAGGGGTAGTAACTCTAGCCACATAAGGTTACCCTGCTTTGTCATGTCAGAATATATTTGTTTTTTATTTTATTTCCCTACCAAACTGAATTTTGTGGGCGAAAATTCGTAAATCAACTAAAAATTCCTTACTATATGTCACGGGCTAATTTTGTTATTATGTGTTGATGTTCCCGTGAAGATCCGGGGTAGAATAGGTCTTCAGCAACCCACGCTTGCCGTAAACGGCGATTATGCTTGCCGTAAGATGCGACTAACGGGATGGGTGGTCAGGCTCACTGACTTGGGTGGTCAGGCTCGCTGACTTGGTTGATGCATGTCATTGTATCCCGATTGTGTGGATCGATGCTTATGATGTGAATCACTGGATTGTCTGGTCCAGACTCGATTATTTACAGACCGCCGTCATAAAGCTGGAATATTGCTGGGTGCGGCGTTAAACAACAAACAAACAAACCTGTCAACACAAAGACCAGCACCGATTGATATATTTGTGCAGGTGACGAACGAGTGAACGAGAACCCAGCCCTAACGAGCATGCAGACGGTGTTCTTGCGGTGGCACAACCTCGTGGCTACGGATCTGAAAAGGTTGAACTGCCACTGGGGAGATGAGAAACTGTTCCAAGAGGCGAGGAGGATTATCGGGGCTAGCATCCAGGTTTGTGCTTTTCTGCATTGGAGTATGACAGCTAGTGGTGAGGCGTGCTATCAGTTACAGACCCTATTACATTTCTTTTTCGTTGTTTAACGCTGCACTCAGCAGTATTCCGGCTACATGACGGCGGTATGTGAATAAGTAATCGAGTCTGGACCAAACAATCCAGAATAAACATCATGAGCATCGATCAACGCAATTGGGATACGATGACATGCATCAACCAAGTCAGCGAGCCTGACCACCCGATCCTGTTAGTCGCCTCTTACAACAAGCATAGTCGTCTTTTACGGCAAGCATGGGTTGCTGAAGACCTATTCTAACCCGGATCTTCACGGGTCTTCTTTTACATAATAGGTGCAGTCACGAATGTCCAGACTTTCTAGCTGTTGAATGACTTGTGTGGGGGAGTTGTCCGTTCTTGAATCCAGAAAGCAGTCTTGGAAGCAGGCAGAAATGTCGGCGCTTTCAGAGTTATCGCGTCCGCACTGGACACGTAGATAAGATCGTAGAAGGCCTCGATTCGTCCTCGTCTCCCTCTTATATAAATACAGCTAGTATTCTAGGAACGTCCTGAACAAAGTCTGTCCAAAGGTCTATACGCAAAGGTGCAGAACTCACAAGTACGCTGGTTGTCGTAAACCGTCAGTCAAAAAAAATCTGGATACAACGGTAATTGACATTTTACGTGCGCTTCAATCTGCTGCCTCTAACAATCATAGAAATATAACCTTGCCACATATACTGCTACTAACAGCTGCGTAAATCCCAACCCTAATGATCTTGCTTTTGTTAAAAGTATTCAGTTTGTATTTATTTATTATTTTGTAAAATGCCTTCATGAAAATAACTTTTCCTGGAGAGGTATTAACAAAAGCCTTCTTTGCTTGTTAACCGATCCAGATTCATTTGAATAAAAATATGTTTGAATGTAATGACATTTCAGGTTATCACATATACCGAATACCTTCCTATTCTGCTGGGCCCTACAATAATGACTCAGTACGGTCTAACGTCCACGACGTCGGGTTACGCCAACGTGTACAATCCTGCCGTTGACGCCAGCATTCGCAACGCCTTCTCTACTGCCGCCTTCAGGGTCGGTCATACAATGGTCAACGACTTCCTTGGCAATGCCGATGCGAGTGGCATGAATACTGGAAACACCGTCCTCAGTACCAGCTTCGGGAACACTGACATCCTCCTGAACCAGCCTGGCCGGACTGTGGGCAGCTTCTGTCGGGGTCTTGCACGTGACAGCACCCAGCTGGTTGACCGCTTCATGACCTCCCAGTTGACCAACAACCTGTTCCCTGACGACGCGGGGAACAAACTGGACCTAGCGTCCCTGAACGTCCAAAGAGGTCGGGACCACGGCCTGGCGGGATACGGGTACTGGAGGAGGTTCTGTGGGCTGTCGCCAGTCACCAACATCATGGCAATCACAGAGATACCATACGACGTGCGTCTCAAACTGGCCTCTATCTACTCGTGAGTAAAAAGCTGTGTGACACACCAGGAGACCAGGAACCTTATGGGTGGTACGTTACAATTGTGCTGTGACGTCATTAAGACGTTTGACGTCATCCTATTTAAGTAAAACTCGCCATGTTTGCGAACTGCACAAAAAATATCTTATTTCTCTCTCGTTAGTTCATTGTGTATTTAAAAAAATACTTCAAAACCTTTAAGCATAAATGTCTACTTTCAATTAATCAGATATATCTAAAGACTGCTATTATTACCATGGGCGGATACAGAGTGGTGGTGGTAATATAATGAGAAGTAAAAATGTGATTTTTCACCCATAAGGTCCCTTATCTCATGGTGGGTCATAGACAGTCATCGCCGCGTGAACTAGAATCACGAAATATCGCGATGATTATTTATATTATGAAAACAAGCCATTCCGCCGATAAGAATATTGCTTACAGTAATGGCAAAACTTGCAAAGTGCGCTTTTTAAGAAACATCCATTTTGCTTACGATAAACATCACCGAGTTTTCATCACGTGGTTACCATCCGGGTAAGACAGTCAGGTGACTGCGAGCGGTTACGTTGAGCAGGGAACTTGGTCAATAGCGCAATAAATACTACATCTGCATGGGTTGTTTTCTTTCAGGTCGTGCTGGTAATTTACGTACGTCACACACACGGCTAAATATAGCCTAAATATAGTCAGGGACCTGAAAGGACCCGTGAAGATCCGGGGTACAACAGGTCTTCAGCAACCCATGCTTGCCGTAAAAGGCGAATATGCTTGTCGTAAGAGACGACTATCGGGATCGGGTGGTCAGGCTCGCTGACCTGGTTGATGCATGTCATCATATCCCAACTGCGTGGATCGATGCGCATGATGCCAATCACTGGATTGTCTGGTCCACATTCGATTATTTACAGACCGCCGCCATATAGCTGGAATGTTGCTGAGTGCAGCGTTAAACCACCAACCAATATTTATGGAGGTACAATATGCGTACACGAAAAACCCGCGTGCAATTACGCGCACTGTATGTGCGCACCGGGTTTACCTGTACACCTCCATGATCGCAAAAACATTTTGAAGTCAATCATTAATATTATAAATAAAAACGCCAAAATTAAATTCACAGACTGCCTATTTATTCATTAACTGTTCGAAATCACTGACATTGTTCAGGGCAATAATCCAAAAAAAGCCCCGCCCATTCTATTTCCAGCCAATCAGGAAACAGTAGTCCTTTAGCGGGCCTAGTTCATTTCGATATGAACATGAACGCAAATATATCTTGATTAGCCAATCAAATGAAATGGAATCACTTGTAATGTATTCATATCAAGATATATCTGACGGTGATGTTTTACAGGTCTCCCAATGACATCGACCTGTTCACGGCAGCCATGTCGGAGACCCCTGTTTCTGGCGGGCTGGTGGGACCCACACTTGCCTGTTTACTAGGACGACAGTTCCAAGCTCTCAAAACTGGAGACAGGTTTTGGTTTGAGGAGGACAACGACTTCGTCAGGTTCACCCCAGGTACTGCATTTCTGCTTGTTTGTTTGCTTGTTTGTTGTTTAACGACCCACTCAGCAATATTCCAGCTGTATGACGGTCTTTAAATAATCGAATCTGGACCAGCCATGATGAGCCTCGATCCACGCAATTGGGATACGATAACATGCATCAACCGAGTCAGCGAGCCTGACCACCCGATCCCGTTAGTCGCCTCTTACGACAAGCTTAGTCGCCTTTTATGGCAAGAATGGGTTGCTGAAGACCTCTTCTACCCTGGATCTTTACGGGTCGCATTTCTATACGAGTTCGAGGTCTATGTAGTACCAAGCGGAAAACGATAAGCAATGATTATTCAGTCCTTTGCTCGGCACGCCGCAATCTTAGCCCATGTTGGTCATCTCGGGAAACGTTTGAAGGAATCCATGTCGAATGACGCATGAGGCAAGTAAAGGGACAGGGTGGTCAGTCTCCGTGACTTGGTTGATGGCGTACCCCGACGTCGTGGAACAGCGCTCATAGTGTCAATCACTGGATATTCTTGTCCAGATTCGATTAGTTACAGGCCGCCATCATACAGGTGAAGTGGTGTGCGGCGTTAATAAGAAAACAACACACGAGAGCTATCTTATGACACAACACATGAAACGTTTACAATTGTCTCACACAGTATACTGAAGTAACAATACCTGCTTACGTTCAGCATAACCTGTTTTCAAAAAACGGCCATCATGTTGTAGGGACTATAAGAGGAGGGATTTGGCGGTATGCGGCTTACAGTGACGACATGTAATATCAATAACCCCGGTTTCATGTTGTTAGCGGATGAATCAGCCGAATGGAAACGAGACACGTACAAATAGAAGCGACAAAACCCTTTCCATAATCATGGGTTTAACGTCGCGTCCAAGATTATTGCGCTTCTATAACGACGTGCATGCACGTGTGTGTGGCTGCTCGAACTAGTCCGGACTGATGCCTATTTATAGTGCTAGCACACTGAGATACCATGCCGCAGTTTAACTTGAACACCCCATTCAGACACAGTATACTGACTCCAAGCCGACCAGTCCTTGTTTTAGCCCCTTAATGCCGAGCGCCAGACAGGGTAACAACAAGTACCATCTTTTAACGTCTTTTGGTATGACGCGGTCGGGGATCGAGCCCCGGACCTTCCGCTCTCCGGGCGGACGCTCTACCACTAGACCACGGAGGCGGTCGATTACAGTAGAGTCCAGTGTACAATTGCGACTATGTCATGAGCATGTGTTTATTAAATGTGAGTGTACATTTAGTTAGCAGGATGAACGAGTCTTCACTTGATGTATGGTGAGTTCTGTTATGTCATACATATATTTTCCTATTGTCTTCCATGGTGGCTAACCTTTCCAGCCCAACTGGAAGAGATACGGAAGGTCTCTTTGTCTCTGGTCATTTGCCATGGCACCAACACAGAGCAACTTCAGGCCCAGGCTTTCATAAAGAGGTACTTGCACATCCGTTATCCTTTCGAGGTAGAGATTTGTCAACATTGAGTGAACGTGAAGTATTTTCCTTAATGAACTTTGACAGACATTATGTTCATGCCAGTTTTCACAGAGGCACGTGGTACCATGCAACTTTGTGGAACCAAACCTTTTGTGAGGTGAGGTGCTGATTTCGGTCGATTGCAGGATTTACAAAGCATGTGCATCACCAACTCGTTGTCAACAGATATTTTCCCTATCTTTTCATGATTTTAATCAAGGTGCTCGCGTGATTTGTTGCACTTTGCGATGTAAGACCCGTTTTATCACAATATAGATCTTGATTATCATCAGATCGTCTTGACTGGGCGCAGCCATTTTGTTTGAATCAAATGCAAGTGACACGAGAGGTGGAATCTGATTGGTCCATAGGAGAGGTTTAGAAGGGACATAACTCGTAATAACCACTGGTGGCGCTACGATCGCCTAGGAATTCCAGCCTTGTTTGGCAAGGATGGACACTTGACTTTTAAAGTCAGTTAACTCTCTTGCCTCGGGAAGATGGTACTAGTCCGGATTTATGCCGATTTATAGTGCTAACCCACTGAGATACCATGCCGCAGTTTAAAGGGCAAGTTCACACGGAAATGAACCATTTTTTCTTGTACTTTTTCCACATTAAAACTGTTAACATAGAAGTGTCATAGACAAAAATATAAAAACATCATATTTAATAAACATATTTTTTGCACTAAAACGATTTATATTTTTCACATTTACCAAGTGTTCTATTTCCATAACAAAAACACCATGGCTTATGCCCCTTGCAATATGACGTCATTGGTGCCAATTGACAAACATTATGACGTCATCATGCTTTGTTAGAGCCGCTTTACGTGGTGTAGGTACAGTTTTGTGATTCTAGCATCTCAGATGCCAGCCAGAATTGTGTTATGCTGAGTCACCCTGCGCCGGAGTGTGTCGTAGACCATATTGTTTCACCGCAAACTGGTCCTTGATATCTTTTGCGTTGAGAATAGACAGGGACCCAGTTGAATTGGCACCAATTACGTCATAATCTAAGGGGGATAACTCAGGCCTATTTCGCTCGTAAAACGAAGGCCTCATAACGGCATATCACTTTCACACTATTGTGAGCTTCCTACTTTCACTGTGAAAAAAATGAGTGTATATTTTCAAACACAGATACTAACTAATTCTAAAATTGCGTTTTGTTTAGAAAAAGAAAGAAAGTGATTTTTGCGTCTACACTTCCCCTTTAACACCCCAGTGAGACACAGTATACAGACTCCTCCACGGTGGAGGTCTTGAAAACATCCAGTTAAGCTGCATGGTGCAAACTAAATATTCGTATCAAATCCTGTATATTGCATTAATTCACCTCTTAATAATTTTCCTTCCAGTTCAACATTGATGGACTGCGATAGTATTCCCACACTCAACCTGGAGCACTGGCGGGAGGCTGACGGCAGCTGGTCAAGCTGGACACAGTGGTCACCCTGTCTGAACAACATCCGCACCAAGACCAGAACCTGCTCGCCCTGCTTTGCAGGATGTGACGGACTGAATGCCCACAGCGAGGCTTGTGGGGATTCCTGCAACTGGAATTCATGGGGTACGTGGGGTACCTGTATCAATGGTTCTGAAGAACGAAGCAGAACGTGCAAATGCTCGGGCAATTTTACGCAGTGGAAAACTTGTCCAAAGTCAACATTTTAAATTGGTAACCATTCTGTTTTGGCGTGTATCTTGATGTTATACCATTTACCAAATAATGAAATAATATACGCCAAAGATAACCACTCTTGGGCTTCAATTATAGTAAGGTTCAGATGAAAGCATATTAAAAAATAACCGATCTAAATTTAATATACAATCATATGGAATAAACTGTGTTGTGCATTAAGGGTAAAATACAAATTGTTTGTAGAGATTCACTTGAAAACGAGTCATCTCCAGGACATTTCTAGATGGTATTTCATAACTGTGTGGCTGATGTCGTATAAAACAGAACTTATTTCTAAAGTTTCTTCAGAATAAACTTAGTACTGTGAAGTAAATGTGTGTTTGCCTTAGTTTAGATTTTGAATACGATGGGTGTATAACGACTGGTCGTTGATGAATTTATCCACGAGCAAAGTTAGATTTGTTTGTAAGTTGTTGAATGCCGCACTCCTCACAGTATTCCAGTATATGACGGGGGTCTGTAAATAATGGAATCAGGACCAGACAATCCTGTGACTGACTTCATGTGCAATTGCAAATGGGACACGATGACATGCATCAAACCAAGTCAGCGAGCCTGACCGCCCAGTCCTGGTCCTGTTAGTCGTCTCATGACTTCGACAATCAGCTGTTTTAATCAATGCCGCACTGCACTACTTATACACCTAATATCATAAGTTGGGTTTTAGGCTGCTTTTAGCAATATTCCAACAATATCATGCGAAGGGAACACCAGAAATAGGCTTCACATATTGCACGCATGTGGGGAATCGAAACCGGGTCTTCGTTCTGACGAACGCTTTAACCACTAGGCCACCACAAGGCATAATAAAAAAATACTGCTTATCATTTACTTCAGCACCCCTATTACCAAAAAGGATTTTTCGGAATTTGTTCATGAATTATCCATCACTAATCAGTTACCCCCCTTTATACCAACACATTCTAGTACTAACAATACTGACCCATGAAGATCCTGGGTAGAATAGGTCTTCAGCAAACAATGCTTGCCATAAAAGGCGACTAAGAGGGATCGGGTGGTCAGACTCGCTGACTTGGTTGATGCATGTCATTGATCACAATTGCGTGATTGATGCTCATGATATCAATCACTGTATTGTCTGGTCCAGACTCGATTATGTACAGACTGCCATCATGTAGCTGGAATATTGGTGCGTTTTAAACAACAAACCAACCAACCAACAATACTATTGTACTAGTAGTACTGAATGGTACCACAGAAGTGTTTTCTTTCCTTGTTGTTTTCGCCCCACTAAGCAATATTCCAGCTATATGACCCTCATAAATAATCGGGTCTGGACCAGACAATCCAGTGATTTACAGGCTGAGCATTGATCCATACAATTAGGATATGACGTGCATTGACCAAGTCAGCAAGCCTGACCACCTGATCCCCAAAGTCTTCTCTTACGACAAGCATGGGTTGCTGAAGAGCTATTCTGCCCAGGATCTTCACGGGCCAGTAGTCTTTCCTGCACTGCAGCTACAAGTTTTCCAGCAACACATGGCCTGATCCAGTCTTGGCCATGCAAACCAGTGACTGAAAGCAAGACCATAGTTCCACACCATCAGGACAGCATAACATGCAATCGGGGAACAACTTGGCCACACAATCCCCATTTAGTTGGTTATTACAAGCATTAGGTTGAGTGAACCTATTCCGACCTGTGACTCTTCTACAAAGTGATCTTAACCCTAAGATGATCATGTCTCTAATGATAATCGATATTTGTATATGAACCCGTGAAGATCCGGGTTAAAAATGGTCTTCAGCAACTCATGCCTGTCGTAAGAGGAGACTAACGAAACGGGTGGTCACCTCGCTAACTTGGTTGATGCATGTCACCGTATCCCAAATGCGTAGATCAATGCTCATGATGTCAATTACTGGATTGTCTGGTCCTGACTCGATTATTTACAGACTGTCGTCATAAAGCTGGAATATTGCTGAGTGCGACGTTAAAAAACAAACAAACGATATTCGTATAGCTACAGTCAATCATAAAGCTACTTTTTACGTCTCAGCTCATTTCTCCAAGGAACACAAACACAACATTTAATCAATACCAATATATTTTATCAAAACATGATGCAAACAATGATCAGTGGTACCAGAGGTGGCCAGCTACCATTGCATCCATAACAACATCAGGGAAAACATGCTTCCTAACAACTTACAACCTACCAAAATCGGCAGACATCAATGCACATGGACTGAAATTCTGGTTCATCTTACACACAGATCACCTAAAACTCCACTCTTGAGAGAGACATTCTGAGTGTATAGACAGGATAAATCTGACTGCATGTTTGGTGGTGTTGGCCAAGGAATGGGATGCGATTTGGGCATGTAACTGACTTCACACTTCATCCAGTCAGATTTACCCCCCTCTGGCCCCACTTGCACAAAGCGATCTGAGCGCCGAGATAATTAAAACGCCCATACATTTACATAGGCTTACGATAATCTTAGCGCAAAGATCTCTTTGTGCAAGTGGGCCCAGGACCATCAGAACTTCCCCATCAAACGTTGTGAAGAGAATGTAGACAACAACTATTACAAAAAGTCTTGTGTTTCCAATAGCAACCCAACCATCATTTCAGTTGCATCCAGACATCTAATAACATCCATAATCATAAGGTGCAAAAAAAAACATTACCAATTTTACGTAAAAAAAAAGATTTTAGTACCTAAATGCTGACATCAAAATGTTAGCAGAAACATAGCTGAAGCATCAACATTTCTTGCCATGCAAAATGCTCTCCTACAAATATTGTAGCATGAACAATGTATTGCATGAATGTGACCAAAGCAGTTTCCACTGTATTGTCATATCAAATCAAACACCACTCTCCATCTAACACAGCTAACCTTAAGCACACCAGCATCTATATACATACATCAGTATATTCCAGTCATACAGTAATTGCAACTAGCAACAATTTCTGTACACAGTAAATAGGACTCTGTCATACACTACACCAATCCTTATCCCCATACAGACTAGTAATTATTTAAGTCAATTACCCTGTCTGTCTAGCTACATATTGAAAACTTCATTTCACATAATTGATGAAAAAATTGATGAAATTAAAGGATATCAAATATTTTCACAGTAACTCCCTGTACACTGGAGCGTTTTAGAGTCTGGATCAATCACATCTTAAAATTGCTATTTTCACCATGTTCACACTAAGACCGTAACTGCTGAGCATAGTGAATCTTCTTTTACTATTCATGTGGTTGAAAATATCTCTGCGGTGAGTTCCATTAAAAGATTGTCTAGTGGTCCATCTGTCCAGATGCCATCCTCGATAATTATGATAAATACTCCATGTACAGGCATAATGGGACAAAAACACACAGGATGTCTAGATGTATATTTGTCTTATAAAACTGTATTCAAGTCACTGACTTTAGAAATGCTCATTCTTAAATCACTTAACGTGTTAATATCAAATCTAGATTAGTTCAGTTTCACGCAAGGAAATAGAAACTGACATGGTAACTTCCTTTTGTAAAGCAACAAACAAATAGTGTGATAGTAAAACCCTTTGGGTTTGTGTGCACTGATCTGTTGAGGAAATACATAATTTATATATAATCATTTCAGGACAAAATCCTAATAAAGTCTTTAATTCATTAATTATCCAAGATAGCTTTGTACAATTTGGACATTAATCTTCATTAAGTTGTCTGAACAAGGTGAAACCAGACCCTGTCATACGCTCTCCGATCTCGGAGTAGGCAAAGCAAATGAAAACAATGTTCAATCATTTCAAAGAATCAATTCATATATACACTTTCACACAAAACATCCAAAACGTAACGTATCATGGAAATAAATGCTGATAGGTACACTCAGTTCAATAAAAACTTGCAAGCATCGCATTTTACGAGAGCAATGCCCCTTACACACACTAGGAATCAATGCATTGCATAGAAAGGGCTTATATCAGATTTGACATAGAATATAGAATAATGCAGAAATTAGATAATAGTTTAGTAGATATAAACTCAAAAGGGGACTACCTTCGGTGTAAATAATACAATGATGACAGAGATGTGAAAATTACAATGCACAAACATAATGTAATGTTTATATTTTCACAATGTGACTTTACCAAGAAAATAAAGCTGAAGAAAGAAGATCGAGAGCAATGCAATTGGAAAATAGTGTCTGGCTGAGCTGGCATCATGCATACTGTGTCTGGTTCAGTGTGAAGGTACTGTGGCAGCTCTGGTTTTGGTTTTGGTAGTATTCTGGCAGGTAGCCCTTCTGGGTGCGTTCGTGCATCATCTTGGAGGCCTTGTGTAGTTTGTCTACGAACTCGGGCACACCTGAAATGTGGGATGGTTGTATAGTTGGGCAGGGGATTTAACAAGTCAGTATTTTTCATAATGTTCACAAAAAAGTTAATTTTCATATTAACTTAAATCATATACATGACAAAAGTACCTTGAGAATATACATTGTTGCTCTTATGAAGGTAATGGTAAAAAATCGTTAAATATCAAATTATCAGTCAATTGTCTTTAAAATAAACATGAATGATTGCCATCTTACTTGTTGTAGCCTAACAGATGATTGTCATCTTACCTGTTGTAGCCTAACATATGGTTATCATCTTACCTGTTGTAGACTAACAGATGATTGTCATGTTATTTGCCTAACAGATGATTGTCATCTTACTTGTTGTAGCCTAACAGATGATTGTCAACTTACTTGTTGTAGCCTAACAGATGATTGTCAACTTACCTGTAGTAGCTAACAGATGATTGTCATGTTATTTGCCTAACAGATGATTGTCAACTTACTTGTTGTAGCCTAACAGATGATTGTCATGTTACCTGCCTAACAGATGATTGTCATGTTACCTGCCTAACAGATGATTGTCAACTTACCTGTTGTAGCCTAACAGATGATTGTCGTGTTACTTGCTTAACAGATGATTGTCATCTTACTTGTTGTAGCCTAACAGATGATTGTCAACTTACCTGTTGTAGCCTAACAGATGATTGTCATGTAATTTGCCTAACAGATGATTGTCATCTTACTTGTTGTAGCCTAACAGATGATTGTCATCTTACTTGTTGTAGCCTAACAGATGATTGTCATCTTACCTGTTGTAGCCTAACAGATGATTGTCAACTTACCTGTTGTAGCCTAACAGATGATTGTCATGTTACTTGCCTAACAGATGATTGTCATCTTACTTGTTGTAGCCTAACAGATGATTGTCATCTTACTTGTTGTAGCCTAACAGATGATTGTCAACTTACCTGTTGTAGCCTAACAGATGATTGTCATGTTATTTGCCTAACAGATGATTGTCATCTTACTTGTTGTAGCCTAACAGATGATTGTCATCTTACTTGTTGTAGCCTAACAGATGATTGTCATGTAATTTGCCTAACAGATGACTGTCATCTTACTTGTTGTAGCCTAACAGATGATTGTCATCTTACTTGTTTTAGCCTAACAGATGATTGTCAACTTACCTGTTGTAGCCTAACAGATGATTGTCATGTAATTTGCCTAACAGATGATTGTCATCTTACTTGTTGTAGCCTAACAGATGATTGTCAACTTACCTGTTGTAGCTTCACATATGGTTATCATCTTACTTGTTGTAGCCTAACAGATGATTGTCAACTTACCTGTTGTAGCCTAACAGATGATTGTCATGTAATTTGCCTAACAGATGACTGTCATCTTACTTGTTGTAGCCTAACAGATGATTGTCATCTTACTTGTTGTAGCCTAACAGATGATTGTCAACTTACCTGTTGTAGCCTAACAGATGATTGTCATGTTACTTGCCTAACAGATGATTGTCATCTTACTTGTTGTAGCCTAACAGATGATTGTCAACTTACCTGTTGTAGCCTAACAGATGATTGTCATGTTATTTGCCTAACAGATTATTGTCATCTTACTTGTTGTAGCTTAACAGATGATTGTCAACTTACCTGTTGTAGCTTAACAGATGACTGTCACTTACCTGTTGTAGCCTAACAGATGATTGTCACTTACCTGTTGTAGCATTCCAGTTGTAGCCTAAGGGATGAGTGTCACCTACCTGTTGTAGCCATCCAGCTGTGAACTGAGAGGTATGTCACCTACCTGTTGTAGCCATCCAGCTGTAAACTGAGAGGTATGTCACCTACCTGTTGTAGCCATCCAGCTGTAAACTGAGAGATATGTCACCTACCTGTTGTAGCCATCCAGCTGTAAACTGAGAGATATGTCACCTACCTGTTGTAGCCATCCAGCTGTAAACTGAGAGGTATGTCACCTACCTGTTGTAGCCATCCAGCTGTAAACTGAGAGATATGTCACCTACCTGTTGTAGCCATCCAGCTGTAAACTGAGAGATATGTCACCTACCTGTTGTAGCCATCCAGCTGTAAACTGAGAGATATGTCACCTACCTGTTGTAGCCATCCAGCTGTAAACTGAGAGATATGTCACCTACCTGTTGTAGCCATCCAATTGTAGCACACCGTAGGGAAGGTTGTCTGAGGATCATCATAGTAAGTCAGGACATACTCTAATCCATTCTGTAACCAGGAAAAACCTAAATGTACATTCTGTAATTGTACAGATCTTGCACGTTTAAAGAACGAAGTAGCAGTGAATGCAGTCACCACTGTCCACACTCTATCATGCTGGTCAGTGAATAACACAGCCAGGACCAGACACACCAGAGGTCACATATCATTAGTCCAATCAGAGTTTTACAAGATCAACATCCAGGTTCTGAAAACATGGACCTGCCATGACCTGTTAACTTTGCGCTGCAATTATTATTCAAGATGTGCAGTTTTACTTGATACTGTGTAGCTTCTATTACTGAAAGAGCGAAATGCAGCAGTAATAAGTATCTTTAATGTGGGATTCTGTCATTTTGTTTGTCAGGGATGAAAATTCAATTTTGAACAGCCATCTTGTGCCCTCTTACACAAGAAGGACACAGTGGACCCATTTGTCCTGGTTCTCCATGATGTACAAGAAACAAGTGAAAATACAAGAAATTAAACTCTCCGATACCTCAAATGGTAAGTTGTCTCACCTCATCAAAGTCGGTGTATGGTTTGATGACTAGAGCTGACTGGTAATCTGTCACTCGGACAATGTTGTCCTGGACTGGGCATATTGGATGGCTGACCGTTCGACTGTACAGTGCCATGATCTTGTTGGTGGGGTCAACCTGGAGATGCAGACACAATGAGCCATTAAAATTATAATATATATATATATACACACACACACATACACTAGGACTGAGTATCACCTGGCATCTTGCGATGCCATTCGTATAAAAACACGAACTGACGATACTACTGGTATCACAAAACACATCAAATAGTAACAAAATAATGAAATCACTGAAATACAGCTCTAATTTTCTGAAACCTTTCTTCGTACATTTATGTATCGATCTCTCAAAAACTTTAACAAAGAAAACCACAAGAACAAAACAGGTGTAAATGAAGGGATGGTTATTAAATGAAACAGTTAGTCAGCGTGTCCTCAGCTACCACGTCCTTGTGTTCTGCCATGCTTATAGGTGGTGCTATGCTACTTCTGCCATTATGGGAGATAACTCTATTAGTTCCTGTTCTATTTATAGCGAATCACTATCTCTCAAACTAACGATTCAAGTATTGTGTGTACTTAAGTATCGATGATACCGTAGGTATTGTTGATGGCAGATTGTAAATAACAAAGTCTGGATCAGACCTAGTGATTGATATTGTGAGCAACAATCCATGCCATCAGGGTACGATGACACACCATCAACTCAACCAAGACACAGAGTCTGACCACCATTAATTAGTCCTTATGACGATGACTGAATGAGTATGGTTTTATGCCGCTTTTAGCAATATTCCAGCAATATCACGACGGAGAACACCAGAAATGGGCTTCACACATTGTACCCATGTCGGGAATCGAACCCGGGTCTTCCGTGAGACGAGCGAACGCTTTAACCACTAGGCTACTTGACCTGGGGACATATTCTAACCCGGAATCCCCACTATATATTCAGTTGGTAAGAACACAGCTAATGTTTCACCGATGTATCACAAATTCACGGCCATTAAGATACAGCTACAAATGTATCGACTGAAAGTTTCATTCTGTATTGATTTGCAAAAAGTAATAATCACAAAATTTTGCAATGACCCTTGCCTGGTAACTACACAGGCTACCTAGCCATATGAACCAAAATAGTAAATCTAATTGCATGTTCTTGTTAGAACTGCCCTAATCACCAATCACTGAGACAAACGAATGAGTTGGTTGCCAGACAGCATCAGATGTATAAGCACACTCCGGCACAGTGTTGACGTACCATAACACCACGGCCACAGGCTAATTTGCATGTCACGTGACCAGACTTTCTTCTTGTTTGTAAACAAACACGATAATTCTGAAATCAGTACTGACTAGCATAATGCAAGTCTTTGTTGTGTATTGCAAATTGTTGTGCATAATAATATCATGACTATAGATATGCTACTACATATATCAACGACTCACAAGGTCATTTAGTTATCTTTGTCATAACAACATCTGTAAACTATTTCAAGCTGTTACCATGGTTACCATCAAAAAGAAAACTTTAAGCATTTCTTAATCTTACTCAGAAAATAATTGAATGTACTGAGTACTCAAGTAACATAATCAAGTGCATACAAGTCAAATACAGGCAAGTTAGGTGTGGGGCATACAACATTTGTCCAACAATTTGTACACACATACCGTATATCTTCTCACATACAGGTAGTCACGGCTGTACATCGGATACTGAAAACAACAGCAGATAAAACAACAAATTATAGACAACTATTGCTGTACTCATATGTTCATCATGGTCATGTTACAGTGAACAGGCATTGATTTGTTACCATGTGATATGGACCATCGGGACCTGAACAGGTCTCACGTGCATCAAGCTAAAAGGGCAAAATTATCCTCACACATTTGAGTGAGTAGTGTTTGAAGCCACTTTCAACAGCATTCCAGATGTACTACAGCATGTCAGATAAATGTGGGGGGAAAGCCAAAGTGATGCATGTCTAAGACATTTGTCATTTTGGTGAAACCCTAGAGCATGGGTATGATGCTGTAAATATTTGAAAAATATTCATGATACTTGGGGCATATTGGGAATTCAAATCTGTGATCATTGGATTCTGGCATGCCTAAGGGATGCAACTCTGCACAGTACATTACGACACCTCCAACATGTTAGACTGGGTTACCTATGCTCCAATACAATGAAACAGAAAAAAAAACAATTCCAAGGAATTTGTCATGGAAATGATCAAATCATGCATACAATTAACATGACAAAAGTCTGGAATTATCGACAATCACACCATGAAAATGTTTAAAATATTTACACAAAATGTTGCCATATTCAGCAATATTCCAGGTACATGAAGGCGGCGGAGTGAATATAACAGTCTAGACAAGATAATCCAGTGATTGATATCATGAGCAACAATCCACATCTACAAAGTATGCTAACAAGCCATCAACCAAAGTCGCTGAGCCTGACCACCCTATCCACCAAGTTGCTCAGCCTGACCACCCTATCCATCAAGTCGCTGAGCCTGACCACCCTATCCATCAAGTCCCTGAGCCTGACCACCCTATCCATCAAGTCACTGAGCCTGACCACCCTATCCATCACGTCGCTGAGCCTGACCACCCTATCCATCAAGTCCCTGAGCCTGACCACCCTATCCATCAAGTCGCTGAGCCTGACCACCCTATCCATCACGTCCCTGAGCCTGACCACCCTATCCATCACGTCGCTGAGCCTGACCACCCTATCCATCACGTCGCTGAGCCTGACCACCCTATCCATCAAGTCGCTGAGCCTGACCACCCTATCCATCACGTCGCTGAGCCTGCCCACCCTATCCATCAAGTCGCCTCGTACAACCAGCTAAGGTTGCTGGGGCGTATTCTAACCAGCAATGCCAATAGAGGAAATGGTTACATGAGCCAAGATATCGTAACAGAACAGGTTCATATGATTCTGTAACCATTTTAACTCAACAGCTTAGACAGGTAAAAGGAAGCCTTCATCAATGACGGGTCAATCAGCAAGAAAAGTGGAAGAACTGTTTTCATGGTAATCGTGGTAATTACCGGAAATTTCAGTGTCCAGTGGACTACCTCGGATCCACTATTCTCGTGTTTGTCAATGATCCTGATGTCGAGAGACAACTTGTCCCACTGCTTCCAGAATTCAACGTCCACCTGCAACACATGTATCATTCTAACAGATGCTTCACAAACTGTCATAATATTCTCATTCTTAAGATTTTGTCTGTTTTGTTTGTTGGTTGTTAAACGTTTGTTGGTCTGTAAATAGTCGAGTCATGCCCAGACCATCCAGTGATTGATATCATGAGCATCAATCTAGATACAATGCAATTCAGATATGATGACACGCATCAACCAAGTCAGCAAGCCTGGCCACCAGATCCAGTTAGTTGCCTCTTATGACAAGCAAGGGTTGCTGAAGATCTATTGTAACCCAGATCTTCACGGGTCTCATTCTAAAGAAGACACATACAGATCAGCAATCCTTGATTACTCAGTGCATAGTCTCTATTCTATTCTGATACATATCCTGGACAAATTCACCACCATGCTTTTTAACGGATATCATATCCCTAAATTAGCACAGAACTTCTGCTTGTCTTGACAGCTATTTACAGTATCTGGGAAAGCTCAAAACGAACTTATTTTAGTGAATGGGTTGGTTGGTGTGTTGTTTAACGCCGCACTCAGCAATATTCCAGCTATATGACGGCGGTCTGTAAATAATTGAGTCTGGGCCAGACAACCCAGAGATTGATATCATGAGCATCAATCCAAGCAAATGGGATTGATGACATGCATAAACCAAGTCAGCGAGCCTGACCACCCGATCCCGTTAGTCACCTCTTACGACAAGCATAGTCACCTTTTACGGCAAGCATGGGTTGCTGAAGACCTATTCTACCCCGGATCTTCACGGGTCTAGTGAATGGGTCCAGTGTAGTTACTGTAATAGCCTGGACACATAATGTGCCATCTGGATACGTTGACATGCAATCAACCAAGTCACAGAGCTTGAACATTCGATCATTTAAGTCACCTCATAGTCCTAATAGCATAAGCTGCTGGGGACTAATTTTGACCCAGAACCCCTTAGGAGTATCATAATCATAAAGTATTGTTTGTTTGATGTTTAACGCTGCACTCAGCAATATTCCAGGTATTACGGCAGTCTGTAAATAATTGAGACTGGACCAGACAATCCAGTGACTGACATCATGAGCATTGATCTACGTAACTGGGATACAATGACATGCATCGACCAAGTCAGCGAGCCTGACCACCGGATCCTGTTAGTTGTCTCTTACGACAAGCATAGTCGCCTCTTACGACAAGCATAGTCTTAGGGTTTATCATACAGTGTCCTACAACATGTACCAGTGAAGTTACATTCAATCCCAGTCTGGGAAATAGCTAACCTGAGTGTTGAAGAAGGCTCTTGCAGGAACGTCATCAAATTTCCCGTAAACTGAAACATAAAATGCAACATTTTCCTTAGTTTCAGTATTAGTATTAAAAATAAACACCACATCCTCCTTGTTTTTGAGAGAAACAATGATTTCAGAGGTTGGGTCAAATGGATGTTAATGTTGCATTCAAGATAATTGCAACGTGTGTGGTTGCTTTACTGGACTCGTGGCCGGTTTTAGATTTAGGGGGAGATTAGGGATAGGGGGAGGTCTTATTGGCGGATAAAAATATCACCTAAAGTGACCTCCTATGGACATGATCAATGGAGAGGTTGTCAAATCTTCATACTGAGAGGGGGGTGGTCGGGTAGCCTAGTACTTAAAGCGTTCGCACGCCACGCCGAAGACCCGGGTTTGATTCCCGACATGGGTACAATGTGTGAAGCCCATTTCTGGCCCCGTCCGGGATTCGAACCAACACCTGCCAGGGTGAGGCACCTAATCGCCAGCACACAAAGTCAGCGATCTAACCCACTCAGCCACCGAGCCTTCCACAAAAATGAAAGTCCGACAACTGGTAGCTAGATCACGTACTTTGAGTACCCCTCTGACAAGTGTAAATTGGCACGGCTCCCATGGCTACCCAAAAAAGTACTAGAATCTGTACTTTACTAAGAAAGTGTTATCCCAAATATAACATTAGTTACATTTGACCACTTTCTAAATGGCATTGTGTATTCATAGCTTTCAGCCATGGGAGCCGTGCCAATTTACACTTGTCAGGGGGGTACTCAAAGTACGTGATCTAGACTACCAGTTGTCGGACTTTCATTTTTGTGGAAGGCTCGGTGGCTGAGTGGGTTAGATCGCTGACTTTGTGTGCTGGCGATTAGGTGCCTCACCCTGGCAGGTGTGGGTTCGAATCCCGGACGGGACTCAACCCAAAAAAGTACTAGAATCTGTACTTTACTAAGAAAGTGTTATCCCAAATATAACATTAGTTACGAGTAATTAGTTGTTTTGCAATACCGAAATTCACTTTAAAATTTATGAAGCCTTTAAACCGTCCCCTTTCATTACAATAACCTAGCTGAGAACAGTGAAATGTTAGTACCCAACGGCATCACATTTTCTAGCCAACAAGGCAATTATTCATCATGGGACTGGTCAATACTGATCATGTGACGAGTTAACATTTGAGGTCAGAGTCAGTCACATGATTTGGGGGTCTACGTTGAAAGTTATTGTTTCGTCACATGGTATGGAATAACCAATGGAATTGCAAGATCCCCAATAGAGGAATAACAATGCTGTGCATTACCTTTATACTGGAACAAGCTGGTGTTGAACTCTAGAGGCCTTCTCCACACGATGAGGTGGGGTCTGTCAATGATTTTCTCCCACTCACATGACTGGTCGACAACCTGACTCCGAGTTTTTTGGACCAGTTCCTGGATGTGGACCATGTCATACACACACCTGAAACATGTACAAACTGATTAGGAAAAACACTTTAGTTTCCTGCAACCATGGTAACACGTGCAACCATGGTAACAGTACTAACACACCTCAAAGATGCCCAAACATATCAGGGAAAAACATGCTTGTCTTTTCTGTATGTGTCACCCTGGTAACTTAAATATTGCTGAACCGACTGATGATCTTACTTGTGATCCTGAAAGTTTCATAACATCTGTAACCATGGTAACCAGTACACATTGCAAAAATCAACATATATGTTGTTCTTCAAATTTCTGGGCTGTACCTTAGCTGCACCAGTGGCTATTATGAGTTATGTCCCTTCCATGTCTCTCCTTTTGACCAATCAGATTCCATCTCTCATCATGCTCATATCACTTGCATTTGCTTCAAAGAAAATGGCGGGACCCTGTCAAGGCGATCTGATCGATAATCAAGATCTATATCTATATCTATGTATATTGTGATAAAACAGGTTATACATCGCAAAGAAATGTCGATTTCATTGGACTGTGCATAGACTTGTCAGTCCAGCCAAAATATAACTCCATAATACCAGCCTAGTTCGACAAGGGTGGAAACCGGACGTTTAATGTCGGTTAACTCCCTTGCCTCAGGAAGATGTTATTAAACATGTTAAACGTGTAAAAACATTCTACGTGTAAAAGTCCATCAAGCGCAGCGGATAATACAGATAGCACATCTGATCTATAAAAACATTACAAATTATTTTCAACACCTAGAAAAAACAATGGTAAATAAACTTCAGTCAATAAAATTCTAAAAAAGCAGGGCAAAACACAAAAATGTGTGACACAAAAGGCCATAAAACTCAGGAATTCAACACTTTTAGAATTAATTGTTTTGGGGGGTGGGGTATGTTTCAAAACTTAAGGAATCGACATCAAACTTTTGAACTGGTCCCTCAGCATGGTAAGCCTATGAAATAAAATGCTTTGATGTTCGACAATCATGACATTATATATAATGTCCTTTGACATGTTTACAGGCAGGAGTTAACAATAGATGTAAAACCTGACTTAAGCTGTTAAAAAAGGTCTCATTATGATTTTCTTCCTTGTTAACATGATTACTATAGTTACAGGTGTAACCATGGTAACATGCTGTAACTTCTGACAAAACATCGGTTAACAAACATTGACTTTCCTGCACGTATCTTGACATATCTACTCTTTGAAGTGGAATTAACATTTAACAATGTTTAACAAAAAACAGGAGGAAGTTAATACATGAATTTTATAAAAAAAATGATAAAATATTGTGCAGTTATAACACTGTAACAGTAAGTGTGTGAGTGAGTATGGTTTTACGCCGCTTTCAGCTTTATTCCAGCAATATCAAGGCGGGGGACACCAGAATTGAGCTTCACACATTGTACCTCTGTGGGGAATCGAACCCGGGTCTTCGGTATGATGAGCAAACACTTTAACCACTAGGTCACCCAACTGCCCCACAAGTATGTCTATTAGGCCACAATAAATTAATTATTGGTTTTTCATCCAAATATTTTGAAATGATGGGTGGATGCATTTCCATCAATAAGCAGTCGGTCAGAGTATTCTTCTCATGAATCCTGGTTGTTTTGGATGTGGTGGATCTCATCACTGTTTATCAAGTGAGTGAGTTGGGTTTAACACCGCTTTTAACAGCATTCCAGTTATAACACAGCGTGTCAGCTTAATGTGGGAGGAAAGCCTGAAGTGATGCATGTCTCAGACGAATACCACTTCAATGAAACCCACGAGCACGGGTATGGTGCTGACAAACCTAGAAACATAATTGGGGAGAACCCAGGTTCAAACCAACGATCATAGGTTTCTGGCGTGCCCAAGGGACGCAACTCTGCACAGCATATCGCCGCGCCTTAGACAACTGGGCCACCCATGCCCCCTCATCAAGTGAAAACAAGGTGAAGAAAGAAGGAAACCCCCACACACAGTGACTTAACCCAAGAGTAGCTACGGAGGCAGGTGTCTGGTGGTGGTGAAAATCTAATAATTGATATATCATATCATATATCATGTATGTATCTATTATAACTATCTGTTATGCTATTTCATTTGCCCTTAATATACATTGCTTTTAAAATACAATGGAAGTGTCCAACATCTGCAAATGATCTGGCAGCGTTCAGTTTTTATTACCATGTTAACACATGCCTATGCACATCGATGAGTTCATCATGTTCATTCAGGATAGCTCGGTATACAAATGGAAAGATTATGTAGCTCACTGGCCTATATTACAAAAAAAGTTCAAGATAGTGTGTGACACTACGACATCTGTTTTTGTACAAGCAGCCACTAACATGACTAAGAACATGTAAGAAAGGAGTTCAATTCTAGAATCCACTTGCTCAAGGTTTTGGTTTGGTTTGTTGTCTAACGCTGCACTCAGCAATATTCCAGCTATATGACGGCAGTCTGTAAATAATCTAGTCTGGACCAGACAATCCAGTGATTAATATCATGTGCATCGATCCTCGCAATTGGGATCGATGACATGCATCAACCAAGTCTGCGAGTCTGACCACCCGATCCCGTTAGTCGTCTTTTACGACAAGCATAGTCACCTTTTACGGCAAGCATGGGTTGCTAAAGACCTATTCTTCCCCGGAATCTTCACTAGTTTTGCTCAAGGAGAAGTGAAAAAGATATAACCGCTTTCCGTGATAAAATTTCTTGTTAAGTCGAGCCTCTCTATTGAATGAAATGAAACTCACTGATGACTTAAGTGCCCTTGATACAGGAGACCCGTTAGTTCAGGGTTGTTTAAGGGTTGAACTCTCAGTTATTTGGGGCAATGTGTCATGATTATCAGAATATTGTTGATCAAGTTGATCAGCCTGGCTGAGTAAAGTATGATGGGATGTCTTCACAATGTTAACATTGGAAAACAATCTCTTACAAGAGAAACACTGAATGAAATATGAATTTGGAAATACAAAATTGCTGGAGATGATAATTAATAATTTTAACAGGTACCACCAGTTATCATGGTTATGCTATACATATCATGTTTACATGTAATTAAGTTTATCACCATGATCATGTTTAATTGACCCATAAATACACCGGATTCAACATGCTGAAACAGTTGTTCTCGCATCCATGATCTACCTGTGATTAAGTTACAAAAGTACACATTGGTTTAAAGACATGCCAAAGAGGGAACAGATAGCGGAAACGCATCTTCCTTCGCGGAAATAAGTATTGCATTGCACGGGCTGCCCGAGCACGTGCGGAGCGAGGAGATTGGAATTGCTTGAGTTATCGTCACTTTGGTTTTGAGATGTCGTCGCGACAGGACGTACATTCGTCACTTTGGTTTGATAGTTCGGCTCGATGGGAGGCATATTCGTCAGTTTTGGTTTTATATGTCGTCGCGATAGGACGTACATTGAACAGTTTCGTTCTATAGCTCGTCAAGGTAGGACGTAGTAGAACGTGTTAGTGGGCACAGGATGTCGCAATCGGGCGCAACAATGCTAGCCAAAATAGGGCTGGACTGATATAGGTTGATAGCAATAGATTTGAGAATCATATTAAGTTAATTTTGTCACATTTACATTTCTTCAGCTGTTTTAAGAAGAGAATCACGTTTAGTTCCCCGAATTTATTATCTGAATTATTTCATAACAAGATAGTCACGTTTAGTTCCCCGCATACAACAGTGAGGAAATTCTCATTTTTGTTAATACTTAAAATTCCACTGCGCAACAATGGTAGCAGAGCGTGGTTTTCTGTTACATTTTCATTTGAACTAAAAGCTTTATTAGAATTGTATTTAGATATCAGATAGAATATGTCTGAAACTGGAATAGATAGCCAGTGTAGAGCAGATATGTCGGAAACTGGATCCCTCTCGGAGAAGGCGGAACGAGTTCGTGTGTTGAAACAACTAAAGGCAGCAGCCAAATCTAGTTGTACCAAAGCTAGGAATAAGCTTACTACTTTGATAGAAAGTCAGGATCAACCATCACGGAAAGAGGTAAGGGATGGTGTCGATCAAATGAATGATCATTTTGTGAAAGCAATGGATGTTATGATAGAGCTATCAAGGGTTTATGTTAAACTGGAAGAACATGGTAATGTTAAAAAGTTGGATCAAGAAATAGATAGTTTGGAGGAAGAAAATAACTTTGCTCTTGAATCTGTAAAGGAATATCTGCAAAGCAGATCAGGGTCTAACAGATCAGGAAATAGCTCTGTGTCCAGTAGAAGGTTAGGCAGGCTATATAGTATACCAAAGAGATCCCAGATTAAACAACAAAGTGTTGTATCTCCGCCGCAATCTGAAGTAGCCGACCGTGAACATTTGGTCTCTGAAGGACACAATCATCGTCAGAAGGATGAGCTAGCATTGCATGTTGGTAGGACAAAATGCCCAGGTAAGTCATATAATAAGGCCATAGGGAACGACATGTGGAAACAGTTGAAACGTGTGTCGATACCTGTTTTCTCAGGTGATATAAAAACATATCAAAGTTGGAAGGCGGCTTTTATGACCTGCATTGATCAGTCCCCAGCCACACCTGAGTACAAGTTGTTGCAATTACGCCAATATCTCTCGGGTGAAGCGTTGAAATCAATTCAGTCTTTAGGCCACAGCTCAGTAGCTTATGATGTTGCACTAGAACGTCTTGAAAGAAAGTTTGGTGGGAAGAGGCGGCAGATTGCAATCCAAAATGAGGAAATTAGTAATTTCAAACCAATTCGTGAAGGCCATGTTCAGGATCTAGAGAAATTCGCGGATATTTTGGATGTTGCAGTCGCAAACATCAGAGAATCTGACAGGGTAGAGGAGTTGGGTAATGGCCTGCTTTATGCCACTTTGTTGAAAAAGATGATGGTCGCTCAATATCAAAGGTGGGTGTATGAAAGGGACAGACAGGAGTCAGTAGAGACTCTCAGAGAATGGATAATGTTAGAATCAGAATTTCAGATTGTTGCAAAGGAATCAGTACATGGATTGACTACACCAGGTAAGAGATCACAGGCAAAACAGAAAATGTCTAGCACATTTGTTAGTGATGTTAGTATCTGTGGTGTATGTGCAGAAGAGCATGACATTTGGAACTGCAAACTTTTCAAAGGTATGCTTGTTTCTGATAGATGGAACGAAGCCAAAAGATTGAAGCTTTGTTTTCGTTGTCTTAGGGGCAATCATCTGGGTAACAGCTGTCGTCAAAATAGGCTGTGTGGTATATCAGGTTGTTCAAAGAACCACAACAGACTATTGCATAATGAAAACTCTGGAAAGAATGAGTTCATTGATAAGACTTCGCGTACCTACCAAAACAGAGATATAGCTAAACCACAAGTTGAGTCAGTGGTAAATTTGGGTCACGATGCAGAAAAATCGAAATCTCAAAAACGTGATCAAACTGAAACGTCTCATGCAACAATGCCACTAACGTCAAACACTCACTCATAAGGATGGTCGATATGAAATAGGTATTCCTTGGAATGAAAATGCTCATTCACTGACTGACAACTATCTCATGGCTGTTAAACGTCTTAACAGTACGGAAAGGAAGTTGACAAAACATCCAGAAATAGCCAAGGCTTATGATGATATTATCTCTGAGTACTTGTCGAAAGGATACATTCGCAAAATTCAACAAGATGAATCATTTAGTGAAACAAGATGGTATCTTCCTCACTTTCCCATTTTGCGTCCGGATAGGAGTACCACAAAGGTTCGTATTGTGTTCGATGCATCAGCTAAACATAATGACCTATCTTTAAATGATGCAATACATGCAGGACCAAAGTTGCAAAGTGAGTTGTTTGATGTCTTACTCCGCTTCAGAAGACATCCAGTGGCACTTATCTGTGACATAGCTGAAATGTTTCTTCAGATCAGTATATCACCAAGTGATCGACCTTATCATAGATTCTTGTGGAGGTCAATGGATATGACTAGAAGTCCTGACGTGTATGAATTCGGTAGGGTTGTATTTGGAGTTACATCCTCTCCATTCTTGGCCCAGTTCGTGGCACAGGAAAATGCACGAGTTCATATCAAAGAATTTCCACTGGCTGCAGAAACTGTCATCAAATCAACATATATGGATGATAGTATGAATTCTGTTGAAGATGAAAAAAAGGGTCTAGAACTCTATGAACAGTTGAAAAACCTATGGTCTAAGGCGGGTATGCATGCCAGAAAGTGGATGTCTAATCACCTTGAGGTATTAGATGGCATACCTGAGGGAGATAGAGTAAATGAGGTTGATCTCAACAGAGGGCATTTGCCATCATTGAAAACTCTTGGTTTGTTATGGATAGCCGCAAATGATTGGTTTACGTTTAGGGTAAACTTCCCTATAACACATGACAAAATCTCCAAAAGAGGTTTCCTTAGATATGTTGCCAAGGTTTTTGATCCGTTGGGTTTCATTGCACCATTCATTGTCACTGCTAAAGTAATCCTACAAGAGATGTGGATGGCGGGATTCGACTGGGATGATGAAGTAGATGAGGCATTGAGAAACAGAATAGAACAATGGCTAGTAGATCTAAATGGTCTAGAGACAGTACAGGTTCCCCGGTGTCTTTGCAGTGATAAAGACATCAGTTCTCTGACTTTACATACCTATGTTGATGCCTCGCAGATTGCATATGGAGAGGTTGTGTATGCAGTAACTGCTTATCCAAATGGTAACAAATTGAGCAGAATAGTAGCTTCAAAAAGCAGAGTTGCGCCACTGAAAGCTGTCAGTATACCCAGATTAGAATTAATGGCAGCGATTCTAGGGCTACGATTGGCACTGAATATCACGGAAGCACTTGATGTTGACTTGAAACAGGTGATATTCTGGTCAGACAACATGAACGTGTTATGCTGGATTAGAAATAACAGCAGAATTTTCAAACCTTTCGTGGCCAACAGGGTAGGTGAAATCCAGGATGTCACAAGTCCTTCACAGTGGAGACATACTCCAACAGAAGCAAATCCTGCTGACTTGATTAGTCGAGGAGCAACAGTTCAACAGTTGGTAGCTAGTTCATTGTGGTGGTCAGGTCCCTCTTATTTAATAAGAGATGAAACTGAATGGCCAGAAACTAAGCTGAAATCTATCAAGGTAGATGAACAAAGGGAGGTGAACAGAAACAGAATTCTATCTGCAAGTTTTGTTTCGGTGCCCTGTGAGTCATGGCGACTAGAACCCTCCAGATTCTCCTCGTGGAGAAGACTCACACGAGTGAATGCATGGGTTTACAGGTTCCTTCACAATTGTATAGCATCAAAAGATGATAAAGTTGAAGGAGAATTATCACCAGATGAGATAAGTGACGCTGAAAACAGAATCATCATGGATGTGCAGAGGGAATCTTATCCAAAAGAATATTCATCATTAGTGTCCAGAAAGCCATTACCATCAGGGTCGAAAATCCTGAACCTTCATCCTCAGCTGGATGACAACGGGATCATGAGGATGAAGGGACGTTTGGAGTATGCTGAATACTTACCTTTAGATACAAAATTCCCAATCATTCTGCCCAAAAACAGCTGGGTGACAACGCTTTTTGTCAAGCATTATCATGACGAAGGTAAGCATGTTGCTGGAACGAACCAAACATTAGCTTCAATTTCAACAAGGTACTGGATTATCTCTGCTAGAGAAGCGATTCGGTCATGGGAAAGGAAATGTTCACGGTGCCTATTGAATAAGGCAAGGCCAGTTCAACCAGTTATGGCTCCTTTGCCGAAAATGAGAATGGGAGTTTCACTTCGAGCCTTTACACAAACTGGGGTAGATTATGCTGGGCCATTCATGACCGTTCAGGGTCGAGGTAAACATCGACAGAAGCGTTACCTCTGTCTGTTTACATGCTTGTCGACCAGAGCCGTTCATTTGGAAATGGCCTATGGATTGGATACGGACTCTTTTCTAAATGCCTTTTATCGGATGATTAACAGAAGAGGTCTTCCTGAGTTGGTAGTATCTGATAATGGTACCAACTTCGTTGGTTCGGTCAAGGAATTGAAGGAGCTGCTCCTACTCCTTGATGAGAATGCAGTGAGACGTTCACTTGCAAACAAAGGCATCAAATGGCGTTTCAATCCTCCTCATGCATCACATTTTGGAGGGGTGTTTGAATCCATGATAAAAGCTTCTAAGCGTGCCATTTTTTCAATCCTTAGTGCCGGTGATGTCACAGATGAAGAGTTGATGACAGCTTTCACTGGAGCAGAGGCTCTTATCAACTCTCGTCCGTTGACGTACCAATCTGCTCATCCACAAGACAGTACACCTCTCACGCCAAATCACTTCTTACATGGCCAGATTGGTGGCGTGTTCGCACCTGACACAGTTGACACAACAGACTTCAATCCACGCAAACGGTGGAGAAGAATTCAAGAATTGGTTCGTCACTTTTGGCACCGGTGGATGAGAGAATGGCTACCAAGCCTCAACACCAGAAGAAAATGGCACACTCCTCAGAGGGATTTACAAGTTGGAGATGTTGTCTTAGTAATATCTCCCGACACGCCTCGTGGAAACTGGCAACTTGGCAGAATATTGAAGGTCTATCCAGGAAAAGATGGCCATGTTCGTGTCGTTGATATTAAGACAAGACAGTCAGTAGTGAAAAGACCAGCAAACAAAGTATGTCCACTAGAATGGGTTTCTTCGAGTGAAACAAATGGTCTTGATTAGCTTTCAGGATAATAGTTTTCAATCTATGATTGACAGGTGTCAATCATGGAAGGGGGTATGGTTTAAAGACATGCCAAAGAGGGAACAGATAGCGGAAACGCATCTTCCTTCGCGGAAATAAGTATTGCGTTGCACGGGCTGCCCGAGCACGTGCGGAGCGAGGAGATTGGAATTGCTTGAGTTATCGTCACTTTGGTTTTGAGATGTCGTCGCGATAGGACGTACATTCGTCACTTTGGTTTGATAATTCGGCTCGATGGGAGGCATATTCGTCAGTTTTGGTTTTATATGTCGTCGCGATAGGACGTACATTGAACAATTTCGTTCTATAGCTCGTCAAGGTAGGACGTAGTAGAACGTGTTAGTGGGCACAGGATGTCGCAATCGGGCGCAACAATGCTAGCCAAAATAGGGCTGGACTGATATAGGTTGATAGCAATAGATTTGAGAATCATATTAAGTTAATTTTGTCACATTTACATTTCTTCAGCTGTTTTAAGAAGAGAATCACGTTTAGTTCCCCGAATTTATTATCTGAATTATTTCATAACAAGATAGTCACGTTTAGTTCCCCGCATACAACAGTGAGGAAATTCTCATTTTTGTTAATACTTAAAATTCCACTGCGCAACACACATAAATAACTCAAAATAAGTTTCATGAAGTATAAAAGAAGTGAAATCGGAAGCTGTTTTGTACCAGAGAGAATATATTCTAAAATCTTCTTATTTTAGATGCTGTTTTTACTGTATTAAAATAAAAATCTCCACACATGTAGCAGTAGAGTATGTTTCCAGTTAGTTTTTACATATTATGCATATGATCATAATCACGATGATGGCATATCTGCTTATGGAACTGTTTGATGAGTCACCACAATCAGTGATAGCGACATTAAGGAATCCGACCGTGAAGATAAGGGGTAGAATAGGTCTTCAGCAAACCATGCTTTCCGTAAAAGGTGACTGTGCATGTCGTAAGAGGTGACTATCGGGATCGGGTGGTCAGGCTCGCTGACTTGGTTGATGTATGTCATCGATCCCAATTGTGTGGATCGATGCTCATGATATTAATCACTGGATTGTCTGGTCCAGACTCGATTATCGACAGACCACCATCATATAGCTGGAATATTGCTGAGAGGGCCGCTAAACAACAAACCAACCAAAGCATATGGTGTCATGAACTGTTATACAATGTATATAATACAATGTATATACTACAATTAATGTGACACAATACCAGTGGCTAGAATTATTTAAACATCATTTATGTAAATATAAAATATGATGTGGAACAAGCAAATGTATTCCCCTGTTGTTACGGACAAGTATCCGGCATACTGCAGTCAAGACTACAAACCTGTTGATGACATCGTCTCCTATTTTGTTCTCTTCCCACGAGAAGAGTGTTGCTGCCAGAACGCAAAACAAGGATTTCTTGTGAAAACGACGCAAAAGTGAGCTGCCGACTTGATCGATCAACTTTTCTCCATAGAGTCTATTGTAAAAAGCCATAATTTGAGTTGCTCTTTTCAGTCTTTGAGCAACTAAGAAACTACATTGCTTCTCAAAACATTCTGCGATCACTGTGAATTTGTGATTACAATTAGCCGACAGTTCTTTAAGCACTGTCGACCAGTTTTGTCCGAATAACGCCCTTGCACATTCACTTCCTAAACGGCCGGCAGTTTTCTGAATACAGATTTCCTTTCCTTTGGTGTTACTTGTGCGCAAAATGTGTCTCATGATAACCCGCAGGTTCTGCAGTGTTAATTCTCTTGCCATTATTAAATTAAATCGTTGTGATCACTCAAACACCATTTGACATCATGTCCTCCAAACTGTTGCAGACGCATGGACGAGGTTCAGTTTCCATAAACGCGAACATCGATAAAATGTTATCGCTATATTGATATATCATAACAAACAATATACATTTCTTTCATGAAGGCCGTATTAAATGTACAATAATATAATAACAGAGCAAATCAATTGCAGTTTAGTTGCCACTGTTCATGTTCATATAAGAAAGATAATCTTATTACGTTTTATCGACTAGTGGTTTCTCACATGACCTTTGCAACTTCCTTTCTCGCAGCCGATATCTCGCGAGAGGTCACAGCCTTGGCAACCACACACTCACAACATGGAGGCTTGAGCATCATTTGATGTCGTATGCATCTAAAATCTTAAACGGAGTCTGACATCTTGCATAATGGATCAGTTTGGAACCTTAGAACTCGCGTAAGTAATTATCCGAAACGAATAGGCAATCATACAAACAAGACATCTTGTTTGAAAAATGCCAGAAATTCGTTATTCAACGGAAAAATACAAAATGTAAACATTGGATTTGTGACGCTAGTTCTCCACACTGGGCCTGTCACAAAATAATACGGTTCATTTATTGGTTCTAGGTCGTACTTTGATCTGATAGTATGCATATGTTTATTGTATAATTCCAAAGTCAAAAAGTATTAATGACTTTGTGAACCATGCAATAGTTAAGTTCATAAAATGAATTGGCGACAAGCACCTGTGAGCAAGCATCACATTCTCCTGTTTACCAAATTGTAAAATATTATGACAGCGTTAGAATTTGGCACTAGTCCTAAAGTCCTTGTCAATGTGTCCAATAATTAAGGTATCATAAGGACTAGTAGAAATTGGCCAATGTTAAGGGTTTTTCTATATTTTATCATTATCATATAAGGACTAGTGTACTACAACTGTTTGTTTCTACCCCTGTATGATATGTATCCGTAAACATAACTGCTTTGCTTTCCATCCAAACCTTGTTTTCAGCCTTTTTAAATTGTTTTGAATCTTCAGTCAATGCAAAGGAATGTAACAGAAGAAAATATTTCCTTCAAGCAATGGCAAGACATACATAATGAAAATGTGACAGGTGGTTGTAGTACTTATCCTGCTAATTTCCAACACCCTGACTATTCAAATGACAATATCGATAGGAATTTAATATTTGCAGAAGTATTGTCAATAGTATGCATAACAATCAATAGTTTCAATAGATGTAATTGATTATAAATAAAACATGAATTATGCGAATTTGAAACCAGTCTGTGTGTTGGTTGGCAAGTATCATGACAACTTTGGGAGCACCTTTAGAATACAGTACCACTTCTCGTTAGGAGGATCTCTGCCGTAGGTCACATGTCTCAAAGACAAGCAACCAGTTTTTGTGAGAATCCGTCGGACGCGAACTCACGGCCTTCAGATTGTTAGCCGGACAGCTAACCGACAGAGCTACGTCCACACTGTGAAACTTAGTGCAAATTTACCTAGTCGTGCCTACGATGTTACGGAGCAGAAAGAGAAGGGTTGAATAGGTGACGGACACTTACGAAGGTTACGGGTAGGCCTGGTGTCTCGTGACTTTAGTCTATGAACATTTACGAATGATTGCAATCCCATTTGGCACAAACGTGCCATTCCATAATCTACAAGATACCGAGTGGTGAGGAATGAGCCGATATGGTGCGAACTGAAAACGGCTCCAGGCGTCAGACGTCGACTTCGCGAGAACGCATGAATGACGTGTTTTTTAATAATTTTTCGGGTGGATTTTGTAACAGAAAAGTGTGGTAGGGAACACTGTAAGAATGATGTGGATAATAGAAAGGAACGAGGGAGGCATGTGCATGGCTAGTGACAACACAACGGTGAGTTTGCTTTTGAATCAGTACTGAAAAAATGTAGCCGGTGAAAGTGGCTTATGTGAATGACGCAGGACAGTTTCCAGTAGCCAAGGTATTCGACACAAAACCATTTCATTCTTTTTACTCAACATTTTTGTGTGAAGAATATTAGGAGCCGCTATAGAATCTATAATAGCCACGAAACGGGGTGATCGTAAAGGGGTGATTGATCGTAAAGGGGATCCAAGGGCTAAGGATAGAGTTTGGTATAGCCTACCCTAACACTGGCGACATTTCGATGTGTTCAGCGCCAATATAATATCCCCAATAAACTGCATTCTTGTGCATAATAATGAAATTAATGAACCGAAAAAATAATATATGTAATATTTGTTCCCATTTATAACCATTTTAGCCACTTAAATTATGAGAAAAACGAAATAAAAAATAAATAAAAAATAAAAGTGCTTTCGTGAACTAGCGTTTGTTATAAAATGCACCACCGCAGGCTATATTTAGTAAAGAAATATTCAAAACTCTCAACACCGCTGGGCGTCTTCATTAACATTGCGTGTAGAGATGATAAATCACTGGGAGGAGCTTATGCACACTTGATGACCCCTGACGTCACAGGGCATTGTTTCACTGGTGTCACTGGCAACAAAATACCACAAATTACGTCATAGGGTATTGTCACGTGTTTGAAAAGTTTGTGGTACTGTATTCTAAAGGTAGGCCCAACTTTGGATTACAGTTACTTCCCCTTGGTTTGAGTCACACCAGGGAGGAAGATGGCCAACTTTAACATTGTCAACAACACTTTATATATTTCTATTACATATCAAGCCTTAAAGGTTTTAAGTAAGTACTATCACAATACTAGTGCAATAGTCACCCCTAATAATGAATGTGTCCTTCCTTCCAGCTGGAGTCAAGGATATGGAGGGTCTGAGGCTCATTTTATCGACCACGATGTCATCTGCTTCCAGTGTGGCAAAAGCATCAAATTTGTGTCTGAAAGTGGCATTGAAACCGTGTTTGCCTTCAAGGGCAATGGTCAGGGTCCCTTTACAGCTCACAAAATCAACAAGTATTTTGCAGTGGCAGAACAGTGTCTCAATCCCAAGATATATGTGTTTGTGTTTCCAACATTCAAAGAATTCAGTGTCCTGGAAGGTGAGTGAAGTTTACATCAATGCAAAAATCAACGATTGCTTCAAAGATTAGAGATATATCATATTTGTTGTATAATAACTGCTTTGCCTTCTCAGAGTTTGAAATTAGCATAAATCCGCTAGTCTGGAAGGACTAGTGACATTTCATTGTGGGATACTACTTTTACTATTAGTGAGATGGCAACTCTGTAGCAGATCCTTTTTGTGGACTAGTGCAAATAAAACTTAATTCCTAACCCGGCTTCTATGAAACATTGATGTTTTCATATTTCAACTATTTTTCTATAGCATTATTTATTAACTCATCATCCGTATCCATTATGTCTGTTCTGCTAATAATAGGGGCGGTGGGGTAGCCGAGTGGTTGAAGCGTTCGCTTGTCACACCGAAGACCCGGGTTCGATTCCCGACATGGGTACAATGTGTGAAGCCCATTTCTGGTGTCCCCCGCCATGATATTGCTAAAAGCGGCGTAAAACCATACTCACTCACTCACTCACTGTTCTGCTAATTAACAAGGTCAAAGTGAGAATTTCGGAGAGCTATAATATTACACGATTGTAATTCAGATATGTGCATCATAATCTTTTTATTTTAGGTGGAGCACAATTGGAATTTCAGCAGCTTGTGTTCTCAGCCAGTGAATTCCTTCTCAGCCTCTCAGGGTTGCCAGGTTATCAAATGACTCTCTGGTACGTTTTCTTACGTAGTTGTTCCTCATTACGATCCATTATATCTTTTCTTACAAAGGCACAGACAATTTTTTCGTTTTACACTTTTTGCAATGTGGACATTGTGTCCTATTTCTTTCTTTTCCCATGAGGAGAGGGTTGCCGCCGACTTTCCAAACAAGGATTTGTTGTGAAAATTAGTAGATTGGCCCTTAACACCAGGAATAAAATCACAATCATATATTATGTCGTGTTTCAATGTAAACAATCAGCGCAATTTGGAATAATATGATCTATATATGAATTTGTCTCTGCAACTGCTACTTTATACCCACTCAGTACCCCCTTTGTGTCTTAACTGCACAGTCCTTTTAGGGTTACACATAATTTTTGTCAAGTTGAAGAATCCATGACGTGGTGACAGCCTCCGTGGTCTAGTGGTCAAGCGTCCGCCCGGAGAGCAGAAGGTCAGGGGTTCGATCCCCGGCCGCATCCTACCAAAAGATGTTAAAAGATGTTACTTGTTGTAACCCTTTCTGGCGCTCAGCATTAAGGGGCTAAAACAAGGACTGGTCGGCTCGGAGTCAGTTTACAGTGTGTGAGTGGGGTATTCATGTTAAAACTGTGGCATGGTATCTCAGTGAGCTAGCACTATAAATTGGCATCAGTCCGGACTAGTACAAGGAGCCACACAAACACACACACGTACATGCACGTCGCTATGTAAGTGCAATCATCTTGGACGCAACGTTAAACCCCATTTCACCTCACCTCACCATGACGTGGTGAAGTCTCAACATTATCAACACACAATAATCTGAATCATTTGATGATGAAAAAATGGACAGTCCAACACCATCAACAATCTGTCTGCGTGAATTTGGAATGTTTTGAATTTAACTTATATTTACTGTGTGAGAATGAAAAATGGTTAATGCTAACAATGGACACATATCTTTCTCTGTATATGCTACCGACAATAAATAAGGGCACTGATGATGTGAATGTGGCTGTCCTTGGGGTGTACATTTACAATACCATGGCATTGCATCTGAATGCAACATCTAATCACAAGCAGATGTCACGTCATGTGTGAGCATGCAATGCACATGCACACAGAAGATAAAGTGTGTGCCTTTAGGGGAACTCACAATCACTAATGCAGTTGAGTCGAGCACATGCTTAAAACTGCCCCAGAGACAGTATCTTAATGAACAGACAAAATGGCGAATTGTGGGTTCGTCATCACTATCGCAAGTTGCCTGAATGATTGGCAAATCAAAAGAGTAATTTCTCAACTGTGGGACAAATACCGTCAAACGGTTGCTAAGAGACCGGGGCGTGCCAGGCCTAAAAATGCAACACCCAGACAAAGACGTCTCGTTACATTAAGTGCACTACAAAATAGATTCAAATCTGCTCTTGTTATCAATAGAGAATTTCGTAAAATAACAGGAAGGTGAATTTCAACATCTACCCAAGGGTGTGACCCTAACAGCTTTTCATAGGCAGCAAAGATTGGGTTTTGCTAGGTAACACAATGACAAGTTGAGGGCCAATGGCGCTACACCATATTTACAGATGAATCAAGGATTTGCCTCCGATTCAAAGATAGCAGAAAACATTGTTGGCGACATAGCTGCAAGCAGTATGCCAGGGCAACAATGCCGAACAAGGGTCGGTATGGGGGCGATAGTGTCATGGTACATGTGGGGCGGTATCACACATGATAGGCGAACTGATTTTGTGAATAGATATATGACTGGCCAGTGATATGATGACGAAATTTTGTGTCCTGTCATTTTTCCATTCGATAGAATTAATGACAGAAATTTTGAACTGCAAGATGACAATGCCAGGCCACATGATGCCCAGGTCAGCAGATATTATCCCCGACGAGAATGCATATGTACATTAGGCTGGCCGCAAAGTCCCTGAAAAGTCGCCAATAGAGCATCTGTGGAATGTTCTTGGGGGGCGGGGAGTGTACCCCAGATCTCTGCCAAAAGATAGTATCCTCCTTTTTCACTGATCACTCTAGATTGCAACAAATTCAGTTAAATTCTAAAGAATTGCTGTTGTAGTTTTAGGAATTCCTTTCAGAGGCAATAAAGTGTATTATATATATATTATTCCTGTTTCTCTCAGGAAATATGAGACGGGTATCAAGTTGGCTTCAGTTAAGATCGGGGCCACACCCCCAACAAGTATTTGCTTCAATCCTGCCAACTGGAGACAGGTCTGTGTGACCAAAGACAAGGAGATCACTGTCTGGCAGACGGAGCAGGCAGATGACAAATACATCTTGTTGCCACAGTAAGTACAGTTGTTTTTGAATTTTTATCAGAAACAATGCTATTGCCTTTATAAGAGTTATAACGTCTTTGTGATTCTTTTTCTTGATACGAGGGGCGTTCAATAAGTTTTACAACTTGGGCACTTGTGTTGACACACATAATATCAACTTGTGGCAGGTGTGACACTAGTCATAACATCAGGTTGACACATGCCATAACAAGTTCCAGACAACAATGAATTAGATGTGATGGCTTCATTCACCTAAGGGTGGTCACAATATTGGATTCTCTCAAACATGAACAACACGCTGTAATCATGTACCAGACATGCTCCGGTTCACAAGTCGAGAATTGCTTAGGCCGCCATACGTGAATGTTGATTTGAACAGTTAAATAACCCACCCTACAGCCCAGATTTAGCCCCCAGTGACTATTTCCTGTCCCAGCAAATGAAATCTGCCCTACGTTGAAGACGCTTCCAGGATGACGAGGACATAAAGGCTGCCACAGAGGCGTGGTTAGAGAGCCAATCTGTGGATTTCTATAAAAGTAGTATTAAAAGCTTGAAGGACAAATGGAATAAGTGTATTCGGGGGAAAGAAAATTATATTGAAACATAAAAGTGCAAAAGATATTCTGGGACTTGGTCTTATATTGGAGTTGCAAAACTTATTGAACGCCCCTCGTAGCCACTCCACTGTACCTCTGTCATCGATACATGTACAGGGATAGACTTTGCCATTAGTTTGAGACTTGTGAACCACTGAGCTGTGGACTTGTTGGATATGACTAATGGTGTCTACCCATGCGTGTATCCACTTCTTGAAAGATGTTAGCACTCCAGGGAGTCCAGCAAACACCCAATAATGAATTTTGAGGGTTCTTTAAAGTAATGAAATAGTGTACTGTACTGTAATATTTGATAAATTAATTACAGAACCTATATATTTCTTGTTGAGAATTTGGTACAATGAATATTATTGTGCATTCTTTGGAATGCAAGATATTTTTTTGGGGGGTCTATTTTATTTTAGTGCTTATGGGACGCATATATCTATGTCATTAAAATTGAAAAACAGTCTTTAGGACATTTTGGATGACAATTAGTCAATGCCCTAGAAAATCCACCGATCTGACACACTGACTTGAATAGGGCAAGCCTCTTCCAGAATGTACAATACTGATCAAAATCAAACCAACTACATTGTATATCTAATCATGTCATCATTATGACAACACTATCTCATATTAAAAACCTACAGCATATTTAACAATGTTCAAGTTATGGTAATGTTCCATTTGTTCATTAATGTTAAGTGACCAGAGTACAGATATGATATGACTGTATAGCCGCTGGATCCCCAATAATTTATAACAAGGGTCGTTTTACAGGAAATATGGGGGGCCTGTAAAGTAATGGAATGGGGAAGTGTAGTGTACTGTAGAATTTGAGACTTACTTTACTTACAGGACCTTTATGTTTCTTGTCAAGAATTTTGTGCAATGGATATTGTTGTGCTTCGTCATATAATGTATTTTGTCTGTGTTGATTCTATACAATTGTGGGGGCAGTCAGGTAGCCTACTGGTTAAAGCCTTTGCTCATCATGCTGAAGACTGGAATTAAATTCCCCACATGGGTACAATGTGTGAAGTCCAATTCTGGTGTTCCCCGCCGTATTATTGCTGGAGTGTTGCTAAAAGTGGCGTAAAACCTAACTCATTCGAATCAATCACTTTACAATTGTGCGTACATTTCTGGGTCCAAAAGTAACCAACCGGTTTTCAATAAAGAATTGCAGAATACTTAGTTTTTACCACGTTTCAGGCAGCAAAAGTTGACATGAATGAAATGTTTTCTTTCAGGCATGTCAAACTACCCCCCGAAGACCCCAACATGGCGGAAGATGAGAAGGAGAGGGATGTGTTGACCAGGGCGTCGACCAGGATGACCCAGTACACAGTGGACGTGCCCAAGGCGGCCATTGCTGGACTGGTAGGGGAGATGGCCGAGAGGTTGTCGGAGATTCAGGATGAGACCGTGAGGGTGGCGCCAGTGTCCCAGACTTGGACCCCCACAGGGGACATCTATGTGGGGTGTAAGGGTGGACAGCTCTTAAAGGTAGGTTATACAAATAGAAATAAATTGCTAGTGATTCCGTGCCATTTGATACCATGCAATATTGTTAAACTGACAAAAAATTAGGCAATGCCCACTAACAGCCTACTGCTTTCTGATTGGCCGATAATAGAATGGGTGGGGCTTGTGTTGCATTATTGTCCTGGATGATGTCACCGATTTCGTACTGTTGTCGACAGTTCTTTTTGTTTATGATTAAATAAGCAGTCTGTGAAGTTATTATTATCAACATATTTACTTATAAAAATTTACTTTAATATGTTTTCGCATACAGTGTATTGAGGAACTGCTGCATTATTATGTCAGGACAAAGAACTAAATACAATTGGTTCACACGATATGACATTTTGAAAATTGTGTACATGGATGATTATTTGTGTGGATGATTGTTTGTTTAGTTTAGCAGTGTGTAGTTTCCTATTGTGAGAGGAAGTGTTTTGTGTCTTATTTTGCTAAAAGCTGAAATAACATGAAAGAATGTAATACAGAGGAGCCCGAGAATTTATATTTTGTTAACCTTATAAAGTGTTTTGTTAAACATATGTATTTGACAGGGAAACAGCCAAGTATAACAGTAGTATGAATCCTGTCAATTATATAAGATATCGTTCCTCAGAAAAAGACATTGCAGTGACAGTGAACAACAAATGCTGCTGATTAACATGTTCACATTCAATTTCATCTAAGAAAGTATTAATTGTCATCCTCCCGAGGCAAGGGCGTTAAGTGACGATAAAAGTCCAGTTTCCACCCTTGCCGAACTAGGCTGAAATTTACATGCTCGATCATAGCGCCACCAGTGGCTATTACGAGTTATGTCCCTTCTATGTCCTTCCAACTGACCAATCAGATTCCACCTCTTCTAACACTTGCATTTACTTCTAACAGAAATGGTGGCGCCCCGTCAAGACGATCTGATCGATAATCAAGATGTATATTGTAATGAAAGGGGTCCTACCTCACATTGTGTATTATATCACTTGAGCACCTTGATTAAAAACATGAAAAGATGGCGGTACACATGCTTTGCAAATCCTACAGTCGATCGAAATATGCACATTGAAATCCATGTTGTTTGCGAACCGGATGTCTAGTTCATCACACGATTTTTATTGGACAATGCATAGACTCGTCAGTCCAGCCAAAAACGTAACTCCGAAATTCCGAAGTTCAGCAAGGATGGAAACTAAACTTTTATAGTCAGTTAACTTGCTTGCCTCTGGAAGATGATTAATTGTGGGTACTCAATGTGTTCTGGTGACATGATGGTAGCCATGTAAATCACGGATCACACATTGTCTGATGGTTGTATCACATGTTCAGCTATCTGCTCCCCTTCCTCAGAGTATTTGTGACAATTAACGAGATAATGTGACATTTCTTGGTGTCCAGATTGACGGTGAGCTGATGAAGGCAAGGGTGCTGTACTATCCCCCCCCTCTGGCGGAGACCCCCCAGTCCCGCGCCACCAGTGCAGGACACAGCAAGACCAGCATTGGAGACAGTCAGCCAATAGGTGAGGAGGCAATGTACATCCTCTGGGGTGATCAGTGTTAAAAGCTAGGGACTGTATCCATGGTCTAGTATCCATCAGTGCAGGATGCACCAAGACCAGCATTGGGGACAGTCAGCCAATAGGTGAGGAGGCAATGTACATCCTCTGGGGTGATCAGTGTTAAAAGCTAGGGACTGTATCCATGGTCTAGTATCCATCAGTGCAGGGTGCACCAAGACCAGCATTGGGGACAGTCAGCCTATAGGTGAGGAGGCAATGTACATCCTCTGGGGTGATCAGTGTTAAAAGCTAGGGACTGTATCCATGGTCTAGTATCCATCAGTTCAGAGGCCGGAGGGTGGTGCAGGGCTTCATTTAGCTATATAACACATGCACCATTGCAGCCTATTATAAAAAAATGCATGCTAATTTTTATGTCTACATGCAATGCATGTAAAAGAAATTCATTAATTTATATGACACTGGCAGCAGAACGGTCTATGTTTCAACTTTGATAAATTACTGGGACCAGGGTGCAACCTGGTTTTGTTTGGTGCAACTTGGTTTTCATGTCAGCAGGTAGCTGGTGCAAGTTAAATCAAGTTCATTAAATCGAGCCCCGTAGATTGATCACCAACTTCATCATACCAAAAGAGGGTACTTGTTGTTACCCTGACTGGCGCTCGGCATTAAGGGGATACAACAAGGACTGGCTCGGAGTCAGTTTAATGGATCTGAGTGGGTGTTCATGTTAAGCTGCGGCATGGTATCTTAGTGGGCTAGCACTATAAAACCAGCATTACTCCAGACTAGTGCAAGCAGCCATGTCGCTATGTAGGCGACTGGAGTTCATACCGGTATACCCCACTTCACCTTACAGCTAAGGCAGGATTCCTGTACTTGAATTTAAATGTTATTGCATTTTAATTAAGTGTTCACCTAGATATTTAGTTTTTAACATTAGTGTTATAGCAAGTACCCCTTGACTCATCCTCGATTATCTATTTTGTTATAGCAAATACCCCTTGACACATTCCCAAGGGGCGGTCGGGTAGCCTAATGGTTAAAGCGTTCGCTCGTCACGCCGAAGACCCGGGTTCGAATCCCGACATGGGTACAATGTGTGAAGCCCATTTCTGGTGTCCCCCGCCGTGATATTGCTGGAATATTGCTAAAAGCGGCGTAAAACCAAACTCACTCACTCACTCACTTGACACATTCCCCACCCTAGCTTCATTTTGAGGATGATGCTAAAAATAGCCATCCAATCCACTCCACGTGTCACTGAAATTCCATGATGACTTAGAGATAGGAAAGATTGAGGTTGAAACTTCCGAAGGGAATCAATTATGGTAAATATTTATTAGGGCTGGGATGATACACCAGCTGTACAATCCGATACGTATCATGATACATGCATGTGCAATTTTCTGTGGTGCGTGAGCCATCTTTTTCATAGACAGTATGGCTAAATACCTGGCACTCTGATGATTTACAGTTGGCAGTGTCAAGTATGGCACATTGGAAGAGAATATTTACCTTTTCACCACTAATTTTCTCTGCTAATTAGTGTTGAGTGTAGCAGTTATTACAGAAAACATTTAAAGTATGAATCAATATTTTGTTGTGTGCGACTGTGATCAATAATTGTATTGAGAAGTAAAAAATCACCATCCATCAATGCATCGGTGTATTGTCCCCCCACTAGTATTTATCAAATAAAAATGGAGACATAATACACTAAATAATCAAGAATGTCCTTGACTGGGAATCTGGGATTCCAACCCAAGTTCATGGGTGCCTGAAATGTCTAAGGGACACAACTCTGCACAGTGATTTGCAGCGCCTGAGATGACAGGCTCACCCATGACTGTTATGAACAAGACTGGTTTCCTTGTTCCAGCTGATGAGCTCAGTGCCATGGTCCTGGAAGGATCACTCAACTGCATTGCTTTACACAGGAAGGGACTCTATGCAGTAGGAACGGTAAGCGTTATTTTGTGACCGTTTAAAAATATGTAGTTCAAACAGTATTTTTTTTTAATTCTTAAAGTGGATTGACCAAAGTATGTTACTCACCATTGCTCAACTGTCAGAATTCTTTTTATTAAAATCATAAAATAAGATGAACAAATATACCTGTAAGCTATGGCTGGGACGAGACCAAATTTACTACCCAGCTACCCACCCCCCTATTACACTACCCTACCCAGATACCCGCTGTTGGTCTCAAGAGGTGGGTACAAAATGTTCAATGAGGAATATCGTGATGTGACAGGAAGAAATGTGAACATTAGGGACTTCTAGAGTAGCTATGTAGTTCTAGATCATTTTTGTCATTAAACAATATATCACATGACTAACCACGGGCACGGGTAATCCTGTGGGTACCCAGGTCCTGCTCAGTACCCACCCAACCCATGTACCCGAGTTACCCGTCCCAGCCCTACTGTAAACAGGTCCTGCCTGAAAATAAGATTTTATCTTGTCCGTTGTAAACAATGTAAACAGTTGCATTATCTTTAGATAAAAAGACCCTTGTCATAAATCTGCTATGACATGTTCGCACAGACACAGCAATTTGAATATAGCTCACTCTAAATGATGTGTCTCTGCATTGATATTCAACTAACTCTGACGGATGGTCTGATACTACTGATTAACACAGATGTTTGGAAGATGTCTTAAATGAAAGTGTGAAAATGGTCGCCAATTATTCCTGGGACTATCCCAATATTTTTAATAGGTAGTTTGCAAGCAAGGATGTGTGCAGTATATGATACTTTTACATTAGGCAGTGCCACCCTCACCCCTGCCAATATTTGGATTATGCCACTCATTTAGTTAGGTCACAAATCACAATAGTTGGTTGGTTGGTTGTTGTTTAACGCCGCACTCAGCAATATTCCAGCTATATGACAGCGGTCTGTAAATAATCGAGTCTGGACCAGACAATCCAGTGATGGACAACATGTGCATCGATCCACTCAATTGGGATATGATGACATGCATCAACCAAGTCAGCTAGCCTGACCACCCGATCATGTTAGTCGCCTTTTTACGACAAGCATAGTCGCCTTTTACAGCAAGCATGGGTTGCTGAAGACCTATTCTACCCCGGATCTTCACGGTTCAGGTCACAACGGAGGCAGTCTGCAACTAAATCCAGTATTCTGAAGCCTGAGTCTAGTAAAATTCTGTCAGCTCCAAATTATATCACTAAGATATAATGAGTCAATTAAGTTCTGGCTATAAACTTCAAGTTTTCAGACTGTGGGTCTCATTACTCTTGTGTGTGTGTGTGTGTGTTAATAATATCTGTTAAATGAATGGCTTGATGTCTAACATCTTCCGGTTGTGTACAGGATGGTGTTTTGAGGAGAATCGAGACAGGCGGAGATGAGTTCAAGGTGGCAGAGCAGTGCAATGTGGGAGCACCCATCTCGTCTCTGGCCTTCTCTCCCAACTTCAGCAGAATGGCCCTGTGCTCTCCCCTGGTAAGGTCACCTACAGAAGTTGCTATGCCCAGATTGTCCGTGGAGACAATGTTTGGACCATTATCCCAAGCAGGCAATATCTGATGTCAGACTGTAAAATTAAGAGAACAAAGAAAAAATCATTAAGTTTAATCATAAGTTGCCGCAAGCGATAAACATTACAAAATTAATATATACTACTCAAAGAAGTTTAAGAATTCCCGATTCTTTCCTACACATGTATTACTGGAGTGAATCTGTCATGGTGACGGATCAGGGTTATATGAAAGAAGTGGGTGTTCTTGACCTTCTTTGAGTAGTATATTATTATGAATATTTATTTATCATATATATTTAATATTACTTATATGTTATTTCTACTAGTGTGTCCAGGTTTGATCCACAAGGACATGTCTAAGTCATTATTACCTTCCAGGGAAGCATCCATCTGTATGATTCCGGCCTGCCGGAGAGCTTGTTTCTACTTCGAGATTTCCACCATGGGCAGATTATTGCTGTTTCTGCCATGGCAACAGGATCGGAAACATTTGTTGTAAGCATTGCTCTGTTGTTTTGATTCTTATAATTTCTGAAGCTCCGTCAGCGGCATTAGCATCCGGTCGAATTTCCGTCAGTGGCAAAAGCCGCAGCTGTAAGCTCTGTCAACGTCATTAGCGGCAGCTCTAAGCTCCATCAGCGGCAATAGCTGCAGCTCTAAGCTCCGTCAGCGGCATTAGCGGCAGCTCTTAGCTCCATCAGCTTCATTAGAGGTCCCTCAAAGGCCTCTCAAAGTTCTGTCAGTGGCAATGTCGACCGCTCAAAGCGCTGTCAGCGGATATGGATGCCGCTCAAAGCCCCTTCAATGGCATAAGCGACCGCTCAAATTTCTGTCAGCGGCAATGGAAACTTATCTTGTAAGCATTGCTCTGTTGTTTGGATTATTATAATTTCTGATTCACAATCAACACAGCAGGTTTTTCCTGATCAAAGATTTTATACCAGAGATTTGTGTATTATTTGAAGAGTTATCTATACCGATTGTATATAAAGTTATTAGTCTCTACAAGAAATCATAATCATGGACTCAATGAGGATTCAGGGTTAGAATAGTTTCAGAACAACCTCTACTTGTTGTAAGAGACGATCCAATGAATCGGGTGGTCAGATTTGTTGACTTGGTTGATAGCATGCCATCGTATACTGATCACATAATTGATCACTGGATTGTTGATTATTTACAGGCTGCCGTCATATTGCTAAGATATTGTGGAGTGTGGCATCAACCAACAAACATGATCATGAAAAAATGGTCTACTCTTTTGTTGGAACAATTGGTCTTTTCGCAATATGCATTGTATTTGGTAACAATTTCTGTTTCTTATTCTGAAACTGTTTGTATTAAGTTGTGGACGTTTGTTACAACATCTGATGACTGGCATTATCTGTGTTTAAGAGCGTCCGAGAAGATGGGGAAGTTCAAGTATGGAAAGTTGACAATGGAAAGCTCCTGTCTTCTGTCAACTTAGGAGCTCAGGTAACAGAACCATCAGTGTAATCACGTGTGGTTGTTGACAGGAAGTCCCACAAGTCTGGAATTCATTTGAAGCTCGTGACAGCGACGTATTTGTGATCATGAAAATAAGAGGAAGCACTATCGCGTAGCATACTCTGCAGTAGAGTATATAACGGTTCTAAATATACACTTGTTTTTCATTTAATGCATGTGTTTCTGTATGCAAGTTAATTGATCATAATTTGGAATATTTTGGGGGGGATTTTACACAAATAGGTTATGTGTAACTCTGGTGCCGTCCGTCCGTCACGTTTTGTTTCCTGAGCAGAACCCCAAAACCATGAGAGATATCCTAACCAAACTTGGCACATGGATAGATCTTGTGGTGAAGTGGTGCCTTTTGATAGTTTCGGATTTTTAAAAAGTTCATTTTCGAGTTTCCATGGCAACGACTTTGACTTAGACTGAAAATGGCAGTAGTGCTCCTTTCCTTCATGTTGGTGGGGGATATGAGTATTTTTTACAGTGCTTCATATTGTGTGCGTAACTGTATCCATATATATCTGTTGGTTCAGGCAACAGCCCTGGCCTGCAGTCCCCTGGCTCACATTGCCCTGGTGGGCACCTTGACGGGGCACATCTTCTGTGTGGACCTGGCGGACATAGGGAAACTGAGAGTGGTGCACAGGTTCCGGATGTATGGCGGCCCAGTCTCTCATCTACAGTGAGTTACTCTGCTTACATTCTCCTGCAAACAATAGAAGTAGAAGAAACTGCACCTCCTGGTGCAGAGTTGTGGCCCTTAGTTGATGCACAGATCGCCATTGTATAAAGGGATCTTAGTGCTAAGGTGATTGTATCTCCCAAACCTTAACATGGACGTACAACAGTGGTATCGCTAAGGTGATGGTATCTCCCATACCTTAACATGGACGTACAACAGTGGTATCGCTAAGGTGATCGTATCTCCCATACCTTAACATGGACGTACAACAGTGGTAGCGCTAAGGTGATCGTATCTCCCATACCTTAACATGGAAGTACACCAGTGGTATCGCTAAGGTGATCGTATCTCCCATACCTTAACATGGACGTACAACAGTGGTATCGCTAAGGTGATCGTATCTCCCATACCTTAACATGGACGTACAACAGTGGTATCGCTAAGGTGATCGTATCTCCCATACCTTAACATGGACGTACAACAGTGGTATCGCTAAGGTGATCGTATCTCCCATACCTTAACATGGACGTACAACAGTGGTATCGCTAAGGTGATCGTATCTCCCATACCTTAACATGGACGTACACCAGTGGTATTGCTAAGGTGATCATATCTCCCATACCTTAACATGGACATACACCAGTGGTATCGCTAAGGTGATCGTATCTCCCATACCTTAACATTGACGTACAACAGTGGTAGCGCTAAGGTGATCGTATCTCCCATACCTTAACATGGACGTACAACAGTGGTATCGCTAAGGTGATCGTATCTCCCATACCTTAACATGGACGCACAACAGTGGTAGCGCTAAGGTTGTTTTGTACAACGGCACCCTGGTTGTTTGTTTCTGTTGTGAATACGTCATCATGTATTTTGCCTCTCTCCTACTCTGAGTTCCTTGACTTCAACCTAGTCTCTATGCCACAGGCCAGCACGATGTGATGATTTGTCAAATCTTACCCAGTTTATTCAACAAGTTACATACGTTTTTCATCATTTTTTACTATACACAGTAAAAAAAGTGTTGCACCCCCTATACTTTTTCATGGAGGGGTGTTTTGAAAGGGTGTAAAGATAACCGAATTAATATTATAACCAGGATTTCGTGTATACCAACAAACCAGTGTATTGTCTATACAATGAACTTAAATGGGGTATTCCATGACCTTATGGCATGTAATAATCTCATGCTGAACTTTTACGAAAAATGAACGAACAACGAAGACGCATTAAGTATGGTGACATCTCAATAATTTTTAGTGACCAAATTCATCCAATAGGGTAAGAATGTCATATGGAGATTTGACGAACACAGTAAGTCAATATCGAGAACTTCCACCAAGCACTTGGATCACAGCTTGAAGTCTTCGTCTCATACCCCTCACCAGACGTTGGAATTGCTCCATGGGCAGCTGCTGCCACTCCTCGTGTAATGCTGCTTCATATTAACGCAAGTTCTGTGGAGGAGGGTCCCGACGATAAATCAGGCGTCCCACAATGTCCCATACATGTTCCAGAGGATTCAGATCTGGACTCATTGCTGGCCATGGAATCTGCGTCAGAGCATTGTTGTGGATAACCTGGGTCACAGCTCGTGAACGATGTGGTCTGGCATTGTCATCCATGAATATCGGTCTGGTGGCCAGTGGATGATTGTCAAAATGGGGCACCACAACTGGATTCAGCACCTCTTGGATGTAGCGCTCCCCTGTCAAGTTGCCTCGTATGGTCACTAAATCAAGCTTACAATCAAATGAGAAGCATCCCCAGACCATAACAGATCCACCTCCATATGGTACAGTTGGCATGATGTTTCTTGCAGTATAAGCTGTTCCAGGACGCCTCCATACTCTCACTCTGCCATCCACAACATGCAGAAGGAACCTGCTTTCGTCCGACCAGTGGACTCTTCTCCAGGACCTCAAGTTCCAGTTCTGTCTCAGTCTACACCAGGCTAGACGTAGTCGTTTGTGGTTGTCTGTGAGTTTAGGTCGCTTGATAACCCTTCTGGACTTCAACCCTGCAGCTTTAAGACGATTTCTCACGGTCTGGGTACTGAACTGTTGACGAGGAAGCCAAAGACGTTTCAAGGTTGTGCTTGTAGCAAATGGATGACGCCTTACCACCCTCAACAACGCTCTGTCATCTCTAACTGTGGTCTTACGTGGTCTGCCAGAGGGTCTGCGATTCCTTACATCATTAGTTTGTGCGTGTTTTCTGACCAAACGGCTTATTGTTGAGTAGTGATGTCCGGTTCTTCTGCCAATCTCCTTGAACGAAAGACCTGCTCCATGAAGGCCAATAATCTGCCACTTGACTGCTTCTGACAATCGTCTACCCGGCATTGTGGGTTACAATAAACTGGGCTGTCAGAGAACATCTTTTATAGGCGATGTTGAGCTTAAGAAGATACTGCAATCTGCAAATGTCATGCACCATGCAATTCACGTGCTGATTGCTACGTTTTGGTGATCATCTTCCCTCCGAAAACATTACACATTTCACATCAGATCCCCAAGGAATACCTACCATTAAAACCAGAGTCGGGCGTTTTAAATGTTGTGATGTATCAAACGTATTAATGTGGGGGTGCAACACTTTTTTTACTGTGTATGTATTAAAATCTACAAATTTAGATAAATGTATGTCATATAATGTTTCACATTCATTGAAATATTATTGTTAAACTTGAAAAACTAGCAATACATTCACTTTGATGTGTAAAGTTATGTTGTCATAAGAGGCGACTAACGGGATCAGGTTGATGTAAGTCATCGTATCCCAATTGCATGGATCGTTGCTCATGATGTCAGTCACTTGATTGTCTGGTTATTTACAGACCACTGTCATATGGCTGGATTAATGCTGAGTGTGGCATTAAACAACAAACAAACAAAGCAAACACCATCACAGCTGGTGTATTTTCATTATTATGCTAGACAATCTATAAAGCACACTGAAACGCTTCCATTGGACCGGACTGTTGAGTCTGGTCACGTGATATGCAAATTACATGTGGCAGTGGCGTAATGCCAGGTCATGACTGCCGGGACTGTGGTACTTTGCTTTGGACATCTGCATATTGTGTTCTTATCTAGTCTGAATTATGCCTGACAGATTGTTGTTTGGCATTTTGAAGTGATGATAACAAGGTGCAGAAATATTGATCCTAATGATGCATGTTGTGGTCTTCAGGTTTGATCAAAATGGGAGATATATCCTGAGTGCCCCCGAGGGAGACGAGGTGTTTGTAGCAGATGGAAGACCATCCCAGAACTTCTCAGTGCTGGGCTATGCAGGTAATGCATGGACGTCTGTCACATCAGGGGGCTGGGGTATACAGGTAATGCATGGACGTTTGTCACATCAGGGGGCACGGGTATACAGGTAGTGCATGGACATTTGTCACATTAGGGGGCTGGGGTATACAGGTAATGCATGGACGTTTGTCACATCAGGGGGCACGGGTATACAGGTAGTGCATGGACATTTGTCACATTAGGGGGCTGGGGTATACAGGTAATGCATGGACGTTTGTCACATCAGGGGGCACGGGTATACAGGTAAAGCATGGACGTTTGTCACATCAGGGGGCACGGGTATACAGGTAATGCATGGACATTGGTCACATAAGGGGGCACGGGTATACAGGTAATGCATGGACATTTGTCACATCAGGGGGCACGGGTATACAGGTAAAGCATGGACGTTTGTCACATCAGGGGGCACGGGTATACAGGTAATGCATGGACGTCTGTCACATAAGGGGGCACGGGTATACAGGTAATGCATGGACGTTTGTCACATCAGGGGGCACGGGTATACAGGTAATGCATGGACGTCTGTCACATAAGGGGGCACGGGTATACAGGTAATGCATGGACGTTTGTCACATCAGGGAGCACGGGTATACAGGTAGTGCATGGACATTTGTCACATTAGGGGGCTGGGGTATACAGGTAATGCATGGACGTTTGTCACATCAGGGGGCACGGGTATACAGGTAGTGCATGGACATTTGTCACATTAGGGGGCTGGGGTATACAGGTAATGCATGGACGTTTGTCACATCAGGGGGCACGGGTATACAGGTAATGCATGGACGTTTGTCACATAAGGGAGCATGGGTATACAGGTAGTGCATGGACATTTGTCACATCAGGGGGCACGGGTATACAGGTAAAGCATGGACGTTTGTCACATCAGGGGGCACGGGTATACAGGTAATGCATGGACATTGGTCACATAAGGGGGCACGGGTATACAGGTAATGCATGGACGTTTGTCACATCAGGGAGCACGGGTATATAGGTAATGCATGGACGTTTGTCACATCAGGGAGCACGGGTATACAGGTAATGCATGGACGTTTGTCACATAAGGGAGCACGGGTATACAGGTAATGCATGAACGTTTGTCACATCAGGGAGCACGGGTATACAGGTAATGCATGGACGTTGGTCACATAAGGGGGCACGGGTATACAGGTTGTGTATGGACGTTGGTCACATAAGGGGGCACGGGTATACAGGTATTGCATGGATGTTGGTCACATAAGGGGGCACAGGTAACAGAATTCCCTGTTGCTTCCCGTAGATATGCCAGAAATCTATGATCATGGGTTCAAATAGTGCAGGATGTTCAGCAGGGCTGGGACGATTGTTGTGCACGATACACCGATACGTACGATATATAATAAAATGAATAGTCGCTCTCTGTGGTTGAATGTCATCATACCTCATGATATCAGTCTCTGGATTATCTGGTCCAGATTCGACTATTTACAGGCCGACATATAGCTAAAATATTTTGAGTTTTGTGTTAAATAAATATTGCATTTTGCGTTTTTTCAGTCATTTATTACAAAATCTACATACCTTTTAAAATTATGTGATTAATGACTAAAAAGAACAAACACTCATCGCATTGGTTCTCTCTAGATGCTTGTTGACAGCCAGTGAGCACTGTAACAGATCTGCACATCCGCACTCCGTTTCGCGTGATTTTGGTTGGGTTCCATTGAAAATATGGCGGGTTTTAATCATTATGATGCAGATTTTATGGGGATTGTGTCTCTGTAATTTGTGTGGCTAATTCTATTTAAAGTGTGTACATAGTCCCTAGTTTGGTAGCTCTCTTATGTTTTTGTTTGGTAGGGTTGTGCTTATCAATGTCTGTTGTTTCCTCTTCAGTTGTGGACGGCAGCATCAACACCATCACCAACTACACCAGCGGCCAGAACGTGCAGGTTGTGGTCACAACCAATGACAAACATGACAAGGATCAAGGGGCAAACAAGCTCACTGTCTTCAGCCTCACAGACAAGCTGATCAACGGTAAACACAAACTGTTACCTTCCTGTGTTTCTGTATGTAAATTTCATCAAAATTGTAATCTGCGAACCATGGCATAGTGCATATTTATTACTTCCATATGATACTGACAATATGAAAACACATCAGGGTAATAATCTCTTCACCATGTAACAGACCTGTAAACATCTGGCTGAGAACTGGTCTTCAGAAACCTATGCATGTCATAAGAGGCAACTTGCAGGATTGGGTGGTCAGGCTCGCTTGATGCTTGTCATTGTATCCCTATTGCGTGGATCGATTTTCCTGATATCAATCACTGGATTGTCTGGTCCAGACTTGATTATTTACAGACCACTGTCATGTATCTGGAATATTGCTGATTGTGATTAAACAACAAACGAACAAGTCATCATATATATATATATATATATATATCCTATGATGACTATGTATATACTCAAAAGACATTAAGAACCACAAATCATTCAAATTACTACAGTTGATCTGTCACTCCTCCCACTGAAGTTACTATATATACTGTGGTGTCCACTACATGGACAGAGTTAAGTAATCTGCCCTACTTCTCATATGATTGTGGATTTGCTTACAGAAACGCAGACAATAGGGAGACTTCTATCTACTTAAACTTACCTGAGCGTTAGATGTTAAAGGAACATATCCCTTCTGAAACTTGTTTCAATTAACTAAGTTTGAGGATATTTGAAGGGTTACTATTTTGTCACTTGCCTTTGCTGCATCATAAGGTCAAGGTCAGCATTCCTCAGAGTTTTAATTTTTACAAAGTAGCCATATAGATACAAGTATTTTTTTCTGAATTTTAGACAGTAGACAAATTGAAATTTAGGTCGCATTGGCGATCATTTCAGTCGCAACTTTGAAGCCTGAACAGGCTGGAAATGCTTGGATTTCATGGTCTGGCCTTAACCTGAAATTTTAAATTTGAATCTCAGAGAAGGACTCAGAATTTTGATGGAATTGCCCATCGGCTTTACATTAAGCAACCATTGTTAATTCACTTTGCAGAGTTACGCCCCTTTGGCCTGCCAAAAACCTATTATCGGGCTAGGGGTTGGAGGGGGCTGGGGGGATGGAACACCAAATTTGCCCTGATTATGTTTTTGGGTTTCTTAGCCCCATGTCCATGGTTATTATTTCATGAATGTGGTAACATCTAAAACCTGCCTCATTTCGTTTTTCTCCCACATCAACTGACGTGCATGCTGTGATATAACTTACATGCCGACCACAGCAGCAATAAACCTAACACTCTCACTGTGATTATGATCATCATTGATTAGATCTGAAGATCAGCTACAACAGCCTGAAGTGTGACTTCCGAGATGAGGCAATCAACAAGATGCAGTTCCACCTGACTGTGCCAACTGAGGGGGCAGCGTTCGGTGAGAACAACACTCTGTACGCCATCAACAAACACACCAAGAAGATCTACAGTGTTGCTGTGCCTGAAACTAAACCCAGGAAGGTAGGTAGCTCTTGCATAGGTTAAAACAAATGATGGTCTTGGTTCTCAGGCACTGCCCACACCTTTAGTTTGTATGCTTGTTTATGTAGGGAGGCCCTTTCCCAGGTTGAAGGTACACAACTGTTTATTTGGTTACATACTAGTTTGACAAGCAACAAAAACAAAACAAAATAACGCCCACCCCCCCGCCTGCCTACCAGCCCACCCGCACTTTATCTTTTTAAGCCTAATTTGTGTGTCTTGCAGTTCCTTAAAATGTAATTGTTGGAAACGACTTGTATGTGTATTAGGAGTTGTATCACATGTGAATTGCTGGAAGTTTACAATGGACTAGCCACCGGAATGTTTGTTTGTTTGTTTTTTAATGCCGCACTCAGCAATATTCCAGCTATATGACGGCGGCCTGTAAATAATTGTGTCTGGGCCAGACAATCCAGTAAATTGATATTGTGAAAAACTATCCACTCCGCTGGGGAACATGGACACACAGTCAACCAAGTAACCGAGCCTGATCATTGCTCACAATATCCCTCACTGGATTGTCTGGTCCAGACTCAGTTATTTACATCTTCTACTTAGTTTCTACCGGTTTCAGTTATTGGGAGATGACACACACCAATGGAGTGTTTGCAAAACATATTCCTTTCTAGTTAAACAACCAATGCCAAAATTCAATTACTCGGGACTAAGGTAGAATTCTACTTGCATGTTCTTTTTACTTAAAGGACTCTTGCTTTAAATGATGATGAATAAATATAGAGAAGGATGCAACAAAAGTATCTGCGTATCCATTCTTTCTGGTTGCCCTGTTTTTACTTAACGAGATTCAACTGAAGACTGTTTCATTGTGATTTGTCAAACACCTGGATATCATAGAGTAAAAATCAGATTACTAATGGATTTCAAACAATGACTTTGAAAGAAAATCGGCATGATGGAGGGTGTTGCCATGGTTTCAGACGTCTAGTTATTGGTCAAAAAGCATATCTGCAAAAGGGATGTATACTGATGTGGGCAATACCACAACACTTTCCCCAGAGAGTGAATTTAACCTGAAACAGAATAGTGATAATGTAGAAAGGAGGCCCCCAAAAGCCTGAAATTTTACAAGTCTTTGGGATGCTGTTAACATTAGAAAAACTTACTCCTTGATCAGTTCATTATGTACCATACATGATGTTTTCATGGTGTAACCTATATTTCAGATGACCAGCCCTGAGGCGTACTTGTCGGCTGAGACGGAGTTCACAGGTCATCAGCTGGCTGGAGCAAAGATCATGCTGTCCCCTCACAACAGGTGGCTGGCGTCCTACGGCACTGATGGCTGCATCATGCTCAGAGCCAAAGGCAGCATGGTCAGTTATAGGGGTCAAGTGCATGGTCAGTTTCGCATTCACTTTAGGGGTAAAGTTCATGGCCAGTTTCACATGTACTGTAGAGGTCAAGTGCATGGTCAATTTCACATACGCTGTAAAGGTCAAGGCCATGGTCAGTTTCACATACACTGTAGAGGTCAAGTTCATGGTCAGTTTCACATACACTGTATAGGTCAAGTTCATGGTCAGTTTCACATACACTGTAAAGGTCAAGGTCATGGTCAGTTTCACATACACTGTAGAGGTCACGTTCATGGTCAGTTTCACATACACTGTATAGTTCAAGTTCATGGTCAGTTTCGGATACACTGTATAGGTCAAGTTCATGGCCAGTTTCACATGTAACGGAAAGCCTGTGAACCAAGAACACATTTTTAAAATGACAGTTATATTTGAATAATGAGTGGTGACAGTCAGCATAGTTATAGTTGCATGTTGGGAGATGGGAGTTATAATACTCTTTGTCAAGTAGAAATGAAATGGTTATTTGCTTGTACATGCAATCCTGAGACCCAAGATTATATAAGCTACTCAAAAGTAGTTAGCGAACACCAAGTTCTTTCATATGACTATATAGTTACTATGTCATGGCATGTATGATAATTAGTCACCCCAGGCCCATGTGTCTCTTCAGGACCGCCATGTCTCCATCATGCCCCATGAGTATCATCTAGACGGGGTCCACACCGCCACATTCTCCGAGGACTGTCACTACCTCCTGTCCTCGGGCTACGATGGAGTCCTCATCTGCTTCGCGTGGAAGTGAGTACTAGTCGTTTTTGTCATTAGACCTGTAAGTATGATTAGGGCACTTTTTGTTCTGTCCCATAGGATTTGAGGGACCAAAATTATAAATGGACTTATTATTGTACATGTTATAAAAAACAGAAACACACCATCTTCTTCTCTTTACAGCTTCACATCGACGGGAATTAGTAAAGCCAAATCAGCTATAGACATAGCTCGGGCAAAGAAACTCACCATCTTCTTCTCTTTACAGCTTCACATCGACAGGAATAAGTAAAGCCAAATCGGCTATAGACATAGCTCGGGCAAAGAAACTCACCATCTTCTTCTCTTTACAGCTTCACATCGACAGGAATAAGTAAAGCCAAATCAGCTATAGACATAGCTCGGGCAAAGAAACTCACCATCTTCTTCTCTTTACAGCTTCACATCGACGGGAATTAGTAAAGCCAATTCGGCTATAGACATAGCTCAGTCAAAGAAACTCACCATCTTCTTCTCTTTACAGCTTCACATAGACGGGAATAAGTAAAGCCAAATCAGCTATAGACATAGCTCGGGCAAAGAAACTCACCATCTTCTTCTCTTTACAGCTTCACATCGATTGGAATAAGTAAAGCCAAGTCAGCTATAGACATAGCTGGGGCAAAGAAACTCACCATCTTCTTCTCTTTACAGCTTCACATCGACAGGAATAAGTAAAGTCAAATCGGCTATAGACATAGCTCGGGCAAAGAAACTCACCATCTTCTTCTCTTTACAGCTTCACATCGACAGGAATAAGTAAAGCCAAGTCGGCTATAGACATAGCTCGGGCAAAGAAACTCACCATCTTCTTCTCTTTACAGCCTCAAACCGACAGGAATAAGTAAAGTCAAATCGGCTATAGACATAGCTCGGGCAAAGAAACTCACCATCTTCTTCTCTTTACAGCTTCACATCTATTGGAATAAGTAAAGCCAATTCGGCTATAGACATAGCTCGGTCAAAGAAACTCACCATCTTCTTCTCTTTACAGCTTCACATCGACAGGAATAAGTAAAGTCAAATCGGCTATAGACATAGCTCGGGCAAAGAAACTCACCATCTTCTTCTCTTTACAGCTTCACATCGATTGGAATAAGTAAAGCCAAATCGGCTGTAGACATAGCTCGGGCAAAGAAACTCACCATCTTCTTCTCTTTACAGCTTCACATCGATTGGAATAAGTAAAGCCAAATCGGCTATAGAAATAGCTCGGTCAAGGATGGCACGGCTGATTACCTTACAGCAACAAGAAGATGACTTTGTTCAGAGTCTAACTGAATGGAATGTACCAGTGCCTGTGTCTCGTTCTGCATCTGTTCTGCAACAGGAAGAGAGGGTAAGTTAAACCAAGGCACATATGACCATTCAGAACAGTCAGTGACAGACTCGGACATAGACAGACTCAGACATTCCTTGTAGATGAAATTATGCATGGAAACTGATCAGACAAGAGTCTTTAATTTTGTGATCATATTAATGTTGTGTTGTATCCATCCTTAAAGGGGAAGTGTACACGCAAAAATCACTTTCTTTCTTTTTCTAAACAAAACGCAATTTTAGAATTAGTTAGTATCTGTGTTTGAAAATATAAACTCATTTTTTTCACAGTTAAAGTAGGAAGCTCACAATAGTGTGAAAGTGATATGCCGTTATGAGGCCTTCGTTTTACGAGCGAAATAGGCCTGAGTTATCCCCCTTAGATTATGACGTAATTGGTGCCAATTCAACTGGGTCCCTGTCTATTCTCAACGCAAAAGATACCAAGGACCAGTTTGCGGTAAAACAACATGGTCTACGACACACTCCGGCGCAGTGGTGACTCAGCATAACACAATTCTGGCTGGCATCTGAGATGCTAGAATCACAAAACTGTACCTACACCACGTGAAGCGGCTCTAACAAAGCATGATGACGTCATAATGTTTATCAATTGGCACCAATGACGTCATATTGCAAGGGACATAAGCCATGGTGTTTTTGTTATGGAAATAGAACACTTGGTAAATGTGAAAAATATAAATCGTTTTAGTGCAAAAAATATGTTAATTAAATGTAATGTTTTTATATTTTTGTCTATGACACTTCTATGTTAACACTTTTAATGTGGAAAAAGTACAAGAAAAAAAGGTTCATTTCCGTGTGAACTTGCCCTTTAAAGCATGCTCATGGCTCATCCACATGACCATCTCATCCTACCTGGTACCCAGTTACTGCTGGTCAAAGAGGGGCTAGTTTCGAGACTCCACATGTTTCTTGATCCTTGATTCGGTGTTAGGTAGAATTCAGTGTTGCCCAAGAAACTGTCAAGCATCCATCCTGCCAAACCCGTCCTACTCCTTGCTGATGGCATTGCTTAGCGTCACCTGATGAACTGTAAAATACCCCTATGAAGACCTGGGTTAGAAATGGTCTTCGTATCTCGTAGCTTAAAATGCCAAGCAGACTTGGATGCCTTTCGCTTACTTAATCTGGATAGGACACTCCCATGAAGGTCTGTGTTTGAATTGGTCTTCAGCAACCCATGCTTGTTGTAAGAGGCAACTAATGGGATCAGGTTATCAGACTTGTTGACTTGGTTGAAGCATGTCATCATATCCCAATGGTGTGGACCAATGCTCATGATGTCAATTATCTGGTCCAGACTCCATTATTTACAGACCACCGTCATATAGCCGACATATTGCAGAAACAAACTAAAAACCCAGACATGTTAAATAAACACGGACCTTGTACCACCAGTTGCTGGTAGTTCTGTGGTTACCGTGGTGACCAGATCCAGTGTTTAGCCCTTATGATATATCAGAGAGTCACCAGAGCCAAATGCCACATGGGTACTGGTATGACACCCTGGAAAAGAACTTGCGGAAAAGTTAAGATACAAAGATCTCCAGGTTGAGGTCGCATGTTTGATAAGTCTGCAGTCATAGCATGCATGGCCTCATCACATCATGAGTTGTCTACCCTTGGTTAAAACTGTTTTGAAATGCAGTGCAATAGTTTGGACATGGAACTATTATGTTCTGCTGGTATTGAAACTGGGGGCATGTGGTTCATTAAATCTCTATGCACCCTTTCAGATTCAGTGTTTATGATTTGTTCTTAATTTGAACATATAAGACTTTAAAGAGAAAATAATATGCACTTAGAAAAAAACATTATGTAGCTGTTATATGTTGTCAAAGGAGCATTTATGAAGCAGTGAACTGAATATTGATAACAGTGAGTGAGTCAAAATCTCTATTACTGAATGGGATAGAATTATGATGGTGACCGATTCTTCATTTAACATTTTAGGCTCAAAAATGCTCCTTTGAACAAATTCATATTTTTCATAGAAGGCATGTGTTTTAAATAATCTTATAAGTTTTACTTATATTCTTAGTCATTTAATTTATATAATTTGGAAATATACTTTTTAATCTATTTCAGAACTTAATTTGCATAATCGTAGTTGCATGAACATGCACATGTCATTATTATTTATAGAGGAAATGAATTTTATCAAACCATTGTAGGAAGGTCACTGTTAATGCATGAGTTTGATCACCATTTTGCACACAGGAGAGGACAGAGAGAAAAAAGCAGGAGGCAATTGACCAAGATATTATCTACAAAACGCCTACTCCTACGCCTAAGGCGGATGCGACTTGGTTAGAGGAGCGCGAACTCGAGGTTTGAAAACTAGTTGTCACTGACAACGCTATGCTGCTTAATCTTGCCTTCGCTTCACTGGGAATACATTTTCTGCATATTGAATGTATCCTGTCAATTTCGTTGTCAAATTGGAATTTTCATGATTTATAATCTGCATTGTAATGTCTGCACTTATTCTATTCCGTCTGATAATGAAAAATTTCTTTTCAGTACTAAATATTTGATTATATTTAGACATGACTGCGCTACCTGATTTCAAGTGCATTGTAATTGTCACTTCACTGCGAATAACTTCGGACAAACTAAAGCGCCTAAATCATATCACGCTCTATTTATATCACTGTTGAATATATTATACTTTATATTGTTTCCATATTGTGTTAATCATGATTGTTAATATCAAAATCATTTCGACAGATATTTTCATTCTTATTAATATTAAATGTTTAATAATTTGTTTATCCCATTTTCAGTTTTCACTGAAAACTTAACAGCCCCCTCCCTCTGGATCTACGTATGGTCCATACCTTCCCTTTGGGAGTATGTTGTAGGCAGTAAATATATCTGAGAAAAGATTTTGATATTTTCACCCCTCCATTTTAAAAATGCTGGATCCTACAAGGACCTACAAGGATTGCATGTAGCATAATCCTTGTATTCCTCCCCCTTTGTAGGCTCTAATAGATGAAGATCAGCATTATGCGGAAACCAAGACAGGGCTTCGGACCCAGATCAGAGACATCCGGAGAACTGTGAGTTTCAGGAACTATAGTACACACTCAGCAACCTCTCAAACTTTTAACTTAAGTCAATTGTTTTCTTTAAATTAATATTTGTTGGGTTGATGATATGCAATCAGCCTAAAAACTAAATCCATCTATGCTACAAGAAGTATACACTGACAGGGAAAAATTACAACCTAGAATTCCATAGATTTTAGTAAAATTTAGGAACAGTTTTTGTTATTAATGCAAAAGACTTATCATTATGAAAAGTAATGTGATTGGTGGTATAAGTTTGTGAATGACTTTTTTGTATTCCCTTTAAACTTTTTCCTTGTCTGTTGTTGAAGCACAAACTTTTACTCTTTAACTGTGAATATGTAGACCTATGTTTGATCTTCTTATGTTGTTGTGGTGTCCTTGTGTAGGATCACTGTGTTGACATAGATTTGTGTGTGTTGCAACAGATTCAAGACATGATGAAGGATAATGAGGTTCTGCCTGACATTGAGAAGCTCGGCCGACATGAGTTTGATCTGGATGTAGACGAACAAACCAAACTACAGAGTCTTGGAAACACCGAGATAGCCAGGGTAGGCATCAGCAGGGATGTTACTAGATGAGCAGGGATGTTACTAGATGAGCAGGGATGTTACTACATCAGCAGGGATGTTACTACATCAGCAGGGATGTTACTACATCAGCAGGGTTGTTACTAGATCAGCAGGGTTGTTACTTCATCAGCAGGGATGTTACTTCATCAGCAGGGATGTTACTACATCAGCAGGGATGTTACTCAGGGATGTTACTACATCAGCAGGGATGTTACTACATCAGCAGGGTTGTTACTAGATCAGCAGGGTTGTTACTTCATCAGCAGGAATGTTACTACATCAGCAGGGATGTTACTCAGGGATGTAAATAGATCAGCAGGGTTGTCTGGCACATCAGTGATGTGTATGTAATATTGTATTTGTAAACCTTGTTTTAAAAATTCATTTGAGTAACAATGAGTGACTTTACTCATTGCATCTTTCTTGTTTTCCAGGTGAGAGAAGAGATCGAGTTCGACAATCTGGCCAAGATGTACCTACGAGACATGATCAAGAAGGAGTGCTGGGATGAAATGAAGGTCAAGGGGAGAGCACTCCAAGTAAGAAACACTCGCCAACAGGAAAGTTTAAATGGGTCCCATAACAATTAATTGTCCAGAAGCAAGAGAGTTAACTGACTAGGAAAGTCCAGTTTCCACCCTTGCCAAACTAGGCTGGTATTATGGAGTTTGGCTGGACTAACGAGTCTTTGCATATCTAATCAAAATTGCCTAACGAAACCAATATCCAGTTCGTAAACTGCCGTCCAGATTTGGTCGATTGCAGGATTTGCATAGCATGTGTACCACCAACTCGGCATCAACAGATATTTTCCAAATCTTGTCATGTTATTAATCAAAGTGCTCACATGATTTGATGCACTTCGCGAAGTAAGACCCATTTTAGAACAATGTAGATTTTGATTATCGATCAGATTGTCTAGACTGGGCGTGGCCATTTTATTTGAAGCAAATGCAAGTGATAAGAGAGGTGGAATCTGATTGGTCAATAGGCGGGACTTTGAAGGGACAAAACTTGTAATAGCCACTGGTGGCTCGAGTCTGGAAATTCCAGCCTAGTTCGGCAAGGGTGGAAACAGGACTTTTATGGTCAGTTAACTTCCTTGCCTCGGGAAGATGATAGCAATGTTTTTGACAATGGCAAACATGATAACCTGTAAAATCAATTTGTTGAATGTTTTCAAAGTGAAATTGTACACATGGAATCTATTGCAGGCTTTCAACTCGAACCTCGAGGTGTCCAACTTCCCCATGAAGGAAAGGTCAGAGCCTGTAGTCCAAGCTCTTGAGACTGTTACTAAGAGAAGGCAGATTGAGATAGCTGAGCTAGCTGTAAGTATGATACAGATGAGATGTTGGAGAGATGCTCCAAGGTGTCGGGCACTTTATCAGCTTGTCCTTTTAGCTCAGGACACATTTTTATTTAGCTTGCTTTATGGATTTTTTTAAGGAAAATACCTGATGGTAGCGAAAAACAAGCAATTCTCATTGTTTAAAATAAACATTCTTTTCGCAAAACATATTACTTCGACATGGAAAACATGTCTGATGAGTTGTAACCATGGCGGATTGGTAAAGGGAATTAGAGTAGCCTCCCTTCCCTCATATAATAATGTTTACGATACTTCTTCATTTTAACAGTAGATGTTAGGGAGCGGAGAGTCGGAGTAATGTCCCTATCAGATTGCTAGTTAATAATTCTTGCAAACACTTAGAGCTTGTTTATGTTTGTTTTGTAAACAATTTTGCATCAATGTTTATAAAACAAACATAAACAAGCTCTACATACATTTCGATACAGGCATAATTTATATTGTACGATATCTCACTGACACATAGTATCAGAGTTAAGTGATATATATAGAATACTAAACGAGCTCCCGTGTAATACCAATTTTATGAAACGAGTGAATAGTTGTGGTATCTGACGAGCGGAAGCGAGTCAGATACCACAACTATTCACGAGTTTAGTATTTTATTTATTACTTGTCATTTATAATGTTTTTATAATTATACTGTTGAGTGTAAATAGGCTGACACCTACACGATCCATGGCATAATCCAATTGAGTTTAACAGAATAATACTTCAAACACGTCAAAAGTTGAAACCTATGAATTTAATATCATACAATGGTCCACCTTTAGAATTCAGGCGTTCGTCCCACAAAATTATCGTAGTGCTAAGGCTGTCACAACTCACATAATTTAACTTCTAAGGGTAATGACTGTCGTTGCGCTAGAGTACGATCGCCTTGTGGAACGGGGCCTTGCACCTCAAAGTTTACAATCACGTCACAATACCCGATGACGTAATTTGTTGAATTGTGTTGCAAGATCCATCGGCGAAACAATGCCATGTGACGTCAGCCTAGCAACAAGGTTGCTGGGGTCATCGAGTGTGCATAAGCTCCTCCCAGTGACCTATCATCTCCACACACAATGCTGTTGAATAAGCCAAGGGATGTTGAGAGCTTTCAATATTTGTTCGTGAAACGTGTTCCGAGAGTACATAAGCACGCGTTTTGGTATTACACAATGTGTAATAAAGCTGTATGTTTATTAAACGGGTCATCTCTTCACGGGCAAGTAATAAATGTATATATGTATGCATACAATATAATTTTTTTGCCAATACACATCCTTACTGAATATATCACTGAACTCTCCGAGTGTGTGTCAGTGAGATATCATAAAATATAAATTACTGTTACTCTTGACTTTTATAACTAACTTTATTTTTGTTTCAAAATTTCAGGTACGGAAACAAGAAATAGAACAAGGCCAAAAACCTTCATCTCACGTAAGTAGAGTTTTATGTGCTGAATTCATTTATATTTCCCAGTGTATCATTAATTGAGCAATTCCCAAGGTGTGGTTGGGTAGCCTAGTGGGTGAAGCATTTGTTCATCACACCTAAGACCCGGGTTAGATACCCACATGGCTACAAAGTGCAGAGCACATTTCTGGTGTCCCCCGCCATGATATTGCTGGAATATTGCTAAAAACATGGCGTAAAACCATACTAACTCACCCATGAGATTATATGGAATCTGTCACATAGCGGGTGAAGAACTATGTGTTGAATTAGGAAAGCACAAGTACCACTCTTGTCCTTTCTTGTGTATTACAATCTATTTCAAGCTGTCACCAACCAAATGCACTTTTCTAACCCAACTGACTTTTCAATCTGGTGAAAAATACTTTTTCAGATGTTTGATGAGAGATTATTTATATTTTTAATTCGTCATGTTCACATCTTCAATATGAACATGACTAATCCCTAATCATTAATATTTCTTTATAAATGAAACAAAATGATTTTACAATCTATTTTTTGATTAAGCTAGAACCAGAATCAGTTGAAGATACTAGAAACGTATTATGTTTTTTTCATCTCTCATCACTTGTCAATCATCTGTCAATTTTTATCATGAAGGCAAAATACAGACAAAGTCCTTATTCCGGAGCATCAGAGTTTGTGAGTCAATGTTCAGACAACTTTGTTTGTGAGATTTATGTTATTTTATTTACATCTTTTTAGATTTTTTTCACAAGCATGTATCATTTCACTGACTTCAATTTCATTCCTACTAATTCTACACAGTATTTTCCGGATCTTTATTTTTCTGTATAGCAATGGTGGTTTTTACAGGTTTATTAAACAATTTTTTCTTTTTTCATATTGCATATTATATTTTGTTATTGTAAGATTTGGGAAAATGAAATATATGAGCACAGGAGGTAATGTTAGATGAACTGTCTAATCAGCTAATCAGCCTTGAAGCTTCCAACATTTTGGTAGGAGTCAGCAAAGCAGTCAGACAATCATGTCTGAATTCAGTGTCTTGAAAACGAATATTATTGGGGAGTTCCGGATGCAAAAATATAAAGCTCAATTATTTTGTTGTGGATATTTTATACATCCTGTCGATTCTAAGGACCCTGGCATCTACACCCAAAAGGGTTTACTATCAAGGGTGTACTCTCGAGGGTGTACTATTGAGGATGTACCATCAAGGGTGTACTATTGAGGATGTACCATCAAGGGTGTACTATTGAGGATGTACCATCAAGGGTGTACTATTGAGGGTGTACTATTGAGGATGTACTATCAAGGGTGTACTATTGAGAATGTACTATCAAGGGTGTATTATTGAGGATGTACTATTGAGAATGTACTATCAAGGGTGTATTATTGAGGATGTACTATTGAGAATGTTCTATCAAGGGTGTACTATTGAGGATGTACTATTGAGAATATACTATCAAGGGTGTATTATTGTGGATGTACTATCAAGGGTGTACTATTGAGGTTGTACTATTGAGAATGTACTATCGAGGGGAAACTATTGAGGGTATACTATCGAAGGTGTACTATTGAGGATGTACTATCAAGGGTGTATTATTGAGGATGTACTATTGAGGGTATACTATTGAGGGTGTACTACCTAGAATGTACTATTAAGGGTGTTCATCTGGGTTCACCTGACTCGACCTTCTATGGGGTGTCCTCAAATCTTCATGCAGAGAAATTGTATTGATGCTTTACATTATTGATTGAACACAATTTTTGAATACCTCTGGATTTAAGAAAATAAGAACTTTTTCCCGATTTTGAACGAAATAAGTTATGTTTGGCCTTTTTGCCTGCCAAGGAAGGGGGGGGGCTTAGTTTGGAACCCTAGATAACTGCCTGGACCATGTATAACTCAACACCTAGGAGATCAGCATGGCTCTGTTGTTATGTTTACATTGTGTTTGCATGTTTTATTTCATAGTTATGTTATCTTTTGGTCAGTAGTTTACTATTTCAAAATGTTTGTAATAATCCAGATATTGAAAATGATTATATCTTAGCATTCACTATATTGTCACAGCCAGAACAATGCCATTATTTGTTTGTCAAAATGGCTGCCTGTTTTTTCATGTGATGCTTTAATGGAGAGCTTCTGTTACTATACTGACCATGATAATGTATAACAATGATAATGAATATACCGTATTCGACGTAATAAGCGCCCCTCTCTAATAAGCGCCCATGGCGATAATTGTTTACATATTGACTAGTGAACAATCTCAATTAGCACCCCTTCTGATTGATCAATGTAGACAAGACTTATTTATCCGCGTATAATACGCACTCGTGTGTTATGTGCACCCTTAATTATGGGCAATGAAATTCTGGAAAAATATATCTGTCGTACATAAACATTTCAGGCTGTCAGCATAAACCACGAAATTAATCTTTCATCTCTGTTTTTTCCACCCAAATAATATTCTAATAAGAGCCCCCTATTTCTAATTTTGAGAGCGCCCTGGGTGCTTATTACATTGAATACGGTAATACAGATATAAATACGATTGTCCTGCATGGAAAGAAATTCCCTACAATGTTGTGAAAGCGAAAAAAGTGCAGACTCTTTGAACCCTACTTTTTGAATATCTGTTCAAGGAGCAATAAGTATGAGATACAAGGTAGACAGCATTGACTTGCTCCTATGTTTGCGAGGAATTAGTCACTTTATGTTTTTCTCAGTTCCACACTTTTGACCTAAGTGTCTGGCAAACAAATAATCACTTTATTGTTATTATGATAATGTCATCCTCTGATTACCTTGCAATGTTCATACAGATCTTCAACCTAAGTAGTTACACCTTTAACATGGAATTCCCAACATAACGTCGGTTAAGGAAGTTGTGTTTAGCATCGCTAATTTGTAGGGTGAACCTAGTTTTCAAGAAGTATTGTTCAGTTTAAAGTGGAGGGAAACATATTGTCCTCCAGATAGTAAACTGTCAGATTCTTCTTGTTGAGGGTTAATGGTACTTGTCCAGATTTTCACGAACACTTATTTTGTGGATTTTCGTTGTGGCAAAGCTATGAGTATACATTTTCCTTTCCGATCACAAATTGGTCCACTTTGGAACACATGATGGACCTTTGATATAATACATCTTCTGTGATTCACATTGAAGTTGATGATGAAGAAGTAATTCATCATCCTGTAGTTGGTACATTAGAAACACTGCCTTGTTAAGACCCAATCAAGTGCATGGTGTTATAGGTTGAGAAGCTGATTGTGAATTGTATATCACAGGATGACGATCTGGGAGAGGGAGAAGAAGGAGAAGAGGACTCTAAGGAGCTTCCTTCCACAACGGGCAGTCTAGGTTAGTACTGCCGACACTGTGTAAGACTGTCTGAGGGAGTGAGTGAGTGAGTTGGGTTTAATGCCACTTTTAACAGTATTCCAGTTATGTCACGGCCTGTCAGCTTAATGTGGGAGGAAAGCCTGAAATGATGCAGGTCTAAGACGTTTGTCACTTCGGTAAAACCCATGATCACGAGAATGGTGCTGACAAACATAGAAACATAATAGGGGCGAACCGGGATTCGAACCCACAATCATAGGTTTCTGGCGTGCCCAAGGGATACAACTCTGCGCAGAGAATCGTGGCGCTTTAGACAACTGGGCCACCTGTGTGGTGATAACTGCTCGTCAATTATAACATTAAGAAAAAAGGAAAAACATAAAACTTATCGATAACAACTTCTGATTATTGCATATGGCGACATTTTGATGTAGATTCTTACAGTTTGATAATGGTGTAAAAATCTACATCGAAACAATAATCCAGAAGTTGTTATCCACAAAGTTGAATGTTTCTCTTATTGTGCTCACCAATTTCTAGAATGCCAATCAAACAGTCAAATATTTCACTGACAGCAGTCATATTTATTATTCATATTTTCTGTTGAAATTTTGGTGTGTTTTTCAGGGATATCAAATGTAACCTTCCCTTTTGTGTGAAAATTGTGAAGATGCCTATCTTTAGGTGCGTGACTGTGTTCTTTCTTTGATAAGAGTACTCCAAGAGGATTCCAGGTTAGAATAGATCCCCAGCAACTTATGCTGGTTTTAGGAGGCTTTTGTAGATCTGTGGTCACGCTCAGTGACTTGGTTGAGGGCTTGCCATCGTTATCTGCTGGCGTGAGTCATTGCTTATAGTATCAAGCCGGGAGTGTCTGTCCAGACTCAATTATTTACGTCTTATACTAGTAGCTGATATATTGTTGAGTGTGGATTTAAACAACACACAAACAATCAACAATGTGTTCTTTCTGTGCAGGTGCACAGTTCGGTGGAGGAAGTGATCTGTTCTACAGCCAGTTTGAACTCCACACTCGGGAACAGAAGACAACTCAGATTATTCTACTGGAGGCAAGTAATGGGGCAGTGTGAAGCTGGGTATCACTGGTGTCGTTAAGTGAATGGCCAAGTCACATCCATCTTCCCCAGGCAAGGGAGTTAACTGACTATAAAAGTCCAGCCGAAGTAGGCTGGGATTATGGAGTTATATTTTGGCTGGACTAACGAGTCTATGCATAGTCCAATCAAAATCGCGTACCGAAATCGAAATCCGGTTCGTAAACTGTCGTGCAGATTTTGGTCGATTGCAGGATTTGCAAAACATGTGCAGCACCAACTTGTTGTCAGCAGATATTTTGCAAATCTTTCTGTGTTTTTAGTTCAGGTGCTCACGTGATTTGATGCATTACGTGATAAAAGACACGTTTTATCACAATATAGATCTTGATTATCAATCAGATCGCCCTGACTGGATCCCACCATTTTGTGTGAAGCGAACGCATATGATACGAGAGGTGGAATCTGATTGGTCCGTAGGAGAGGCTTAGAAGTGGCATAACTGGTAATAGCCACTGGTGGCGCTACGATCGAGCCCAGTAATTCCAGCCTACTTCGGCAAGGGTGGAAACTGGACTTTTAAAGTCAGTTAACTCCCTTGCCTCGTGAAGATGAGTCACATCATGACTTAAAAATTGTGTGCACCCCACCATTTTCAAAATCCTGGATCCATCTCTGTATGCTGTCATTGTCCAAGAACAAAAGGTGTATTTCTTATAGCAGTTGGTAAAAGTGTGAATGTTAATCTATAATTCCATTTTTCTGTTCCTTTCAGGATGCCATCCACCGTATCAAGAATACGTTCAACAAGGAATTTGATGAAGTTTTTGGCAAGAAAGAACAAGAAATCAGTAAGATCAAGGAAAAGAACAAGCGTATCGTAAAGATCATGGAAGACTTGGACATAAAGGAAGAGGTCATGGACTATGAGCTTAGTGCCCTCGAGAAGCCCGAAATGCTTCTAACAGTGGATGACAGTGAGGTAAGGAATCACCTTGAAGTAGCTATTACATGCCACATTTCCTATAAACAATACAATTAAGGCATAACAGTACCTCGACAGTGAAGATCCGGGGTAGAATAGTTCTCCAGCAACCCATGCTTGTCGTAAAAGGCAACTATACTTGTCGTAAGAGGCAACCAATGGGATCGGTGGTCAGGCTCGCTGACTTGGTTGATGCATGTCATCATATGCAGCGTTAAACAACAAACAAACAAACAAAAAAGTACCTACAGATTAGATACGAGAAATGCCTATATATTTATGAATAAGGATGCAAATGGATCAGTGTGCACATAAATGTCATTCTCAACTTCCTGGGGATCATACATGTTGCCTTGAACCATTCATACTGATGTAAATGAAATACTGTTTCTATCGGCTTTGTAGGGCGGTGGTTACAACCTTCGGTCGTCACGCTAAAGACCCTGGTTTGATACCTCACATGGGTGCAATGTGTGAAGCCCATTTCTGGTGTCCCCCGCCGTGATATTGTTGGAATATTGCTTAAAAGTGGCGTAAAACCATGCTCACTCGCTCACTCACTCACTCACTCACTCACTCACTCACTCACTCACTCACTCACTCACTCACTCACTCACTCACTCACTCACTCACTCACTCACTCTGCCTGCAGGTGAAGGTGGAGAAGTTCCTGACAGCCGCACAGCGCAAGAAGCTGGAACAGGAGGAGAAGGCTGAGGAAGCGCGGAGACTCCTTGAGAAGGGGGACAATGCTCGGGACCGAGCCCTGGACATGATGATGGGAGGTGTCCTCGAGATCAAGAAAGAAGATGAACTCAAGAAGGTTGGTCCAGACCGATGACAAAATAATGACGAATCATCTTGTTGGTGGATCTTTCTTTGTCAGTCACATTGCTGTTCACAGCTAGCTGTTGACGTGTTGTCCTCTTGATGTAAGATACTCTACCAGTCACTTCATCAATAGCTAAGCTTTTTGATCACTACATCAATATCTGATCTACCCTACATCTGGAATATTGCGTAGTGTAGCATTAAATAAATGAACAAACAAACAATCTGTAGTGATAGTTCCTAACTCGGTCCGTGTTGCTTCTATACAGGATGTTCCCAAGCCACACTTCATGATTAGCAAGGCAGAGGAAGAGTGGTCCGAGGATGAGAAGAAATTGGTTGGTGATTATGAGAAGAAAGTCAAGGATCTCACCGAGGAGAGGGAAAAGTACAGGAAGGTGGGCAAACAGCTAGTACAGACTTAATTATTTACAGGCCGCTATCATTTAGCTGGAATATTGCTGAGTTCAGCGTTAAACAACAAACATATACATATATCTATTGTAACTGACAGAGTTAACTAACGGTGATTTTTCAAACCTCTGATAGCATTAATTAATAAATGTCTTCCTTATCATCATCATCATCATCATCATCATCATCATCATCATCATCGTTTTCACTGACCAACCAAATTCCGTAAATTGTTATACTCTTTTACTAAACAGTACTTTATCTTTTAGTTCTACAACAAAACATAGAATTGGTATTATCAGTTCTATGTTTTGTTGTTTAATAAATAGAAAGGAAACATCATATTATAACCCTTTCTTGCTGAAACTGAACAACAGGTGACAGTTGTTGTTGATTGGTTGTTCGTGGTATCTATTCCGATGAGATCCCTCTATTGTCCATGTTAAACCCATGTAGTGCTGCTAATGATCGAGTTACAGCCACACTCCGGCCCAGTGGTGACTCAGCATAACACCACTGCCACATGCTAATTTGCATATCACATGACCAGACTTTTCTCTTGTTTGTAAACCAACACGCTTTTTCAGAAATATAGAATGGACTAATGCAAGTATTTGGGGGCATATTACATATTGTTTTGCATAATTATATAAATATGCTACTACAACTGCGACAGTGGGTTGCATGACAATATATATTTACACATGAAAGTGACCATAGGGCTTCAATGACAGCACGTGGAGCCGTACAACCAATGTAAACATAGGATAACTACGCAAATGGAAATAGTGTTTCACGATTTAGAATATTTTCTCAATGAAAGTGAACCATTCTATCATACGTTTTTATAGATCTGTAGACTTGTCAAAAATGAAACAGATGAAAAACATATGCAATATCTTGAATGGACCGTGTATGATGTGACGAATCGTCACATGGCGCTGGCCTGTGGCAGAGGTACTATGCTGGTTGCATGGAACTCTGGGTAGGAGAGTGAGTGACTGACAGCTGGATGGTGTACATGCACTGCTCCATGTGTTCCAGCAACTAGAGACGGAGCTGCGGAAGCTGCAGGGCATCATCCAGGACGGGATGGCAGGCTTCGACGAGACACTCAATGCTCTGTTCCTCAAGAAGATCAAGGTCATGATGGTCATCTATCAGGTCAGTGGACGACATACTGGACGACATACTGGACGACATACTGGACATGTCTTTAGGGACTGACCCCCCGAAGAAGTTGAGGCTAGGATGAATCCACATTGACTACTCTAGTACCTGTCCCTCTATTACCCAGCCCTACCCATGTACCTGCTATTTGTCTCAGGAGTTGGGTACAAAATGTCCAATTGGGAATTGTTTTACCAGAGACCTGGCAAAAACTATTTAGATACACGTAAAAAACGATCTGATCATGCATACACTGAATTCGATTGAAGCTTTATCTTAACTCAAACATAAAAATTTGAAGGAATGCGCGCATTGTCAGAAGGAAATGCGATCATTAGCGACTTGAAGTGAAACCATAGAGTTTTGTTGTTGTTGTAATTAAACAATATGTCTGGGTGCTGGTAGTCCTGTGGGTACTCAGTATCCACCTGACCCGAGTACCCGAGTACCCGACTTACCCGACTTACCCGACTTACCCATCCCAGCCCTGAAGGAAATACATTGACAATACATGTGGAGACAGGGGAGTTGCTTGGAGTTACATGTTCACACTTATAAGGGACCAACAACTAAATATATGTTGGGGAGGGCTGTTTTTCTTGTTTGGATAAGAATATATTTTCAGTCAAGGCTTTAAGACGTACAATTTTTTTCACCTACAAAACTATGTCTATTATTAATGTGCCATTCCATTCCTCCAAATGAAATACTCATGGTACCACGTTAATATTTATTATCAATGGATCAGTGTGCACTCAAATTTCATTCTCAGCTCCATGGGGAGTATACAACCCAAGTCACCTCAATGTTTACAGTGACATTTGTTGAAATGTTGTGTACAAAGAATACACAAGTTATCCACACATATTGTCTCTATCAACCACAAAGTGGCTGGCACTGGATATTCTTGGGGCCCTGGGATTAGAAGTTTTGCCCCAGGGATCTCCATATTTTAAGAATTGTAGAACTTGTTACTCACGTTATCAGAAATGTTCATATGAATGAGAGCTAACTTTTTTCATTACAATAATTGTATGTTTGTGAAATATGACAACATTCAATGCATAAGTAAGGATAAAATGTGTCAAAAATGTGTTTTTTTGAGATTTTCATGTAATACTTTTCATGAAGTGCTTTTGTAGTATTTCAACATGAGCAAGTCTTTGACCTGATCTGATTTTCACAGATGTTCACAAAAACATTATAAACGTGGTAAAAATTCATTTTGTATCACAGACTTGCTCATACTTAGATCTTCATTGAAGTTCCCCAAATCTGCCTTCTTTAACTCATATTGGCAATCTGATAAACAATTTATGTACTAAACCATTTCAGAAGTCCAAAACTTTGCAAATGTAAGAAAAACAAGTAGCTAGTTGTCAGCCATTGGAACACTGATAATTTTCATTCCAGTCTTTAAAAGTCGCTACTTTAAAATGTGACATTTCCAGTGTGCCAATGAGGGCCCTGAGCCTTGAAAAGGCAGTGATCGAAATTAACACTAGCCCACTAGCCTGGGGATAGGACAAGGTTTCCAATTTCCCCATTGTTTTAACATTACATGGGTATTTTATCTTTACCTGGGCTAGTAAAGCTTTTCAGTTTAGTCCTAACCCTGAAAAGTCGTTTGTTTTGAGGTTTGGCTACGTTCCTAACAAAGCCCTGCGGTGATGTTGTGTTGTGCAGGAGGAGCTGAAGATCCAGCGTCTACGGTTCGTGCTGCTGAAGGAGGAAGAGCTGGAGGTGAGCGAGAGGGAGCTGGTCCGGCTGCAGCAGCACAAGAAGATACTGAAGGTGAGGAGGCAGCTAGCTCATTACACTCAGACTTTTCACTCCGATACGATACCTCTCTGCATGATGATCTGGCCACATCCCCATAGGTGTGGCATCAGGTAGACTGTCTAGTCAGTCAGTCAGTATCAAGGCTACAGTATGAATATCTGAATTCTTAAATTTGAACTTCAATGGTCAGTTCCAAATGTAAATAGTTATGGCCACCCCATTATCTCAGTGTTATGGGTTTTCGGATGCTTAAGAAACATTTGTGTTTTTCTCTCTTAGTCACATGAACAACTGAAAAACATAACGCTCACTTATAAAAGACAATTCATCTGAAACACAAGCCATCATCTGGGTATTTACAATGTCAGTGTGACGCCACATGCCTCGTTATTGTGTGAGTAATCGCAATAAACATGGCCGTCTGAAATCATATGATGTCTGAAACATATAATCCAATGATATATGTCTTTGTGGATATCATATATTTACACCAACATGGGAGTATCATCAAATGAATGTTTGAGTTCTGTTTTGTATTTCTTTGTTAAAATGGAAATTTCCAAATAGAAACAGTTAGGAAGTGAAGAAGTTTCTTAGAAAGTTGACATTTGATTGGCTCAAGAACCAGGATACCCTAATGTAAACTAGATCAAAGGTCACTAAGAGTTCACCTGACATGAGCGACCTTCTATGGAGATCTTAATAGATCTTCACGCAGAGAGGTATCGTATTGGAGTGTGATGCTAATCAGAATGGATGAGGCATCATCACACTAACCTACCTGTCCGAACATGGAGCAGCTCCTGACTGTCTGACTGAGCTCATCAGTGAACACACTCCAGCAAGAAGCTTGGAGAATCAACAACTACGAGCCACAACAGAAACTCATATCCTCTGGTTTCAGATCATTCACTCCTACATCACATGTACTGTAGAGTTGGCTCCCTTCATCCATCCTCTGGAAACCAATCTTTTCAAGCTTCATCATAGTTGATGACCATCTTTTAACTCTCTTTCTAATGTGCATGAGTAGGTGGATTGAAAATGTCTGTCATTATTGTCAAGGTGGTAGAGATAGGTAGGTAACTTTGTGGTTTGGAATAGGACATTTAGCTGGGCAGAATTTCTGCATGACCGTTTCTGGTGGAATTCTTTGGGCATTGCTGTTTTAAGGTACATCAGACCTAAATTTACATTTGTCCGATATACTTCTTTTTAATAAATACTGAAAACAGTAACAAAATGTTGACAGAAAGAAATTGTTTTTGATTACCACGACAATGAGACAATATTGAAATGTACTGAAAAATAATTCCAAAGTTTAGAGATTAATATTTTAACATGCTTGATATAATGCTTGCAGCAACTGTCAAGTGAGGCAGCCTCCGAATCATCAAAGAACCTGGCCAGGTTTAAGGATGAGTACGACATACTGCTAGCAGAGGACAAGGTCATGGACCGATCCTTCAAGCGAGAGTTTGCTGACGTGTCGGCAATCATGCAGGATCAGCTGTATCGTCTCTTCAGGAAGAGACCAAGGTAAAGGTCACAACTCTGTCATCCCATGGGGATTCCGGGTTAGAATAGGTCCCCGGCAACCTGTGCTGGTCATAAGAGACGACCAAATGGATCCGGTGGTCAGGCACACAGACTTGGTTAATTGCGTGTCGTCGTACCTCACAATATTGATCACTGGATTGTCTGCTCCAGACTCGATGTATATACAGGTCACCATCATATTGCTGGAGTTTTCTGAGTGTGAAGTTAAACAACAAACAAATAAATACAGTTCTATCCATTTAATGACTCCCCAATGTTAAATTATCATGTTTACAACTTTGTCTTCTCCTTGTGTATTTTGTCTTAAACTGTGTACATATGGAGATAAATTAAACATTTTTTGACAAACTTGTGTCAAGCCTTAAGGATTTTACTGATGATGATTTGATGTTAACCATTGCCCATTTACAGAGGACAAAAGTTCAAAGGAGCTGACACCCCTGTACTTGATGTGAACTCCTCCAACCCGTTCGCAGAGAGGCCGTCGACCGCAAGACAGAACTCAGCGGCCCAGGCCTCCATCGATGTGGCGGTGGAGGAGATGGACCGGGAAGGGAACATGCCGGAGGGGCTGGAGCTTCATGTTTGGAAGAGGATGTGCACCTACAGGAAGGACAAGATGGACAGTGAACAGTTGGTAGGTTATAGCGCTCACTGCAGCCCTGGGGGTACAGCAGTAGAGTTATCTCCCTTCCATTCCTTATTGTACATACATAATTACGGCTATGTTGAAAATGTATTTGATTGCTGCGGATACTAAGGACTGAGATGTTATGTAAATCTAAGACAGTTGTAAGTTTATCATCATGAATCATGCTAAGATTCTTTGATATGGTAGTAATAATTTCAGATTCAATGAATGTTGGATTGATACCTGACTATCTGGTGAGGTCGTGCTGTATTTTCTGTCCCATGGTTTATCACAGATTATAAGACAGTTGTTCCTGGTTTCAGGTGAAAGTGAAGTCCCTGGTGTACGCCGAGATGACAGATTTTGAGCAGAGGAGGAAGAATGAGGATGTGGCACTGGAGGAAGAGATTCGTGACATAGAGAAACAGATCAAGAGGTGGGTGTTTCTTAGCTCTAAAGGGCATATCAAACATGCTTTTGATCTTTCTCACTTATTATATGTTTTATTCTCTGGAATGTTTTCATCCCATTTCAAATCAAATTGCATAGAACTAGCTTTGATAAAAACAAATATTAATGCTGTTGTGGCTTCAAGCAATATGCTTGCAGGGTTGCGTCCCTAGGCATGCCAGAAACCTAGGATTGTGGGTACGAATCCCGGTTCGAATCCCGGTTCGCCCCGATTATGTTTCCAGGTTTGTCAGCACCATACCCGTGCTCGTCGGTTTCACCGAAGTGGTAAACATCTAAGACCTGCATCACTTCAGACTTTCCTCCCATGTTAAGCTGACACTCCGTGATATAACTGGAATACTGTTAAAAGCGGCGTTAAATACAACTCACTCACTCACTCAAGCAATATGCCCTCACTCTCTATGGCATCACAGCTTGCTGTGCAGAGTTGTGTCCCTTCATCCATGCCAGCTTCTGCTGATTGTGGATGCAAATCCTTGATTAAATACAATTATGAACCTTGGTTTATTAGCATCACTGCACTGCACTTTTTAGACTTGTAGCTCGAACATTGTCCCAGCACCATTTTCGGTAGAATTTACTGTTATTATATTGACTAATATGAGGTGAGCTTACTTTATTGAACAGAATTTTACTTGACTCAGGCTTTGGACTAGTTGCTAAAGTTGTAGACTGTCATTGTATGTGTTGGTTTCTCCAAAGAGATATCCATCTATCCAACTAAGTTAAGTTTGAGTTTAGCTGGCACACCATGACATTACCGATATACTGTGCAATGCAACATTAATCCCCTACTCACTCCTTCCTGACAAAAATAGAAGTCTTTGTTTTCTGTCTTCATTCACCTAGACAGTAGGAACCAACATTTAAATCCAGGTGAACATGTTCCTGTTTGAACTTATCACCACCATCTCTGTTGTGTTCAGTTTGAAGGAGGACCGTCAGCGCTTCACTCTCAACCTGGAGGTACAGCTGTTGCTGAAGCAGGGACAGGTAGAGGTGGATGCTGGGTCCTTCGTCCACAACTACACCAACAGCGTCCTGACTCACAGAACTGTGGTAGAGGAGCTCAACAGCACCATCAAGGTAAGCTCAACAGCTCTGGACAGCCTCCATGGTCTAGTGGTAGAGCGTCTGCCCGGAGAGCGGAAGGTCTGGGGTTCGATCCCCGGCCGCATCATACCGAAAGACGTAATAAGATGGTACTTGTTGTTACCCTGTTGGGTGTCAGCATTAAGTGATTAAAACAAGGACTGGTCGGCAGGGAGTCAGTATACTGTGTCTGAGTGGGGTATTCATGTTAAACTACGGCATGGTATCTCAGTGTCTAGCACTAAAATCAGCATCAGTCCAGACTAGCACAAGCAGCCACACTTGATATAACTGAAGATTGTCTGGTCCAGACTATGTACAGGCCGACATCATACAGCTGGAATATTGCTGAGTGCAGTGTTAAACAACAAACGATCTAACTGAAATACTGTCCACTCACAGTCACTCTGTCCCTGTTCCAGCAACTGGGTGAGAGCAAGATCACCAGCATGGTGGAGAGTAAGGACTTCCGGAAGGGCATCATCCAGCTGGAGTGGTGAGTGGGTTCTAATGCACACTACTTGCCTTTCAGAACTCGGCACATTTTCAGAAACACTGCATCCACTCTTCAATATGACGTAGTTTGTTTCCATATTCAGGATTAATTTCAAAATTTGGAGAAAAGAGTATCACTTTTTAACACTTGAAAATCATGCTACTCAACTGCATAATATATTCAAAAGCCGTTGCCTCAGAAGCAAATGTTTTGTGGGTTTTTTTTAAATCTTTCGACTTGATTAGAAGGTTAGGACTTCTCCAGTGGTCCTAGTTCAGTGTCGCCTAGTCCTGTGGAGGAGGTGACAGCAGGTTGTGAGTGAAGTCTTGGGCATGTTAGATGATATCTTGCCTTCATCCAGAATGTTGTCATGTACAGGGAACACAAGAGGATGCTGATGCAGATGACTGACCTTCAAAACAAGATGAAGGACATTCAGTTCATCAAGGTCACCAGGGAAATACAGGCTGTGAGTATCATAGATAGAGGTGGCATCTCTCTCCAGTCTTCCAGATCACTCTCTCTACAGATCTCAGGCTATACGACATACAGATTTCAGGCTATACAACATACAGATTACACTCTCTACAGATCTCAGGCTATACAACATACAGATTACACTCTCTACAGATCTCAGGCTTTACAACATACAGATTACACTCTAAACAAATCACAGTCTATACAACATACAAATCACACTATATTAGACACAAGTCCGGTCACACTCTATACATTATAAATACAAATCACACTATATGAGATACAAGTCAAATCACACTCTATACAAGTCAGGTCACACTCTGTACAAGTCAAGTCACACTCTATACAAATCAGATCACACTCTATACAATATACAAATCACACTATGTTAGATACACCTTATACAAGTCAAGTCACTCTATACAAGTCAAGTCACACTCAATACAAGTCAGGTCACACTCAATACAATATACAAATCACACTATGTTAGATACAAGTCAAGTCACTCTATACAAGTCAAGTCACACTCAATACAAGTCAGGTCACACTCAATACAATATACAAATCACACTATGTTAGATACAAGTCCGGTCACACTCTATACATTATAAATACAAATCACACTATATGAGATACAAGTCAAATCACACTCTATACAAGTCCATTCACACTTTATACAAGTCAGGTCATACTATATTCAAGTCAGATGATAGGCTGATGTCAAAAAGATTTGCTACAAATGCTAGGATAGCTCTGAGAGTACATGTACCATGTTTGACATCACTCTCTTGTTTGTGTTCCAGTTCCTGAATGAAGCTGATTATGATGCCAAAAAGCAGCAAGAAATAGCCATACTTGAGCAGACCATATTGTTACAGAAGAAAGTAGGTTTTCCTGTCATTATTTCTGTGTTTTACCCAATGTTATAACACAATACTACACACTGTTTACAACTGAAGGAACAAACTTCAATCTGTCTTCCAGAGAAATGAAAATGTTGATGATATAACTTTAGATTTATGAAAAGTTAGGGCCGTTTATAATGTTGCAATTTTTCAAAGAATACTGTTTTTTTTAAAATAATTATATAGTTTAAGATGATGTGTATGGTGCCCTGAGTCAGGCTCCCTGGAGACAAGTCAGTGATCAGGATCAGGAGGTGATGTTTATCGGAATATGTTCTTCTTATCCAGCACCATGACAAGAACATGAGAGAGAAGAAGCGAACGTTTAACGATTTACAGAACACAATACAGTCTAAGGACAGGGAGAACTCGGGACTTGACCTCGACCTCAACGAGATCAACGTGTGTGTCAATGAGAGGAATCACATTGATCAAGTCAATGGTGAGTTGTGTGTATCAGTTGTGTGTCAATGAGATAGTTTATATTATCAAGTCAATGGTGAGTTGTGTGTATCACTTTTGTGTCAATGAGACAGTTTATATTATCAAGTCAATGGTGAGTTATATGTGTTGATGTCAATGCACTGACACATATAGATCAAGTCAAGAACAAACAAACAATCCAACTGCCTAAACACCATCACTAACTCGGATACTTGCATGTTTCAGCTGACCGGCGGATGGACACAGGGGCAGAACGACGATACCAGGAGATCGTACAGAGGCGGAAGCTTGTTGACCTTGCCAAGGCACAGGCCCAGGAGGTCGCAGTGTTGCGGGCGGAGGTGGAGAGGCTGAGGATGAGGACGTTCCCTGCTCTTGTGCAAGTGGAACACTGATTCATGAACAAATGTACAGGAAAGACAGACAGACAGACATTTTGATGACCAAACCAAAGTGACTGCTTGGAACAAAACAGATAAAAGAATTGTTTCTGGGTTGACAAGTGCTCAGGTGGTGAAATATTTGGACAGGTTCTTGAAAGGTTACAGGTGTTTAGCAACAGACTGATGCTACAACTTGTCATTCAGTCTAGCATTTCTCCAGTTGGGAGGCCCCCCTTTGATAGGCCATTTTTATTACCATTTGTAGTAAGAACTGAAATGTAAGTCAAGAAATTGAGTTTATTTATCATATTTTCCGTCTTATGATTCAAATGAATTCTTTAAAACGAGGAAAAGTGAACTACATATCACCAATGAGTTCTAAAGTTAACATTGAAGCAAACTGAATCTATGGACCATTTCTATCATCAATCAGTTCTAAAGTTAACATTGAAGCAAACTGAATCTATGGACCATTTCTATCATCAATCAGTTCTAAAGTTCACATTGAAGCAAATTGAACATATCCACACAAACTAGAAAAAAATATTATATGTACCTATGACTAATATATGACTGTTCACTTACAGTATGACATCTTGCTATGTTAGTACTGCATGCCCTGGCTTTGCATGTGTGTCTGTGTGTTATACCTGAGATTCAGGACACATAGATAGATGTCTGGTGTGTCACACTGACCTTCCGTCCGGCCACATTGGATATAGCATTATTGTCATGTGCTTTTGCACCAGGTTGTGATGAGTTTACATATGCAATGTTCTATGACCAAAACTGTGATGTTTATTGCCATTCCATACCAATGTTATTTAATGCTGTTATTATACTGCTTGGTTTGTTCATATTTAAACTGAAATTACAATGAAGATCAATAAACTGTTTTATACATGTATCAGATATATTTTTGAATTTTTCATTCATCTACAATGTGTGGGTGGTGCAGTCGTCTAGGGTGGCACAGTTATGTCCCTTTGGCCTGTTACACACCTGTGATCATGGGTTCAAATCCCAGATTTCTTGGTTTGTCAGCACCATATACCCATGCTCCTGGGTTTTGTCTCCGACCTGCATCACATTGGGCTTCCTCCTACATCAGGGTGGTGGGGTAGCCTAGTGGTTAAAGCGTTTGCTCATCAAACTGAAGACCCTGGTTCGAATCCCCACATGGGTACAATGTGTGAATCCCATTTCTGTGTCCCGTACCGTATTGCCGGAATATTGCCAAAGTCGGCATGAAACCATACTCACTCAGTCACTTCTCCTACATCATGCTGACACTGGGTGATAAACTGAAAATACTGCTGAAAGCTATATAAAGCACTTACACACACCACTAATAACACTTTGTTGTTCTTGGTGTGTGTTGTGTGTGTAGTGTGTGCTGTGTGTGTTGTGTGTGCTGTGTGTGTTGTGTGTGCTGTGTGTGTTGTTACTTGGGTGTGATTTGGTTTTTAAGTTAGGGAGATCTGGGCAAGGAGGCAAGAAGATGCTGAATGCTGTAGACAACCAGGTGACCTTCATGCCAGCACCAGGCCCTCATCTTTCCACAAAATTGAGTTAAAATGGGGTTTAACATTGTATTCATGCTTATTACATTTATATCGCGACGTGTATGCATGTGTGTGTGTGTGGCTGCTTGCACAAGTCCAGAATGATGCCGGTTTTATAGTGCTGGCCCACTGAGATACCATGCCTCAGAGTATTCTGTTACAGTACTCAAGGAAAATATGGCATTTTACAAACATTTGTCAAGAAGAAACGTGAAAACACAGGGAAATCGTAATACTAATGCACACCTGATTGAACAACCACAAACATATTTAAAATGTGTTCACCCATGTCCACCCCTATGTTTTACAGAATAAACATCATCTGTCTTTACAGCCAATACTATTTGTGTCAGTTATCGGTAATTGCAGACAAATATGTGAAACAACTAAGCATGCACAAATCCTACATGTTCTAACATATATTTTGGCTTTTTCGAAACAGAAACACTTTTTCTTGAGGTTATCGAAGATAGTGAGTGATTTGACGTCATGAATGAAAACAATACTTGAAAGAGTAAGTACATCTGTATTTAATGGCGTGTCAGATTACTTTGAGGGGGAAAGCCCGAAGTACTTCAGGTCCACTTCGATGAAAGCACAACGTAAAATACCAAGTAAAATACAACGTTAGCACAACGTAAGAACGTTACCACAAAGTAATATACAACGTCAGCACAACGTATATTACAACGTTAGAACAACGTATAATACAACGTTAGCATAACGTAAAGTACAGCTTTAGCTCAACGTAAAGTACGTTAGCACAAAGTAAAATACAATGTTAGCATAACGTAAAATACAACGTTAGTAAAACGTAAAATACGTCATCACAAAGTAAAATACGTTAGCATAACGTAAAATACAACGTTAGCATAACGTAAAATACGTTAGCACAACGTAAAATACAATGTTAGCATAACGTAAAATACAACATTAGCATAACGTAAAATACAACGTATATTACAACGTTAGCATAATGTAAAACACAACATTCCCAAAACGTGACGACGTAAAATGTCAACGTTGAGGCAACATAAATGGGAGCGCACAGAACCACGTTTAATGGACGTCTATTAACATTGTGACAAGGTAAAAATAGCGTTACCACAACGCTGTGACAACGTGGGATTTTGGCAGGGCTCGGCCCATCGGCTCCTCACATCGCGTACAGCTCACTATTGACACATGTACTCATTGATGTGAGCATGTAATGTCGGCCAGGGGCGGCCGGGGAGCCTTGTGGTTAAAGCGTTCGCTCGTCACGCCGCAAAATCCGGGTTCGATTCCCGACATGGGTACAATGTGTGAAGCCCATTTGTGGTGTCAAACGCCGTCATATTGCTGGAATATTGCCATCAAACACGGGTGTACACTTTCTCTTGCCCGGCAGCTTAGATCGAAACATTTTGATGTAGATTTCCTTTGCGCTTTTGAAGGTCGATGCACCAAACTATAGGACCCTAACTTAGTGCCATTCGTGACAGGTCAAGGTCGGAATGTAAATAGAGAGCAGATGTCGAAGGTGAAGGGCGCGCTCACGCAAACAGGGATTAAAGCTTCGGATCAAATTGCAACTCTAATCTACTTCTGTTACCACTCTCACGCTATCTGCCCAAGGTGCAACGTCTTAGATGTCCTGACAAGCAAAATGAAATCATAGCCACATTTTCGTGAGATTATCGTGTTCATCAAGTGATAAGACAATTGACGGACACAGACACTATGCTTATGTAGGGGGAAAGTGAGTTGATTATAGTCGTTTAACCACTGACCAACACAGGTCATTTAGTGGCCGGGATCGGATGGTCAAGCTCGCTGACTTGGTTGATGCATGTCATCGTATGCCAATTGCGTGGATCGATGTTCATGATGTCAATCACTGGACTGTCTGATCCAGACTCGATTATTTACCGATCTAACACAGGCCTTCTGCGTGACGCCATAACCACTAGACTACACAATGGACAGTAGGATAACAAAAACTGCATGGTCTTTGTTATGTAAATATGTCTGATTCAGACAATTTGTATTCTGGTTTAAGTGTCAGCTTGTGGAGCATCTTGCTAACTGCACCCACAACGACAAATTCAGGAGCAGGACATGCTTACCCTTTTCACGAACACCAGGTGTCATCACTGATTAATGTTCATCACTATTTTGCATTTTACACCCCATGGAATATTTCGGCAGATAATAGAGATTTTATTCAATTCATTCAGTACTTGTAGGCCACGGGCCTTTTTGTACAGACGAAATACAATTAAGGTGCAAACAGTATAAGATACAACACACATTTTTTTTTTTTTTTTAACAAAAGCAGTTTTAACATAATTGCTCATTATACATGTTATAAGTATTTGTGTTCTTACAGCATTGGCATAAAACAAGTACTTTGCTGTATTCATATTGATAATAGGGTCTTGCGATGACAGTAGTGTATTCAACTTCAGAATATTTGGAAAGATGTAAAATTTAGATTTTATGTAATTTTTTGAAAATAGAGATATTCTCTGGCGTTCACGTTTTATAATAACCATCTGTATCTATCTTGTATTAACATAAACGTGGATGTTTTACACCCGTACAGACAAATCGTCAGTCAAACTTCTTTTTGCTCTTACAACTATATTTTGTCAACAATATTATTGATGCATTAAGGTTATTAAAATCTGTAAAATGATTTTTTCTTACTTTCACTTCAACATGTACTTTTAAAACTAAAGTTCCAGGTTCCGCTTTATATGAGAATTCTAGTTCTATCAAGAAGCGGATTTGGTATCACACAGATTACCTCAACGTCGCCCCATGAATAAAATTTACAGTCCTTTAATCTTTAAGAGGCAAACGGTGATAAGACAATGGGTTGTTACATGTCAAGGTCATGTTATCTTATGACCTTGAGAAAAGGTCACGTCTGTTTATACAACATGGCGTCTGCTGTACCCAGTATACGGCTCAACACTGGCTATTCTTTTCCAGTGTTAGGATTCGGGACGTTTGCAAACAGGAAGGTAACATCATATTCTGAATAATTGAAATTATATAACAAATGTCACATGTCAACTGTTTGTTTGAAAAACGTTTTTTGTAGACTGATTAATAATTAATTGTATAAACCCTCAATGTTTATATTTATAAACCATTCCAAATGCATTAATGTAATTTGATGTACTGGACCGATTAGGCATGACATCAGGCAATCTCATTAAAATCAAGTCTCAGCTCTCCCTACTACGAATCAATGATCTGAGGACATCCCATTACGGGTCACGTTAGAACGACCTTTCGCGGACTTTGACCAGGAAACGACTAACAACAAGTCCACATTAGCCAATCAGAAAGCAGCTTTCTTGATCGTTAAGACACTAGTTTCAAACTGGCGACTTCCATTCCAGACTACGCCTGAAAAATATGACAATTCACTATTTAGACTTGTACCATATGTTCGCATATTTACCAGCTTGTGTTGGTAGGAAGGCGGGACCACGACTGGCCCAGACGACTACGGCGCCGCAAAACGCCAGAAACCTATGACCGTGGGTTCGAATCCCGGTTATCCCCGATAATGTTTCTAGGTATGTCAGTACCATACCCGTGTGTTTCACCGAAGTGGTCAACGTCTGAGACCTGCATCACTTCAGGCTTTCCTCCCACATTATGCTGACACGCCGTGATACTGGAATACTTTTAAAAGCGGCGATAAACCCAACACACTCACTCAGTTACTCACTGTAGGAAGGCGTGATGTTGTCTGCAGTTAAAGCTGCTATATCGTGTGGCTATCGGCATATCGACACAGCTTGGTACTATACAACGGAACCGGAAGTAGGTGGCGCCATCAGAGAGAAGATAGCGGATGGTACAGTGACGAGGGATCAGCTCTTTGTGACATCGAAGGTAAGTCAATTGGTACAGGGTACGTCATCATGTCATGACGTCATGCGACAATGTTGTTGGTGGCACAACAAGGGAGACAAACGTGAAAGGGGCTATCACGAAGTTCAACCCATATCCTCATAATAATATATTCTTGTCGAACATCGATGAGCCGAATTCGATTATCTCGAATGCTTATTATCTCGGTACATGTGGTCGTACTTATTGTAGACCGAAATGTTCAGAGTGAATAGTCGTGTATAGACCAGACAACCCAGTGATTGATATTATGAGCACCGATCCATGCTACCGAGGTATGATAAATATATACTCTTAAAAAAGGTAACGCAATACGGATATGTTTGACCATATAAGTAAAATTAGCGGACCAAGAGGTGCAAAACGAAGAGGTTTAATGTGTTATGGTGTCGGTAAAAAAGATTCCGGATCAAAATGATCACACAGGGACAAGCCATTAGTCGGGAAACACGTACGGTTCGGGATAACGCACCTAGTGCATTAACAAAAGGGCCATGGAGCTGCACGTACTGCACGTGCAGCATCACTATGAACGGTATTAAAGTGCAGGGTTTATGATGACCTGGCATCTGCGTCAATCGAACAGTGACAGTTCAACAACGTGACAAGATTAACAGAAGTGCAAAGAAACAACGTCATAGGCCCCTTGCAGGCAGGAGAATCCCGATCAGCTGTAGCCAGGGTTTTCAATGTAGCGCCCAGCACCATCACAAGGCTATGTGATCGGTTTCAACAGTTTTGGTCAACACGTGATCGGCCAAGGCCAGGATGACCAAGAGGAACCACCCCGCCAAAGATCGCTACATCCGACTGCACCAGTTACGTGAAAGGATGGCCACAGCCACCTTAACCGCATCCCAAATACCCGGACTGCGCAAAATCACCGAGCAGATCGTACGAAACCGTTTAAGAGCAAGACAAGAAAGACGTCTTGTTCGACGCATCATATTGAGTCGACAACATCGTCAACAACGACTGCATTGGTGTCGTCAACACCTGATGTTATGACTAGTGTCACACCTTCAACAAGTTGACATTGTTTGTGTAAACACAAATGCCCAAGTTGCAAAACTTATTGAACGCCCCTCGTATGTTGGTCGTGGGAGATGACTTCATGGATTGGACAGTCAGACCTGTATGGTTGCTTATAATATACATGTAGATCACCGGATTGCCTTTTCATGACGACCTTTGAAGATCCGGGGTAGATTAGGTCTTCAGCAACCCACACTTGTCTAGTCCTGCACCATGACCGTGGACTATATTTATCTTATGAAAATAAATAAATCTATATACGCATACAAAAGCAAGTCTAGCCAGCTCAAACTAGCTCTATATCTGAAATCAGCATAGGGATTATTTTTTTAATTTTTAGAGTCAAGAAGGATAATGTGTAATGCAAGATTTCAGAGACTAAATGTTAGTCTAACACTTGTCGGAAGAGGCTACTTACTATGCCTGTTTGTAAGAGGCGAATAACGGGATCGAGTGGGATCGGGTGGTCAGGCTCGCTGACTTGGTTGATGCATGTCATCGTATCCCAATTGCGTGGATCGATGCTCATGATGTCAATCACAGAATTGTCTGGTCCGGACTCAATTATTTACATACTACCGTCATACAGCTGGAATATTGTGCGGCATTAAACAAAAAAACATAATAAAACAGTATCAATACATCTACTGAAGCAAACTTCACAGAGGACTACAGCATACATGTATATTCACGTTGTTTGGTACGTTTGCAATGATTGAGTGTTATAGGTGTCCATTGCAGTTATGGAATACCTTTCATGAGCCTTCCAAAGTTGAACGCATGTGCAGAGATTCACTACGTGACCTTCAACTTGACTACCTTGACCTTTACCTCATGCACTGGCCGATGGGCCATGAAGTAAGTTTGGAACCGTCCATTTGATGTGAGGTGTGGATGAAGGGTGCGGGTGGTTGTTTCGTATGTGGTGACATTGAAGCAGCGACAGAAAGGGTAAATATTGGGGGAGTGGCATAAAGGGTAAATATTGAAGCATCGTCCAAAAGGGTAAATACTGAAGCAGTGACATAAAGGGTAAATATTGAAGAATCGTCCAAAAGGATAAATACTGGAGCAGTGACATAAAGGGTAAATATTGAAGCATCGCCCAAAAGGGTAAATACTGGAGCAGTGACATAAAGGGTAAATATTGAGGCATCGTCCAAAAGGGTAAATACTGGAGCAGTGACATAAAGACCTACATGGAGACCTGGCGGGTGAGATCCGCGCACGCTCTCCCACTGGTTGAGGTGGGGTGAAATGGGGTTTAACGTTGCGATAAAAATCACTGCACTTATATAGCGACGTGCGTGTGTGCGTGTGTGTGTGTGTGGCAGTTTGTACTAGTCCGGACTAATGACGGTTTTTTAGTCCTAGCCATCTGAGAAGGCATCCGAGCCGTCCAGTCCTTGTTTTATCTCCTTAATGCGTCAGTACCATCTGCTGACGTGTTTTGGTATAACGCGGCAGGGGATCGAACCTCAGACCTTCCTCTGTCGGGGCGGACGCTGTACCACAAGTTCACAGAGGCGGTCCCATCTCACTCGGAGATGTGTCAAAGTCACAACTGTAACAATTTTAAAACAAAACCCGAATGATAACCTCTTCATCATATACTATCGTTGACTTCATTTCTATAATAAAAAAACATATTCTCATCTCTCACTTAACGGAAGATAATTTAAAAGGGTCACCTTTTCGCGAACACCTGGTGTCATCACTATTTGATAACGAGTCATACACACAAGTTATGATATAGTCGGAATCGTACAAACGACTCTGCTTTTAGTTGAGATTTCTAATCATTATGGAAAAGATTCTGTCGCAGACGCAGCTCATTATTTATTACAGGCTTATAACACTATGTACCTTTTGCATTCTACCACCGTACATCAGTGCCTATTGAAACTACTGTGTATTACAGGCAATGGAAGATCTGATTGACAGGGGTCTGGTAAGGTCTATTGGGGTTGCCAATTTCAACCTGGGGCAGATGGAGCGTCTCCTGAACATGTCCAGCATCCGCCATCAACCGGCTGTGCTGCAGGTTTGTAGACTTGTTAGTTGCAAATTGTTTGGGTTTTTTGTGTGTTTTTTTAACGCCTGAGCAAAATTCCAGCTATAAATAAACGTAAATAATCGAGTCTAGACCAGACAATCAAGTGATTAAACATCATGCGCATGTAATTGGGATACCATAACATGCATCAACCAAGTCAGCGATCCTGACCACCCGATCCCGTTAGTTGCCTCTCACGACCAGCTTGGGTTGCTGAAGAAATATTTTAACACGGATCTTCACAAAGTAATTCGGGGGCATGGATGGCCCAGTCGTCTAAGGCGCCGCGATTCGCTGTGCAGAGTTGCGTCCCTTGGGCACGCCAGAAACCTATGATTGTGGGTTAGAATCCCGGTTCGCCCCGATTATGTTTCTAGGTTTGTCAGCACCATACCCGTGCTCGTGGGTTTCACCAAAGTGGTGAACGTACAAGACCTGCATCACTTCAGGCTTTCCTCCCACATTAATCTGACACGCCGTGATATAACTGGAATATTGTTAAAAGCGTCGTTAAATCCAAATCACTCGCAAAATAATTCAGTTGCTGAAATGGTATGTGTTCTTCCCTCTTCAGTCATGGCTAGACATCGTCATCTAAGGCGCCGCAAATCGCTGTGAAGAGTTGCGTCTTATAGGCATGTCGGTTGCTAAGGATCATGTGTTCGAATCCCGTTTCGCCCCGATTGTTTTTCTTGTTTTCTCAGCACCATGCGCTTTCCATGGTTTCTTAAAATGGTAAACGTCTGAGAACTGCATCACTTCGGGCTTTGCTCCCACATTAAGCTGACACGCCTTGTTATTACAGGAATACTGTTAAAAGCGGCGTTAAACCCAACTCACTCACTCATGGTGAGAACAGACCGCCGTCATATATGCTGGAATATTGGAGTGTGACGTCAAACAACAAACCAACAACAAAACTCCCTACTGTTCATCCACGTTTCTTCCTGTGTTTATAATGCGACCATGGTGCCACAGAAGATGTATGTTTTCAGATCGAAGTGACGCCATATCTCACCAACGAGGAACTCTTGGAATTCTGCAGTGCTCATGGAATTACAGTAACGGGATATTCCCCACTTGGCGGCCCGAATATGATATAGTACGTTACCTCAGTAGGTCTCATATTCCCATTTTCTTGCATAGTTCAATGCTGCTAAATTGAAATAATGAACGAGTCTGGGTTCATATCTCTTTGAACAGTCATATGGCGGTGGTCTGTAAATAATCGAGTCTGGACCAGAAAATCCAGTGATTGATTTCATGAGCATCGATCTACGCAATTGGGATACGATGATGCATAAACAAGTTAACGAGCTTGACCATCCGATCCCGTAAGTCGCCCCTTACGACTAGCATAGTCGCCTCTTACGTCAAGCATGGGTTGCTGAAGACCCAGATCTTCACGGGATCGTTGAACTATGAACTCATTGAGTCTGAATTAGGAAATTGCCACCTGATATTTTTAGTAACATCCGAACGGCATCAACAATCACAGTGACATCCACACATGAAACAAATCCCCATTTCAACGATCTTAGAGACCAAAATGATATTACTTTGGATCTTTTCCCTCCATAATTTCAATGTTGTCATTCACACGACAGTCTTTATCTTGATTTGCTACCTGTTTGGGTGTTCATACTTCTGTGTTGTGTGTTGGCATGCAGTACACCATCAAATGCGCCAAGTCTGATGGAGAACCCAACGATTGTGGAGACTGCCAAGAAATGCGATAAAACACCTGCTCAGGTAAACGTTTAAGTTTCTACAAGTTTGTTTCATTCTACTCTGGATTTTCCGCTTCATTCTGTGCTCATGTGACAAAGACAGGCGAAATGATTACTATCAAATTCCTCACAGAGTGACCAAAATGCGTTCGTTTCCGTTCTGTATATCACGGCGACATCTCACAAGTATACTAAGTGTACATCCCCCGATAAAAAACTGTTTACTGAAAGAGAATGCGAGTCAAGTTGTCTGGTAAACAATAGACGCCATTTTCGTTGGAAAAGCATGTCCTGTGTCACGTGATTATCAACAGTGAGAATCGCGGGAGATCTCGCGGACCTGAATATGGATTATTAGTCGCCACAAGTAAATCTTCAAAGAACACCAAGGAGGATTTGAGTAACACGCTTCTAAAATCACAAGATGGTAAATAAGCATATGGTCACATTTATATTTGTTATTTCAGTATAATTGACACAGCAGTAAAACCTGTTTCCGAGTTCCCTATTTTATTCCTAAGTATATTTATTTCTTGTAGATTCTTCTGAGGTGGGGGATACAGCGTGGCTATGCCGTCATACCCAGCAGTGTGATACCCCAATACATCACAGAGAATATGCAGGTGGGGGACCCGGAGTTGGAATTTAAAGATAGACGAAGCATCATGTTCCGTTTACGGGTTTTTTTTAGGGACTGGTGGGGATGACTTTTTTTAATGCCCCTCGTACACGTTCCTCCCTATAATAAATTTCTGGTCCCTAAATAAGGTTGCTTGTCGTAAGAGGCGGCTAACGGGATCGGGTGGTCAGACTCGCTGACTTGGTTGATTCATGCAATCCTATCCGAATTGCGTAGGTCGATGATGTCAGTCACTGGATTGTCTGGTTCAGACTCGATTTCTTACAGACCGCCGTCATATAGCGAGAATAATGCTGAGTGCGGCGTTTAACAACAAACAAACCAATTGTGAGTGTTCTTTAACTTGTTTTGAGTAGTATTGTTATCATTTGGGTGATGTGTACATGCACACGGGCTTCGTGCCGGGAGATTCAAGGTTCATACTGACACACAAGTCAACCTGAAGCAAACTTATTTTGGTCCATCATTTACTTAAACAAATTTTATTGTATTCAAAACAATCACAGCCAGCCAGTGGATCCCCATCCCCATCCTTGTATTGAATATGTTGTGTTTGGTATGTTCTTGCAATGTCCTGACCTTGAATGTCGCCATGGTTACTGGATCCGATGTAATATTTCTTTATCTTGATTTCAGGTGTTCGACTTTGCTCTCAATGGCGAGGATATGAAGAAGATTACTTCTCTCAACCGCAACTACAGATTCAACCCGACTTCCGTGTCAGTATGCTCCTGTCGTGTTGTATTGCTGCTCGAGTGAGTGAGGGAATGTCATTTTGTGCCAGTCTGCAATACTCCAGCTATATCACGGCAGCTTGAAATTAATTAACCCTGGGACAGATGAACCAGTGGATGATATCAGGAACGTTTCACGCCATCAGGATGTGATGACACGCAAACATCAATGACTAGGCCCTTACGGTCGAGGGACATGGGATATACATGTAATCTCTCGAGGAAGAGAGATCTCAAGTGTCATGCTGTATATATTCTAATCAGGTTAGATTAAAAGGGCTTTAACGTCGCGTCCAAGATTATTGCACTTATATAGCGACGGGCATATGTGTGTGTGCGTATGCGTCTTTTAGTCCGGACTAGATCCGTGAAGATCCGAGGTAGAATAGAACTTCAGCAACCCATGCTTGCCGTAAAAGGCGACTATGCTTGTCGTAAAAGGCGACTAACGGGATCGGGTGGTCAGGCTCGCTCACTTGGTTGATGCATGTCATCGATCCCAATTGCGTGGATCGATGCTCGTGATATCAATCACTGGATTGTCTGGTCCAGACTCGAATATTTACAGACCGCCGTCATATAGCTGGTATATTGCCGAGTGCGGCGTTAAACAACAACCAACCAACTCGTCCGGACTAATGCCAAATTTATAGTGCTAACCCATTAAGAGGCCATGCCGTTGTTTACCATGGATACCCAACTCAGACACAATATACCGACTCCGAGCCGACCAGTCCTTGTTTTAATGCCGAGTTCCAGGCAGGGTAACAACAACTACCATATTTTAACGTTTTGGGGATGACGCCGGGCGGACGCTCTACCACCAGAACATGTAGGCGGTATAAATTCTAATCAAAATAACTTTATGAACTCTCACAACTGGAGGCTGTGTGTGAGATACGCACCGGCCATGACATTAGCTGGTTCTAGGAACATATCTGGTGTTCTTCAACTTCTTTTGAATTGTATTTTACCGCTTTCATCTGAAGATAATGCGTGGCCATACGAGACTTTACGAGACAGTTTGCATTGCAGTCATATGGACTGTACTGTCTGTGATACATTTATCTGAATGAAGTGAACTTCAGTTTAAAAGAGCCTTATATTTCTTATAACATTTTTGGTCATGTTTGACTTTGTAATTTTATAATGTTGGATCACATACACTTTTTTCTTACAGATTCAAAGATCACCCTCATTATCCTTTCAAATGAGACTGGACATCACATGGAAGTTCGCCTTCCCCTGAATACTGGTTCACGCCTAAAAGGAGTATCATATATACTTAGCAAAATAAGTTAGGGATCATGATGATTTCGCCGGATATTTTTGTGTGGTGAGTTTCTTTACATGTGTGAGGTGTATAAAAACATTTCATGATCCCTAACTTGTTTTGTTTATTGATATCTGATTAAAAACAAACCGCATAAATCTTCATACGAGTTTCAAAATTCCAGCTACATGACGGTGGTCTGTAAATAGTCGAGTCTGGACCAGATAATCCAGTGATTGACATGAGCATTGAGCTACGCAATTGGCTGACAATGACATGCATCAACCACGTCAGCAAGCCTGACCACCCGATCCCGTTAGTAGCCTCTGAAATAACACCAATATTGAGACACAGCCGGGTTTAACGCCGCTTTTAACAGTATTTCAATTAATTCAGTTTGATGTGGGAGTAAAGCCTGAAATAGGTCTATGACGTTTACCATATTGTAAAACTACGAGAACGTGTTTTCTGCTAAATAACAACTGATAGAAAATCGCGGCGAACAGGGATTCGAACCAATGATCATACACAACCGGCATGTTAAGGGACAACTCTTCACAGCGACGTGTTGCCCCTTGGACGACCGAGCCACCCGTGTCCCCGCCAACATTGAGAGGCATTGTTTGGTGGCAGGAAAAGTTGCAAGCCAATCGCAGCCCATGTGAGTAAATTTCGGGAATCCGAACAGGTGAATATTTTTAACGCCACAGTCAGCAATATATACCGCGAATCACGCGAGCCTGTATATTGACCACCCTCGGTCAGGTCGACTCCGTGAAATAGCATGAGTAATGGTATACGCCACCGGGAACAATGACACGCACATGGCCAAGTAACCGAGTCTTGAGGCGAGGTGAGGTGAAATTGGGTTTAACGTCGCGTCCTAGATCATTGCACTTATATAGCGACGTGCATGCACGTGTGTGTGTGTGTGTGTGTGTGTTTCTAATGGTCCGGACTGATGCCGATTTATAGTGTTAGCTCACTGAGATACCATGCCGCATGAATACCCCACTCAGACACAGTATACTCTCCGAGCCGACCAGTCCTTGTTTTAGTCCCTTAATGCCAAGCGCCAGACAGGGTAACAACAAGTACCATCTTTTAAGTCTTTTGGTATGACGCGGTCGGGGATCGAACCCCGGACCTTCCGCTCTCCGGGCGGACGCCCTACCACTTGACCGCGGCGGCGGTCTCGATCCACGGTACCTCAACAATGAAACCGAATCTTGCAGACCCGTGATCTGGGTCGGAGATCGTCAACAAACCATCCTTGCCGTAAATAAGGCGGCTGTGCTTGTGGTCAGAGGCGACTAACTGGATCGGGTGGTCAGGCTCACGGACTTGGTTGATGAATGTCATCGTAGTCCGTAGATCGATGCTCATAATGTCAATCACTGGATTGTCTAGTCCAGACAGTTGTGTACAGACCGCTGTCATATAGCTGGAATATTGCTGAATACGGCGTTAGACACAAAACCAAACCGTACCCTGCAAGCAACCCATCTTGTTACAAGCTTCATCACTTCATTTGTCGCCATTGGTTTCCTCTTGGTATTTTTGTGTGCTAATCTCTAACTCTTGGCTATAACCATGTCCTTCTCTGCTGCAGATCACTTGCTGACAAGACACGTGTTGGTAAGCCTAATGGTTAAAGCATTCACTCGTCACGTCAAAGATCCGGGTCGATTCCCCACATGGGTACAATATGTGGAGCCAATTTCTGGTGTTCCCAGGCATGACATTGATGGAGTATTGCCAAAAGCGGCACAAAACCATACTCACTCACCCTATACTCATATGTACCTAAACGTCGCTGACAGAATAAAGAAGTTTGTAAGTCAACTTCACAACGAACAATGGTTGACCATGACGAAAGAACTTGAACCTTTGGCCCAGGTGACCTAAATATCAGACTGCATAATGTGTTTCATATTTTTTTATTTCTCGCTACACCCACAGTTTGAATTCCCATTGTAACTCCTTAGGATAGCGTCGACCTGACATTTTTAGCTAGAGTACGTTAACGCCTTGTTTCAACCTCAAAAACTCTCGTCTCCATCATTACTTGTTGCTCCGCGCCAGTCGCAGGATCTGCAAGAATAAAATTGTTTTCAAATAAATATAATCGAATCCCGAACAATCGTTTCCATATTACTTAGGTGAGGTGAGGTGAAATGGGGTTTAACGTCGCTTCAAAGATTATTGCACTTACATAGCGAAGTGCATGCACACGTGCGTGCGTGCGCCAGACAGAGTAACAACAAGTACCACCTCTTAAAGTCTTTCGAAATGACGCGACCGGGGATCGAACCCCGAACTCAATCATAGTCTACTTAATGTTAGATCCGTCAGCTGGGAGAGTGGCCGGGGACCGAACCCCGAACTCAATCATATACGTCATGTTAGATCCGTCATCTGGGAGAGTGGGGCGTACAAGTGAAGTGTGAATCCGTCGCTTCACTGAAGGACGCATTCTTGTCATTCTTCAATGCTGTGGCAAATACTGGCATTGAAGTGTGTATTTCGAAAAATAGACGCGCGGGCCAGTTGATGTCAGTGTACCTGGCAGTGTCCACAGATGAAAATCAACATGTATTGCGACAGTGATAATCAACACTTCCAAAATGCATAAGAAATCTTTGCTAAATGCAATGCCCATTGTACAATTCCGACAAGATCATAAGCATGTGTTTATGGATCAAATACCAAAGATAACATGTGTTCCAGCAAGACCACGTGCTGTTGCTCCCCGAGTCAGCATGATCTTTGTCATAATGAACTCGTGGGTCATTACTATGTGATGCGAATGTGGATCGAGATGGTGTGTCTGTTGTTTAACGCCGCACTCAGCAAAATTCCAGCTTTATGACGGCTGTCTGTAAATAATCGAGTCTGGACCAGACAATCTAGTGATTGGCATCATGAGCATCGATTCACGCAGTTGGGATACGATGACATGCATCAACCAAGTCAGCAAGTCTGACCACCCGATCTGAAGATGGTGTCCGAGTTATGTGGTCTGTGAGACGTTGCCCTGCGATGTGGCCAGTGCCACGCGGTCTCCGTGTACTCCAAGTATACCAGTTGTAAATATTCCATCGCTGCAACATCGTCCACATATAAAGACAGATACCTCTCGGGTTAGTTACAGTTTACATAATCATTTATCTTGACAAATCGACAAGCTCGGTCGCCCAAAATTCATATTTCAGAAACAAATTTCAATGTTATATATATTTCGAATTCCTACCCTCCCGTGTTTCTCTGCGTCTTCGGGCTGCTTCACAGGAACTCTAAAAAATTAAACAATAAAACTTCATACTGGTATTTTAGATCTCTAGAGCAAACTCATGCGGTCCAAAGTACCACAGATATCCGACAAAACAACTCTGCAGAGCGAATTGCGGCGCCTTGGACGACACACCCACCCGTGCCTTCCCCCCACCCCACCCCACCCCCACCCCACCATCACCACACCCCCACCACCACAAGGCTACCCCACCCCACCACCACCACCACCCCCCCACCCCACCCCCACCACACCACACCCCCACCACCACAAGGCTACCCCAACCCACCACCACCACACCCCACCCCACCCCACCACACCACACCACCACCACAAGGCTACCCCAACCCACCACCACCACCACCCCCCCACCCCACCCCCACCACACCATCACCACAAGGCTACCCCACCGCCCCATGCACTGACAGATTAACTTCAGTCTTATGCAAGAATCGGGTGGTCCTTAACTTCTTTTGAGTAGTATAGGTGAATTGGTTTTGTGTAGGTGACTTAATCTTTCATCTTACCCCATCGCACTTCTCCGAACACAGAGTGAAGTTGCACTCGAATTTGACGTCCGTGCTGCCGGCTATACTCAACGTTTTAAAAAACGGACTTGATGCAACCAGGCCAGATGTTGAAAAACCATCGTCCTTCCGAAAAACAATTCCGTCTCCGCACCTGTAAAAATATGCAATACTTAATCCTGTTAATATACTCCTGTATTTGAAGTAGGTACATTGTATATACCATACAATAATCCCTATTAAGAGTTATGAAGTTAAGTGATGCTGTACACCCCACCCCGATCGCCCCCACTCAAACCATAATCACACACACCCTCAATAAGAGAAAATCATGCCAGAGTTAGGCACAGACATCCCGTCAATAAATCTTTTCTTTTCTTTTGTTCTTTGTTTAACACCACCCTCAGCAATATTCCAGCTTTATGACTGCGGTCTGTAAATAGTCGAGTCTGGACCAGACAAGCCAGTGGTTGATATCATGAGCATCGATCTACGGAATTGGGATACAATGACATGCATCAACCAAGTCAGCGAGTCTGACCATCCGACAAGAACAGTCGCTTTTTACGGCAAGCGTCGTCGCCTCTTACGGCAATCATGTGTTGCTGAAGACGTATTCTAACCTGGACATTCACGGGTCCAGTAAGTCAAGGGTGTGTAAATTCATTGGCAATACCTTATAAGTTACATAACGAATTTGTGAATAAAGTTGTCGACCTTGCTTTCGAGTGAGTTGGATTTAACGCCGCTTTTAACAGTATTCCAGTTATATCACGGCGTGTCAGCTTAATGTGGGAGGAAAGCCCGAAGTGATGCAGGTATCAGACGATTACCACTTCGGTGAAACTCACGAGCACGGGTATGGTGCTGACAAACCTAGAAACAATCAGGGAGAACCGGGATTGGAACCCACAATCATAGGTTTCTGGCGTGCCCAAAGGGACGCAACTCTGCACAGCGAATCGCGGCGCCCTAGACGACTGGGCCACCCGTGCCCCCAACCTTTCTTTCGAATTTTACCGTGTGAACAAGATTCATGTGGTACTGGGACCTATTCTCCCAGGTATGTGCGAATGGGAACAGTGGTAAACTTAACGAGGATTTCACCTCATTTTGAGGTAGTGAGTGAGTAGGGTTTAATGCCGTTTTGAACAATGTTCTAGTTTTATCACGGCGTGTCAGTTTAATGTGAGAAGAACACTCGAAGTGATGCAGGTTTCAGACGTTTACCACTTTGGTGAAACCAACGAGCACGGGTATGGTACCGACAAACCTTGAAACATTATTGGGGCGAACCGGGATTGTAACCCACGATCAGAGATTTCGGGCGCGCCCTTTGGGATGCAACTCTGCACAGCGAATTGCGGCGCTTTAGGCAACTGAGCAAACCATGCCCCAACCTCATTTTGAATAGTAAACTGCCAAACATCTTTCAGATGTGAGTTTTCATGTCTCAGTGTCCATGTCTCAAAGTAGGGCTCATGGGTTAAGTCATACCCTCCTCTCAGAATGGCGTATCGTGAACCAGGCGCGGACCCGACTGCATCGCACGACGTTGGTTGGAAACCTTTTTCTCCCATCCCGCCTGAAATAAACAAACAAAACAATGGTGAAAGTATAATGGGAGCTGAGATTTATTTGTTGTTTAACGCCGCAATCAGCAATATTCCGGCTTTATGATGGCAGTCTGTAAATAATCGAGTCTGGACCAGACAATCCAGTGATGATATGCATCAACCAAGTCAGCGAGTCTGACCACCCGATCCCGTTAGTCGCCTCTTACGTAGTATAGTTGGTTCTACAGCAAGCATCGGTTGCTGAAGACCTTTTCTAACCCGGATCTTCACGTGTTTGATATTAATTTAGTATAAGCACACATGCAGCTTCGTGTATTAATAATTGCGAGATGTCGTGATTCTGTTTCAAGTGGGAAGCTCTAGAGTACGGCATTCATCATATTCCTGCGATAAACGTATTCGGCCTAACGACGGGCACAACTCTGCACAGCAAACTGTGGCGCCTCGAACGACGGGCGCAACTCTGCACAGCAAACTGTGGCGCCTCGAACGACGGGCGCAACTCTGCACAGCAAACTGTGGCGCCTGGAACGACGGGCGCAACTCTGCACAGCAAACTGTGGCGCCTGGAACGACGGGCACAACTCTGCACAGCAAACTGTGGCGCCTGGAACGACCGGCGCATCTCTGCACAGCAAACTGTGGCGCCTGGAACGACCGGCGCAACTCTGCACAGCAAACTGTGGCGCCTGGAACGACGGGCGCAACTCTGCACAGCAAACTGTGGCGCCTGGAACGACCGGCCCAACTCTGCACAGCAAACGGTGGCGCCTCGAACGATCGGCGCAACTCTGCACAGCAAACTGTGGCGCCTGGAACGACGGGACCACACTCATGTCATAACTAAAACTTTGAGTGAGTTGTGTTGAAGACCGCTTTTAACAGTATTCCAGTTATATCACGGCGTGTAAGCTTAATATTGTAGGAAAGCCAGACGAGTCGTAATGCGGGTCTTAGACGTTTAGCCGGATATGATGCTGGCAAGCTTAGAAACATAATCGGGGCGAATAAATTTCGCAAACTTCGCAACACCTTCCGGCACCTAAGACGACTGGGTCACTCAAAATTCAGAATTTACAAACACACGAGAACTCAGGTTAAGAAGTGGTGGTTAAGAAGACAGACATTCCCATGCATGATTTAACCATCACAATACAAACCGCTGCTTTTTGCTATCAGCTGAACAACCCGACCAAGGCCGACTGGGTCTTTTATTGGTCTGCGAAGGATATCGGTCAAAAGCAGTGCAAACGATGTCTTCTTCGCTTCCGTGCCCATGTTCTGCTGCAGAACTATAGGACCAATCAGACTGTAACAGAACACAACGAGTGAGTGAGTGAGTTGGGTTTAACGCCGTTTTTAACAATATTCCAGTTATATCGCGGCGTGTCAGCTTAATGTGGGAGGAAAGCCCGAAGTGATGCAGGTTTCAGACGTTTACCACTTCGGTGAAACCCACGAGCACGGGTATGGTGCTGACAAACCTAGAAACATAGTCGGGGCGAACCGGGATTCGAACCCACAATCATAGGTTTCTGGCGTGCCCAAGGGACGCAACTCTGCACAGCGAATCGCGGCGCCTTAGACGACTAGGCCACCCGTGACCCCAGGACACAACGACAGGGCTATGAAGAATGTTACCTTAGGTGAAGCAGTGAATTAGTTGAGGTGAAATGGGTTTTAACGTCGTGTCCAAGATTATTGCTCTTATATTCTACGTGCATGTGTATGGCTGCTTGTACTAGTCCGGACTGATGCCGATTGAATTGTGCTAGCCCACTGAGATACCATGCGGCAGTTTCATGAATACCCCACTCAGTATACTAACTCGGACCCGACGAGGCCTTGTTTACGGCCGTCAATACCGAGCGCTTGGCAGGGTAACATCAAGTACCATCTTCACGTCTTTTGGTATGACGTGGCCGGGGATCGAACACCGGACCTTGCGCTTTACCACCAGACCACGAAGGCGGTCCTAAGGCGAAGTAAACTGGGGTTTCAAGTCGCATATTATTTCACTCATATAGCGAGTGAAAAGATCGTGTGTACGTGTGTGTAGTTGCTTGTCAGGACGTATTTCGGTTTTATAGTGCCAGCTGACTTAGATAGTATGCCGCAGTTTAACATGGACACCCCACTCAGACAGTTTACCGACCAGGCCTTGTTTTAGCCCCTTAATACCAAGCACTAGGCCGGGTAACAACAAGTACCACCTTTTAACGTCGTTTGGTATGACGCGGCCGTGGTACTGCTGAAAGGACGTGAAACTTTTCGGTTTTCGGAATACTCTCGAAATCCAGCTTGTCCATGGTTACCACCACCTTGGCAACACTCCAAGCAATATCACGATGGGCGACCAAAGAATCGAGTGTGACCTGCGAAAGGTGGAACCACCAAGCTAGCCCACTGCCCCTGTCTTGGTACACGTTATTTGTTAACGCCGCATTCAGCAATATTCCAGCTATATGACGGCGGTCCGCAAATAATCGAATCTGGAGCAGACACATGAGCATCGATCCACGCAGTTGGGATACGATGACATGCATCAACCAAGTCAGTGAGCCTGACCATCCAATCGCATAAGTCGCCTCTTACGACAAGCATAGTCGCCATTTACAGCAAGCGTTGGTTCCTGAAGACCTATTCTACCCAGAATCTTCGCGGGTCTATGCCCCAAATTAACCTTTTGTTTTGAGGAAACCCAAACCCATATGTCAAATGTTTTGTGTTAATAGTTAAAAGGAATAGATTGTTCACAGTAAATAGTTTCTTGAATACGGCTGGCTAACAACCCCGATTGTTCTGAACTCTTCCCTCCCATTCAGTACAAGTCAAATGGATCCTCCCTTATATTGGAAGCACTGACACATTCCTGATGTGCACACAAACCTGTCTGTCATTTTCTGTGAAGGACTTGTGTCTTTGCCTTTGGAGCCAAACGAGCAGGTGAAAGTGACCTCTTCAGTTCTTTGATGAACAAGGCTGCCTGGCTCGCCGTACGCCATCACGACGTCGACCGTGTACACCTTGGCCCCGGGGCGTTGCTGAAGGCGAATTATTGTTTTTATAGTTGTGTCCTCCGGTATCATCACTTGTTTCTTGTACCCCCCCCCCCCCCCCCCCCCCGTACAGGCGACTAATGGGATCGGGTGGTCAGGCTTGGTTGATTGATCTCATCGTATCCCATTTCCGTGGATCGATGCCCATGATATCAATCACTGGATTGTCTGATCGGGACTCGATTACATAGTGCGGCGTTAAACAACAAACAAAACGAACACGAAACATTGACTTAAGGTCTGATCAGACAATGGTGGGAGGGCGTCGTAGCTGAACGTTGTGACATACTACTCAAGCGAGTGAGTGAGTATGATTTAACACCGCTTTTAGCAATATTCCAGCAAACTCGCGACGGGGGACACCAGAATTGGGTTTCACACGTGGTACCCATGTGGGAAATCAAACCCAGGTCTTAGGCGTGTCGCAAGAACGCTCTTAACACTAGGCTAACCCCAATGCCCCACTGCTCAAAAGATAAAGAGCATATCGCTATATAAAGTTAATCTGTCATACCAAAACAGTTTCGTTGTAATAAAATGAAAGAATCGGGTGGCCCTTAACTTAAAGTAGTCTTGTGTAAGTTTGTTTATTTATTGTTATACGCCGCACTCAGCAATATTCCAGCTATATGACGGTGGTCTGTAAATAATCGAGTCTGGACCAGACAATCCAGTGATTGACATCATGAGCATTGATCAACGCAGTTGGGATACGATGACATCCATCAACCAAGTCAGCGCGTCTGACCACCCGATCCCGTTAGTGGCCTCTCGACAAGCACGATCGACTTTTACGGCAAGCAACCCAGGATCTTCACGGGTCAACTAGTGTAAGTACACTGATTTAACTTTAAAAAAGGACTTACCTCAAAGACGCATTTTGATGTCCCGTGACCTGGGTATGACACAGAAAGTTGAAGGTTGGCAGAGTCAAGGTTTCCGAAGTCCACCAATCCGCCAGCACACTTAGCCGTGGCCTTCACATCTAAGTCCGAGGTCACCGTTATTGTCGCATCAGCAACCCCGTCGCTGCCACAGGCGGGCTTCACTGAAATCATTACCGTATCAGATTGAAAAAATGTTAAGCACTATCCCTTCTTAAACAAGAGTATAGTCGACGAAGTCATCTATATCCCCCGCCATTTTAACACGTTATGGTCCCAAACCAGGTAACTGACCCAACATTTCTCTTAGGCCATGTCAAAATAGCTGCAATGGAAATTCTAAAATAAACATTTATAAAACTCCTAAATAGCAAAAGGCACCAGTGCAGTATGTGCCTAGTAGACATGCAAAGGTTTGTAAGAAAGTATTTAATGGTTTTCGAGTTACGCTCCGGAAACGAACAGCATCCTTATAGAACCTAAGTCCAACTTGTTGCCATGGAAACGTTAAAAATAAAAATTTATAAAACTCCTAAATAGCAAAAGGCACCAGTTCATCATGAGTCTGACAGACATGCAAAGTTTCGTAGAGAAATATCTAACGGTTTCTGAGTTATGCTCCGGAAACGATCTCGGGACGCACACACACACGGACGGAACCCAATTCTATATCCCCCGCCAACTTCGTTGGGGCGGGGGATAATTAGTTTCATATATCCACGAATCCGTAAGAAATATTTATAAATTCATGTTGATAATTTACCACCGACACCACCGACACCCCCTGAAACGTTGTGCACGAACACTGGTTCCCTAGATGGTCGCCAACTCAGGATCCAATCCAATGGTTTTTAGGGTGAGTCAGTGGGTTGGGTTTAACGCCGCTTTGAACAGTGTTCCAGTTGTCTGACGCGTCAGCTTAATGTAGGAGGAAAGACCCAAGTGATGCAGGTCTAAGACCTTTACCACTTTGGTTCGCCCCAATAATCTTTCCAGGTTTGTCAGCGCCATACCCGTGCTGGTGGGTTTCACGTCTTGGATCTGCATCACTCAATTACATCACTACACAACTGAAAATATATTATGCGGAATTTAAATTGAGAATGTGTATGCATATTATGTGTATGCATATTAAACAGGGAATTGTGTCAATGTCTATTGCTGAAGCAGTGGTAAACGTCTGAGACCTACATCACCTCGGGCTTTCCTCCCACATTAAGCTGACACGCTGTGATATAACTTGAATATTGTTAAAAAGCGGCGTTAATCCAAACTTCCAACACTCAACACATTGTTTTGCCAAACCAGCCCGAATGTCCCAAACATCTTCACGCAACGGGGCGGTCGGGTAGCCTAGTGGTTAAAATGTTGGCTCGTCACGCCAAGACCCGGGTTTGATTCCCGACGTGGGTACAATGTGTGAAGCCCATTTCTGGTGTCCCCTGACGTGATATTGCTGGAATATTGCTAAAAGCGGCGTAAAACCATACTCACTCTTCATGGCCCAACAAATGAAATAAAGAAATATTGGAATACACACATTTAGTTTTATTTTGACAGACCCAAGCAAATGTTAGCAAAAGTCCTTGCACCATAAAATGAAAAGTGCCCCAAAACAAAATATGGATGCTGGTGATTATAACTATGGTATGTAGTTAGACCCTAATATTGCTATCTCCCCACACATTTCGTATTTGAAACACAAACATGAAACACTAAACATTTTCCTACCTTTCAAAATGTAGCCTTTGGGAATGGCAGCCCAGACGGTTGACTGAAATGTTGAAAAATAAGGTAAAGAGTTGCGCCAGAACGAGTAAGCTGGGTTTAGTGAGTGAGTGAGTGAGTGAGTATGGTTTTACGCCGCTTTTAGCAATATTCCAGCAATATCACGGCGGGGGACACCAGACATGGGCTTCACACATTGTACCCATGTCGGGAATGGAACCCGGGTCTTCGGCGTGACGAGCCAACGCTTTAACCACTAGGCTACCCGACCGCCCCTGAGCTGGGTTTAATTCAGCTTTGTACAATATTCCGGTTATATCACGGCGTGTCGTCTTAATGTGGGGGAAGACCGAAGTGATGCAGGTCTCAGACGTTTACCACTTTGGTAAAACCCACAAGCCCGGCGCTGACAAACATGGAAAATTTAATCGGAACGAACCACTGTCCGAACCTGCGATAAGATGTCTGGCGTGCCACGGGGACGTAACTCTGCACAGTGAATTGCGGCACCTTAGACAACTTACTGGGCCAGCCAAATTAGTCACTAGATTTTCTTCATACGAACCTACATAACTGATCAACGACCATGGACAAGTCAAACTTGTGACGTCACTTTGATCACAAATGTTAGAACCACGATCATGGCAAAATTCGATACCATGATTGTTCTCCGGGTTAGAATAGGGTCTTTAGCAACCCGTGCTTGTCGTAAGAGGCTACTATGCTTGTAACAGGCGACTTAAAACGAAAACGATAGGTCAGGTTGATGCATGTCATCGTATCCCAACTGCTTGATGTCAATCATTGGATTGTCTGGTCCTGACTCGATTTTTTACAGACCGCCGTCATACAGCTGGAATATTGCTCAGAGCGGCGTTAAACAAACCATGATTGTTCCGTGTCTGTCCACCCGACCGAACTGGTCGCCTCTGACGACAGCACAGGTTTCTGGGGACCTACTCTAACCCGGAATCCCCACATGACCTATCATCTGTTTCATAGGCAGTGTTTGTTTGTTTGTTGTTTACACTGCACTCAGCAATATTGCAGCTATATAACGGCGGTCTGAAAAATAATTGAGTCTGGACCAGACAATCCAGTGATTAACATCATGAGCATCGATCAACGCAATTTGGATACGATGACATGCATCAACCAAGTCAGCGACCCTGATCCCGTTAGTCGCCTTTGATGGCAAGCATGGGTTGCTGAAGACCTGTTCTACCCCGGATCTTCACTGGGCTCATATGCCGTGTAACTGGTTGCCGACCTTACACTGTTCACATCTAAGTCGGCTTAAATAAAAATGCATCAAGTTATTTTAATAAGCAATAAGTAGCAAAGGGGCTGCCTCTTATACACAAGACATGTATACAAAACATGCGTGGAGTAAACAGCTCTAGTTATAACTAAGTCCACTCACCGCGCAGAGAAGGGTGAACAGGGCGTGCGCCGCAACCATGTCTGTCCTGAAACTGAATGGCGCAGTGTATTGCTATTGTTTACTACATAGTATTAAAGTCACTAGCGTCAGATTAACCTTCACAGAGTTCTGCCCTCTCCCCCCAGAGGACCTATGGGTATAGCATGAACCACTCTCCCCACACCACTCATTTACTCCCCCTCACCACACACAGCCCAATACCACCACCCACATCCAACACACAACACACAACGATCATAATTGGTTCCTTGGGCGCAACCCTGCACTTACACTGGTACGTGCCACGCCGCATATTGACAAGTGATTTAACAATTTAAGTTTCATATCGTACTGTCGGAACCATCTCCTCTACGTTAGTAGGAGAGTATTTTTTCCAAAACGCTTTTGTTCATGGTATCCCTATCACCGTATAGTATACTGAACAAAAAAGCTAGGGATCATGAATATTTTTAGAGATTTTTTTTAAAGGCAATTGTGTGCTCAGTCAATTAAAAAAAAAACAATCTGTCAATTTAATATTTTCAGTAGTTATGTTTCGCGATGTCAATTGTTTTTTTTTAAATTTGAAGTTAACAATGAATCTTGGATGCGTTTCCTCAATGAAATAGATTCAAAAGTTTATAATAGTCCGATTGGGTATGTCGAGGTGAGATTATTTAATATTAGCAAGGTCTCCCTGGGTGGATAGTGAAAAGGCCCCCATTCCAGGATTTGGGAAAATGTTTATATCTTGAACGACCCAAATGTTTAAGCTAATTTCTGTTGAAGGTGATACTTTGATACATTTAGATTTATATTTGTATGTACAGGGTTGTTTTTTGCCTGGTTCAGACTCGTTTGGTTGCCGGCCGTCGTACGGCAGGTGTAGTGCTGTGTTCGGCGTTAGGGAACAAGCTAGCGCATATCTATGCAAATCGTTTGAGTGCCAGGTGTTACCATTAGGGCAGGACTGCTTTGTCGCGAACACCTGGTGTTATCACTGAAGTTCAGAGATCCATTCATATAATTTTCATCACTTTTTTTCTCTTTTACGCCCAATGAATCGGTTTCGACAGATACTCGATACTTATGTTTCTGGCTTCGACGTTCTGAATTCATAGTTGATTATGCAATATTAGGGGAAGGTCCCGAAACTTCAGGGAGACTCGGTGGATTTGGTAGCTTCAAAATATGCAATTTCATATTTCTAAACAAGTCTACACGAGGGAGGGGCGGTCGGGTAGCCTAGTGGTTAAAGCGGTCGCTCGTCACGCCGAAGACCTGGGTTCGATTCCCGACATGGGTACAATGTGTGAAGCCCATTTCTGCCCCCCGCCGTGATATTGCTGGAATATTGCTAAAAGCGGCGTAAAATCTCACTCACTCACTCACTCACTCACTACACGAGGGATAGATTGCAGCCCGTAACTCATGCTTCAAATTTTTCCAATATAAATGACTCTTAAATGCTTTTAAATTCGAGGGAGGGTTACGGGCGGACGTTTTACCGACAGGAGAAGCGCGCAACGATCATTGCTTTTACTATGAAGTTTGATGTAGTGTGTATGCCGACCGGACAGGTTCAAACGGTCATTCATGTAAACACTAACTTCCCCTAAAATAATAAACTTTCGCGGAAACAGTGTATTTCAATGACCACGCATACAAAGAAAACGTACCGTAGCGTCTTGCTTCTTAATGAACCAGCTACACAACCGCACAGATCAGGGGACATCTACGATCTGTCACCTGCACGTGCGTCTGTTGCAAAATGCCCGGATTTACAAATTGAAATCTCCTCGCGCTGACCTGCTCATGACCTAATTGCACCTGATGTGATGCGACAAGCAACGTAGTTTTAGTCGGAGATGGGGTGTCATGGACAAACGACGAGACACAATAAGAAGCACGGAGGCAGGCGATGAATTCATTTGAGATAATTTAAAAGTATTTGTTTTTCAACTTTAATTTTTCTTAACCAAATATGATGATCTGTTTAAGCTACAGTCCCTGCACACCAGCTTTGTCGGGATATGGTACCTTTTTCCAGCTTACAAAACCAGAAGGGGCACGGGTGGCCCAGTCGTCTAAGGCGCCGCGATTCGCTGTGCAGAGTTGCGTCCCTTGAGCACGCCAGAAACTATGATTGTGCGTTCGAATCCCGGTTCGCCTCGATTATGTTTCTAGGTTTGTCAGCACCATACCCGTGCTCGTGGGGGGATATAAAACAACATTGCACTTGTATGCATGCACGTCTGTTGAAATGAACATACATGTATTTTACAGATAAAAAACAGTTGTTGTTTAACGCCGCATTCAGCATTATTCCAGTTATACGACACGGCGGTCTGTCATAATCCAGTGATTGACATCGTGATCATCGATCCACGCCATTGGGATACGATGACATGCATCAACCAAGTCAGTGAGTCTGACCACCCGATCCCGCTAGTCACCTTTTACTGGGTTGCTGAAGACCTAATCTAACCCGAATCTTCACTGGTCTACACTCAATTACTCAAGTGACACTTTGTCCAAAATTATCATGTGTTACATATCACGTTACATTGAGGGGAAATTGGGTTTAACGTCGCGTCCAAGGTTATTGCACTTATATAGCGACGTGCATGCACGTGTGTGTGTGGCTGCTTGTACTAGTCCGGGCTGATGCCGATTTATAGTGCTAGCACACTGAGATACCATGTCGCAATTAAACATGAATACCCCACTCAGACACAGTATACTGACTCCGAGCCGACCAGTCCTTGTTTAAGCCCCTTAATGCCGAGCGCCTTAATGCCGACAGGGTAAGAACAAGTACCATCTTTTAACGTAATATTAAACTATTTCAACGAAAATGCGGTATAATTGATGTTATTGACATTGTAGATATGTTGCCAAATGATGACGATGTTATATCGCCCTTGTTATATTGATAACGTACCCTTCACCATGTGGACGGAATGCATGATTAACCATAATATTTTTCAGGACATCCCGTGTGTTCACCAAACAATTAATTAATTATTTTTTTCCAGCGTTGTCTAGAACCTAATGTTTTAAACTCCAAGTAGCAACTAATTGCCATTTTTTAGAAACTGTATTTTAGGTTGAATCCAGTAATTGATATCATGAGGATCATTTGGCATACAATGACATGCATCAACCAAGTCCACCCGATTCCGTCAGTTGCCTCTGACTAAAGCATGGCGATATGGCTGAAATATTGCCGCTGTGACTTAAAATCTTAACTCACTCACTAAAGCATGGGTTGCTCAAGACGAGTACTAGCCCGGATCTATCTTCATGGGTATTCACTCAAAGACTATTATGGACATGGAAAACATTTTGGCCACAGATAAAGGGTACATCTAACTTTACTGGTCCAATTATTTACAACCCGCCGTCAAACAGTTGAAATATTGCTAAGGGTGGCGCTAAACAAACAGACAAATATAATTTAATATTAATTTGATTTTTTTCTGTAAAATATGTTCATTTTAAAGACTTGTTTTGGGGAGCTCAAAACCTCTTTGAGCTTTGAGGAACTGTAGTTGGTTGGTTGGTTGGTTGGTTGGTTGATTAACGCCGCACTCAGCAATATTCCAGCTATATGACGGCGGTCTGTAAATAATCGAGTCTGGACCAGACAATCCAGTGATTGACATCATGAACATCGATCCACACAATTGGGATCGATGACATGTATCAACCAGGTCAGCGTGCCGGACCACCCGATCTCCTTGGTCGCCTCTTACGACAAGCATAGTCGCCTTTTACAGCAAGCATGGGTTGCTGAAGACCTATTCTACCCCGGATGTTTACGGGTCGGAGGAACTGTAATTCCAGGTGGGAGCCATTTACGAGGTTTGTGCAAAAGGTGTGTCCCTATGGCTTATCCCTAAGACTTTTCATTGTCTACAGAAAGCTCCTAGGTAGATAACACATGACTTCAAAATCCCGCGGGTATCGTTTCAATGAAAAACTGACAGCTCTACTATTTCAGCTTGGACAGATAAACTTCTCCCACATAGGGCAGCGTAACAACATCGTGACAGATGAAAGAACTGATAGTTCTTGGACGTATCAACTAACTTCTTTGGTCCAGATCAAAATGGTGATAGCAGAATATTGGAGCTTTTGAAACGGAAAGCTACCTAAAGGTGTCCGCATTCAACAATCAACATGGCGCCTCTGAAGACGCTGATGCTTGGCCTCTGTAGACTTGTAGCATGCCCTCTCCATGTGGCGGCCTTTACTCCAATTGTTGATTCTTCATTGTCTGATGCAGCATCTCCTTCTGTAACAGCTTCCCAAACATCGTCTACGACTGGCTCAGGAGGATTTGGAGCTTTCCCTTTTTCAAATGCAGGCTTCGCATTGCCCACTGGGAAACAGAGTCAGCAGTCACGCCTGGATAACTCAGATGGAGGGCACCATAGCAGATATGGACACACTCTTGCAGGGACTGGAAGATACCGTTACAAACCTCACCGTCTTCCACAACACAACAGAGGGTAAGTTCACTTGATTTCCTTCTTGGCATGGACAGAAACATCATATGTTTTCGGCTCTGTGTCTTTTAAGGCTTATTTTACTTGTGTCTGGAAACCGACGACTATGTGAACATGGACTAGAATTCATGCACTGGCCAGTCTAAGATTTCCAATCACAAACTAGATATTCAGGTTACTGCAAAAGAGGATTTTATTTGTTTGTTGTTTAACACCACACTCTGCAATATTCCAGCTAAGTGACGTCGGCCTCAAAATAATCGAATCGGACAGAACAACCAGCCCAAGTACGATGACACTCAATCAATCAGGTCGCGGAACGTCAACACCGATCTATTTAGTCCCTTTATACGACCAGCATAGCTTGCTGGGGACTTTTCTTATCCGAAACACTCACGGGGTGCAAGGGATTATTTGGATACCATATTTAAGTATTTGATTTAATTCTACACAGCAAACGACTTAAAACATTAGTCTCTACCAATTCCACATTACAATAACTCAGACGAGTGTGTAATTTCGTCATGGGTGGTCCAGTCGAGTTGCGTCCCTTAGGCTGTAAGGATCCTATAATATTGGGTTTAAATCCCAGAGTCGCTCTGAATATGATTTGTGGTTTGTCAGCACCATGCACGTGCTCTAGGGTTTCATCAAAGTATTTACATCATCTGCAGCACTTACTCCACGCCGTCATATAATTTGAATATTAATCCTGATAATATTCATAATAACTGATATACCTCTTCGTTTTGTCCATAATGTTTTAACGTCACCTCCTTTTTAGGCGATGTCGCTACACTGGGGAGTGATGTGAGTACCTGCAGTCCAGGATTGCATCCATTACCTCAGACATAACGGTGATCCAGCAGTCCCAAGCAGCTGCTACAGGTGAGAGTGTTCTTGCTCTACTCATAAACCTAGACCGCCTCCGTGGTCTAGTGGTAGAGCGTCCGCCCGAAGAGCGGAAGGTCCGGGGTTCGATCACCGGCCGCGTCATACCAAAAGACGTTAAAAGATGGTACTTGTTGTTACCCTGTCTGGCGCTCGGCATTAAGGGGCTAAAACAAGGACTGGTCGGCTTGGAGTCAGTATACTGTGTCTGAGTGGGGTATTCATGTTAAACTGCGGCATGGTATCTCAGTCGGCTAGCACTATAAATCGGCATCAGCCCGGACTAGTACAAGCAGCCATACACACACACACACACACACACACACACACACACGTGCATGCACGTTGCTATATAAGTGCAATAATCTTGGACGCGGCGTTAAACCCCATTTCACCTCTTATAAACCTATTGTGACGTAACATTACTGGGTGAGTAGGTTCTTTAACGTGTTGATAAACTGCGAATGTATTCATTAACCAGGATACACAGGGCATTCGAAAGGAAATTACCCACCTTTACGTGAATTGTAAGACCAGGATTTTACAGTTGAATTTTATAAACAAGCATTTTGATATGAATCTAATGTTGATGTTTGATTGGTTGAAATCACAACATTGCCACATGAAAATTCCATGCAACCTCACATATCGTGTTTAGTTTTGTAACCCATTGTTTTCCCACTGAGCCACCGGGGCAGATGATAAATGGGGGTTCAATCCTACATGTCATGACTTCAATTGTGTGCAAGCTGCATGTGGTCTTTCTCACCCTTTCATCGAGCTCTTTTCATAACGCGACACACTCTATTGTTTCACTATTAGGTACCCGGATGTCTTATTCTTTCTGGTATGTCTAGCATTAAGCTTTATAAGTTAGATACCAGCAGATTGATGAACACACATACCAATAACTAAGAACATGACAAACGTAGTTCACATTAAGTGTGGCACTAGCGAATAGATGCTCAGCAATTATTTATCACCATACTTTTATAAAACGTGGTGCTAGCTGGTATGAATGAATTCCGGGCCCTGTGTGTACTCAGCATCGGCAATCGTAGTCGGAGGCCAGAAGAAGGAAGGTGATCCTCCGAATGTATAATAATGTGAAATAAAGCTAGATATTTTATTTGCTTTATTAACTATTTGCTGTTCATGAATACTGCCGATGTCCTGGAGAGAGCAGCCAATGATTATATTCGCCAACTTACAGATTTTGAAGAGTTTGTTTTTTGTTGCGAACAAACAGGCTCCTGTAACAACTAGGGAAAACTTAAAATATATTTTTTAAATATTATTTATCATTGACATGATCGTAAAGTCATGTTGAATATGTCTTAAACGACGAAGGAAATACAACCTCTGTTGACCCTTATATTCATTTTTATTATGCCTAAAAGTGAGATTGACCAATCAGAGAGCAGAACTACTGACCCCACATGAACCCCTATACCGTCAGTAAAAGTCCAAGATAGTTGTAACTGACGTAATATTAGGCCGTATACCGTCAGTAACAGTCATTTAGGATTTTCCAACACCCTCCTCACATATTTCACATGGAAATTCTGGTACAGAAATTCGTTATTCGACACTGTTCTGTGTTTTAATATCATTAATTTTGATGTGCAAGACGTTAATGTGTTTTTTTATCACCTTTATGTTTGATAAAATTGTCAACATGCTTTGGCCTCTGAGGTTTGAAGAGTAGTCTCCCTTTGGCCCTTAACGTCTTAGGTTGTAAGTGTGAAGTTTTGAGTTTTAAGTTTTGACATGACGTCGATTAATACATGCGTTATTTTCCCTCATGTTCTTTGTTTTCTTGACATTTAAAAATAATTAATTATCCTTAAACCAAGATATAAAATTAGAAATTTAATGTATGTACTCCAGTTCTGAATCATCTCTATATTGTACAGTTAAACAATTGACAAAGCGGCTAATGCCGTCGTCGGTGTGCCGATTATAATATAATGGGCCAGATGATACAACCTTGACGGGCCCCTTTAGAAGAGCGACCAAGCGATGAGCGGGAGCCGTTAACACGGGAGAACTGTGGCCTGTTTACACTAACAGATTTGGTCCATTTGCCATTTGAGTTGACGAGTATGTCATGCATATGTCTTATTTTGCTCAGCTCCACGTTAGGCACCAGCGTAGCGGCATAAAGTTCCGATTTCCTTGATGGGATTCGAACCGTGGACCTTCTGATCCGGACGCCTTGTCCACATACCCAAAGAGGTAAACCCCGTCAGCAGGCTGACACGGTAAGGATGTCATTTATGGGATGACTCCACGCCCTAATACAAGAAACAAACATGTATTAAATTACATATTTGGAACAATGCCAAAGCCTGACCTAAACACGAGGTGTAGCTCACGGGGTGTAGCTCAAGAAGTAAACAGTAAAAATGTCACCAAAGAAGCCCCTTTAAACAGAAGGTACCGTCAGCTTTGATATTCAAATATATTGTGCATAAATAATGACGACTTACACAAACATGAAATGATCTGAAGAAACATATATGTTAAAGTTCAGCCAAATTTGCTTTCTGTGGGAATTAAAAGGGCGTGGCTAACACGAGGTATAAAGTTTAAATACCGCTGATGAAGACGGACATATGTGTTGAATCGCGACACTTATCAAACCCAAACCTAATTTCATTTCATTTTTACAAAAATGGCCGAGTAATGGTCATGAATATCTTATTATTATGGCTGTTGTGGTGGCCATATTGAAAATCGTCAAGGGACAAACACACACTTACTTTGAGTGGCGAGTGCCTTTGGTGGGTGGGTGAAATGGGGTTTAACGTCGCGTCCAAGATTATTGCACTTATATAGCAACGTGCATGTACATGTGTGTAAGTGTGTTTGTGTGGCTGCTTGTACTAGTCCGGACAGATGTCGATTTGTAGTGCTAGCTCACTGAGATACCATGCCGCAGTTTAACATGAATACCCCACTCAGACACAGTATACTGACTCCAAGCCGACCAGTCCTTGTTTTAGCCCCTTAATGCCGAGCGCCAGACAGGGTAACAACAAGTGCCATCTTTTCACGTCGTTTGGTATGACGTGGCCGGGGATGGAACCCCGGACTTTCCGCTCTCCGGGCGGACGCTCTACCACTAGACCACGGGGGCGGTCGGTGAGTAATTTTGTAAGGGCAGGACATGCTAACCCATTTCGCGGAGACCTGGTGTCATCACTGATTTTCAGTGATCCATTCATATAATGTTCAACTCTATTTTGACTTCTACGCACAATGGAATCTGTTTCGGTGGATAATCGAGACTGGTTTTTCTCTGGCGTTGACGTATTGTTGTAAAAGGCTGGCTCGACGTTACGCATAACGTCGTTAATGATGACCTGCATCAGATGAGGTACCTGCTTTTTGTATTTTGTGAAAACTAACCCGAAAGACGACAAAATCTTCATACTGGGTAGTTGAACACGGCGTTCGCTAGCATCAACGGGATATAGAGCAGTAATAAATTTCAGACTATGACGTCATAAGATGTTGTTTTTTTATTTAATGTCGCTCAAATTACGACGTGTCAGCTCTACAAATCTAAAAAACACAATCAGAGCGACCCGGGATCATAGGTTTCTGGCACGCCAAAGGGACGCAACTCATAGTGAATTGTCGTGCCCTAGACGACTGGGCCAGCATGTCCCTGATGTACTATGATCATTTAATTAAAAGTAAATATGAATAACTATTTCATTTTTTTGCTTCACTCTCAAATATTTACAGAACCTGCCACTACCATTGATTACAGCCCTGAGATTGAGGCTTTGAGAACAAGAATCACCAGTGTCACGGATGAACTTGCAACTGTCCGCAGCACCTTGACCCAGTCCATAGCAGATGGTAAGTACACAGGGACGAGCGTGGTGTGTCAGCACCATACTCGTGTCTCCTGCGTTTCACCAAAGTGATAAAATGCCAGGAAATCTTATGATTTCTCACGTGCAAATATCTGCTTTATCACTAACATGTATGTACGGAAGCCCTTTATGGCCATGTCACACAACAACGTTTTAGAGTAACTTGCACCTAGCGTGTAAAAGAGTCATACGTCGAGCTTTCATCGAAAAACCATGATTTTGGCGTATCCATACCGCATACATGACAACTTCATCGTGTATATAACGCATGTCTAATGTATTAGTAGCGTAACACTGACTTTGCATGCATATGACAGCGTCCTAAAAGCGTATTGCCAGCGTGTGTCTGGCGTATGAGTAACGTATATCTAGCGCGCTCAGCGTAGGGGAAAGGTGCCTAAAACGGGCCCCGCGGTAGTATAACTAGTGGTGTACGACCATTCATCAAATTACTTCATTCAAGCAGCAGTCTTCGCGCTGTGAACATCATCAAGTTGCCTCCCAAGTAGAAGAAACCTGCCAGGGGCCGAGCAAGAGCCAAGAACACCATACCTGCACCTGCTGCAGAAGCTCCTGTGGACGAAGCTGTAGAAGCTCCTGTGGACGAAGCTGTAGAAGCTCCTGTGGACGAAGCTGTAGAAGCTCCTGTGGACGAAGCTGTAGAAGCTCCTGTGGAGGGAGCTGTAGAAGTTCCTGTGGAGGCAGCCGTCCGCTCGCCCTCACGCCCTCACTTCTCTGAAGAAGAGGGCCAAAATGACTGTGTACTGCTTGACAATGCCAGAGGAAAAGACCATGTTGGAGTCCGTTCATGAGAATCCAGTCTCTGGAATGTCAAGATGGCCAATTACAGGAGAGTCGACAAGAAAGCCAATCTTTGGGCGGACCAGGCCACGGATGGGCAAGACCTCGGAACATCTCCAGGGATGGTTCAAATCCCTACGGGGCACCCACTCCCGCCTGGACAAGAGTGAATGAGTGAGTATGGTTTTACGCCGCTTTTAGCTATATTCCAGCAATATCACGGCGGGGGACACCAGAAATGTGCTTCACACAATGTACCCATGTCGGGAATCGAACCCGGGTCTTCGGCATGACGAGCGAAGCCTGGATAAGAAGAAGTGTGGGGATGGTACACCTGAGATGACCGAGCGTGACGTTTGGATCAAGGCCAGGTTCGTGTTCCTGAAGACTGTGACCAGACACCGTCCTGAGTCCTGCTCCAGTGTCAAGGTCACTATTGAGGCGCATGCGGGTGACCTAGATGCTGCTGAGGCTGCCTGCACCGAACAGCAAGTTGTTCTTAAGGACGGTGATATAATGCCCTCCCCTTCCACATCCACAGAGCGCAAAGGCAAGCGACCTCCTGCAGTCACTCCAGAAGGGAGTCCACGAGTCTGGTGAGATACCCAAGAGCATCATTAAGTCCCACCAGCAGCCCCTCACCGAGCGGAGCGCCTTCAGACTGACAGACTGAGGATGCTCCCCCACCAGCGCCTCTTTCTAACACCTGCGGACTTTCAGGGCTACTTGACATGTCCCCTGCCCTGGGATGGATGTGGCAAACCCGGACTTGGATATGCCACAGCCAGCGAAGAAGTAGGCCGTTTTGGAGTGTTGTGTTGCAGTGTTCTGTAGTCCAGGTTGTGCAGGACCATACAAGCTTTGACGATGGGGGGGAAGGGGGCATCCACATGAAGTCTTCGTTACGGAGCTCCACCAGAAGTTGGTCATACAAGCCAAACTGCCGTCGCCTCCATGGTCAGACCCAGACCCTCCTTCGTTGACCTCGTCTCCTCCTATTTTCACTTATGTGTTAAAGTGTCAATTGGAGGATGTCATGCTGATGTTGGAGAATGGCTATTCTCAGGATCCTTCACCTCCATCTTCTATGATGTCTCCATCAGAAGTGATGAGGAGGTACCCCCCCCCCCCCCAAAAAAAAAAAAAAAAAAAAAAAAAAAAAAACAAACAAAAAACGCCTGTACTACGCTAGCTGAACGTTAGAAACACGTTAAATAAGCTATATTGTCGTCAGACATACGTCTAATATGCCATATACTTTGGATGTATACGTTAGACATGCGTTAGAAGTAAGTTACGCATACGTTATCAATACGTTAGGTGTACAGTACACCTCATCCAACCTATGTCGACGTAGATCAGCATATCGGTAACGTATATCTGGCGTATGTAAACGTATGTAGAGCGTACCTCTAACGTATGCCTAACGTATAATCCATACGCTCGCTTACGCCGAAAATGTTGTGCATGCACAAAAATGGTTTTAAGCCTCGGCGTACTACAACGTATACCAGCGTGCTTTTAACGTATACACCTTACACCTAACTTATCCATAGCGTGTTTCAGCGTTGCCGGCGTTTTGGCAAAAATTCTCATACGTTGCCATACCTTACTGCTTTACGTTTTAGTGTGACAGGGCAGTTAGGGCCATTACTTTTTTATATTTTCTTGTTATTTCTAGATACTAAGTTGAAATTTCAAGATGCTATGTTAAAATTCCAAGATACTGAGTTGAAATTTCAAGGTGAATACAAAGTCGAACTTTTAAGATAATGATCTTGAAATTTCAAGACAATAAGTTGAAACTTTAAGATTTTAACTTGAAAGTTAGTATTTTAAAATTTTAGCAGAGCATCTTTAAATTTCAACTTCCTATCTTTAAATTTCAAGAAAGACAAAACAAACAGGTGGCCCTAAAATGCTTCCATAGGTTATGTGTTTGGTTGAATGCCACTTTGAACAGTATTTCAGTGAGATCATAGATTCGTACAGTTTAATGAAGGTTTCCCAAATGCTCCCAGGTACTGCTGGTGTAAGGTTATGCAGAGTTGCGTCCCTTAAGAAGTGTCAGGATCCAATGGTGCCTTCGAGGATTCGATCGAAGATTATCAGGGCGGCTCTAAGATTCGAACACACGATCATCGGATACTGGCAACACTAAAGGAGGCAACTCTGCGAATTGCGGCGTCTTGCACGTCACTCGTGCCACCAGCTCTAAATAATTTGCAGTGCACGCGGTAGAGTAGACTGTTACGTCTTTTAGGGTTAAGTAATGGGACTCACCGCGCAGGACCGCCTCCGTGGTCTGGTGGTAGAGCCTCCGCCAGGAGAACGGAAGGTCCAGGGTTCGATCCCCGGCCGCGTCATACCAAAAGACGTTAAAAGATGGTACATAGAGGTTATCACGCGAGTGTGTTTGGGGATGGTAAATATCCTGCATTAGGAATAAACATTGTATTTAGCGAGCCTTGGCGAGCTAAATACATAGTGTTTATTCCTAATACAGGATATTTACCATCCCCAAACACACAAGCGTGATAACCTCTTTATCATATAATGTCTTTCTTTAATTCTGTGCTTCAAAATCGCTTTCCCTCTCTCACAAACATTACCGAAACATTGCGAGTTTTCCTGGAATGCGCGCATTAATATATATTACGTCATAGGGTAAGTGATGTGTCAGTCGGACAGTGACAGTAGCCAATATAGTTATACAGTGGCGAAGCAACATATACGCAAAACAACAATGGTTTATATTTTCCTTTCGCGGCAATCCATCGGTCTGTCCGCTGGAGTAACTGCCCTTTGTCAAAGGGAAGCTACTCTAACCCTAGTCTATGAGACGTCACGGCCACGGTCAGACGTTGTTGACAGTCGGTCTGTCATAACGTTAAGAAGTGTAGTCAGATGTACACACAGCGACAAAACGAAACAAGGTAACAATTCAAAAAATATTTGGTTCCAGATCCAACTATTTTAATTTGTAGAGAAGGTTTCAAGCCGCAGAGGTCTACAAGCACAGATATTGGCTACTGATCCCGCTTGGCTAGGCCTCGTGCCCTCGCAAAATTGTTTCGAAATTTATATCTCCAAAGTTGCCAAAACTTATAAAATGCCTTAGCTACGTCACAGTTAGACACTGATTTTCAGTATATTAGACTGTTCTTTTGATAATGATAGCAATTATCCCTGTAGTTTATCCAGATTCCCGATGGTTAATTCTGACTCGATCGCCAGATGACGAGGGCGACGCCATGTTTGTTTATAAACACTGAAAGTAGTCCCTACTTGACCTTTGATATTTGCATCTTTATCCGCATATGACCCCAACGGATATCGTTTTTATCCGTTGGCTTTATCCTGCCGAGAAACCTACCCATTATATGATAATTATTGTTACCCTGTCTGGCACTCGGCATTAAGAGGCTAAAACAAGGACTGGTCGCCTCGGAGTCAGTACACTGTGTCTGAGTGGGGTATTCATGTTAAACTGCGGCATGGTATCTCAGTGGGATAGCACGAGAAAATCGGCATCAGTTCCGACTAGTACAAGCAGCCAGCCAGACACACAGACACATACACACACACACACACACACACACACACACACACACGTACATGCACGTCACTATATAAGTGCAATAATCTTGGACGCGACGTTAAACCCTATTTCACCTCGCCTCACAGTGCAGATAATAGTTTTAGTATTATCTCCGTCAATTTACTATCTTCTTCTTGTTCAGTCGACGGTAAGGTTGTCACGCTCCAAGGTCTGGAATCTTCATTGGCGGTGCTGGAGAACCAGGTGACGGGCTACAACAGTAGGTTTTAATTCATTCTAGTCCTGTTCGAAGACAAAATGAACAAATGTTAGAGAACGGGTTCTTACTGACTCGAAAATAAAACAAGGCATAAATAGTCTGTGAGTATGGTTTAACGCCGCTCTAAGCAATATTCCAGTAATGTCACGACGGGGGACACCAGAAATGGGCTTCAGACGATGAACCCATGTGGGATATTGAACCCGGGTCTTCGGCGTGACGAGCGGACCACAAGACTAATAGTTGAGATCGGTGTTAACACCATGATGTTGGGTTTAACGCCGCTTTGAACCGTATTTCAGTTGCATCACGGCGTGTGTGTTTAATGTTGGAGGAAATCCCGAAGTGATGCAGGTCTCAGACGTTTACCACTTCGATGAAACCCACGTGCACGGGTATGGTGCTGACAAACCTAGAAACACAATCATAGGTTTCTGTCCCAAGGGATGCAACTCTCCCCAACGAATTGCGGCCCCTTACGACTCGGCCACCCGTGCCCCCAGATATCAGAACAAAAATATATACTTCATACCATAGAAAACTTTGTTTGACACATTGATCAGTCATATGAAGGGTCAAGGTCACCCTCCACAGGTTACTGCTTGAAGAAAATTCCTACTCAAGATGGATTTACTCTTGGTCAATGACTAGGTCGTGAAGGGACGTATATCACTCGTGAAGGTCGTTTGTTAAGTATGAGGGCGCCACCCTCTCTTTCCCCGAATCATTAAATCCGTATGTGTTTTTAACGTCTTCATGAAGCAGCTGCCATTAATCTTAAGAAGAATCTACAAGAAAAACGAGTTTTCAGGATTGAAGGTGATCTGATAGAGGGCAGCTAGTGTGTGACGTGTTGCACGTGGAGTTCGTGCATTTCATGAAATCCGTAATCTACGGGCACTCGTCCATGTGCACCGACTCGTCACACGCATTGTTGTTCATATTACTGAACTGATTTCAATAGTTTTGCTGTCTTCGACCAGTTAGATATTAATCATTTATCATTCAAAACTGGCTCCCACAGGAGATATCGCTTGGATGAGATCAAGCGATATCTACACTGTAGATATCGCTGCAATGAAATTACATCACAATGCTTTGCAGACCATTGTGACATCACTGGTTACCATGACGTCACAATCAAATGACATCACTAATGGCTCTGCTACTGAAGCTGTTAGCAGTACTTTTTACACTGAAGACACTGCTAATTACTGTCTCCAAATTGAAAAAGTTGGAAGAATGATGTTGGATGATAAATAAAATCTCACCCTCGTGTCTTTTGACATGAAATATATCAACACGAGTTGATAAAAGTGGCAAAAATCCTCGGCAAGCCTTGGAATTTTTCCACTTTTATCAACTCGTGTTGATATATTTGATATCAAAAGACACTCGGGTGAGATTCTCTATATATTTGTTTGTCACGGAAATCGGCATCGGAAATATCAAACCTTCAATCCTGTTATAATGGACGACACTGATAGTGCAGATCCGCGGGTTCCTTTGTCAGGTGCAATACATACTTTCTGGTTTACAATTGTATACGACCAGTGGACCGGGTAGTGAATAGATCTTCATCAACCATGAAGCGAAAAAGCAACAATATTCCCACAAGAGTCGTGTATACATGAGTCCTATGCCTCTAGGTAACTTAAAATGATGTTAGGGGCACTGATGGCCCAATTCGCTGTGCAGAGTTGCGTCCTTTGGGCTCGCCTGAAATCTATGATTGTGGGTTCGAATCCCGGTTCGCCCCGATTATGTTTGTAGGTTTGTCAGCACCATACCCGTGCTCATGGGTTTCACAAAAGTGGTAAATTCTGAGACCTGCATCACTTCGGGCTTTCCTCCGAAACAAGCTGACGCGCCGTGATATAACTAGAAATAACTGGTGCTATTTCCAAGTCTGGATTTACACCAAACTGTTTTTAGGTAATATATATATACTGGTTTCTCGTTATACCCTGTTTGACAACAGAATGGTGAACTTATTTGTGTATGAGAACAAGGAATATGTTTAGACTATCATAATCGTATAAACAAAAGTGTTCAGTAACATTAAATGACAGATGTTTGCAACTCATTTATTCATGTAGGTCATGATGACAACTGTTCAGATTCACATTTGCACTTGACTCGTGAAGATCCGGGGTAGAATAAATCTTCAGCAACCAAGCTTGCCATAAAGGCGACTATGCTTGTTGTAACTTGACTTGGTTGATGCATGTCATCGATCCCAATTGCATGGATCGATGCTCATGATGTCAATCTCTGGATTGTCTGATCAAGACTCGATTATTTACAGACCGCCGTCATATAGCTGGAATATTGCTGAGTGCGGCCTTAAACAACAAACAAACAAACAAATTTGCACTTACACTCGCACTTGCACAGACACGTAAACTTCAAGACAAGCGCTTGCACGAGAAATACTAGTTGGCTTTTCTGCTAGTGGAGTGCCAGAATCGTATTTTCATGGTTTCAAAACCAAGACTTCCTCTTGTTATGCTTCTTGGTTTGTCAGCACTGTAGCCATTTTCTTTGGTTTCACCTAAGACATAAACACCTTAAAACATCGGCAGCACTTTCCCCCAACAAGAAACTGACATGACATATAACTGCAAAAAGTTTCAAAGCAGTGTCAAACCTTATTCACTCACACAATTGAGTGACTTCACAACCTTTTTTGGAGATGTCATTGGTAACAAATGTCATCAACAGGCTGAAACCAGGGTAATATCCCTCTGCAGATAGATGGTTCTATTGGTTTTCAAAACGTATGAATGACTGACGGCTGTCCAGATGTTCACGTTAGAGTACTCGCACATGTTATGGGGGAGGGATCCTCTTGACTGGGTTGCCTGGCACAGACTCGATTATTTATATGTCACTTTGATATAGCTGGACAATGTGTTGTATATGTTGGTGTTCGCTAACACATTCTGTCATCACTGATTTCAGTCAACCATCCGTATAATCTTCATTACTATTTTGACTTTTGCTCCCAATGGAATCTGTTTCGTCGGATAATCGAGACTGATTATTCTCTAGCGTTGACGTTGGCACTGACGTTGGCGTTGACGTTGACGTTGGCGTTGACGTTATTCATTAAACAACAAGAATATCGAATTTAGGTGTTTTATTCGTCTTTTTATTCAACAATTAATAACCATTTATGATGTTTTTAGGATGCTATATTGCTTGCAAGGCTACAAAGTTCACGTTCCAAAACCAATTATTTCACAGACTCTCGTCTGTAACCAATCTGACTTTAATCAACTGTAACAACATTTCACAACTTTTGAGATACGATCAAAACTTGTTTGTTCGTGGTTACAGCAGCCAAGGCCTCCGTAAGCTTTCAAAGGTTTTATGGTAGACACTCGTTGTGGTCATTTGACGCATCGAATGACCAGTCTTATTTCCGATGCAATCCCCCATCTTGACTTGTTTGTTCATGTGAACACTTGAATTTCCTTTGGATGTGTTAGGGACAAGTGTCACCGGAGGCGCAGGATATGCTCACCTTTTCGCGAACAGCTTCTATCATCACTTTTTGATAGCGAATCATAAACACACCCTTTTTTCTATAATCGGACTCGTACAATGGTCTCAGTTTTAGATTTCTAAATAGACTTTTATTACCAGACAGCGCTTTTCTATATTATGTGAATCTATGTTTCAGAACAGAATACGGAGCAAGTGAGCCAGTCAGTTGTAGATGGTCTGGAAACACGTATTGGTGACTTAGAAAATGCTCTGAGCAGCATAGGTACATCGGGGGTCAATGGTGAGTGGAGGAGAGGCGGAATGGAGGACCGATAATTTCATAATTTCATAATTTCATAGTGTGTGTGTGAGAGAGAGAGAGAGAGAGAGAGAGAGACACTTCTTTCAGCGTTTTACAGGCCGCGACAGACTATGTCATATTTAGTTGTGCACTTCTGCACAAGACTGTATCACAAGAGGGATGAATTTCCATTTATGTTGAGCAATATTCCAACAGCTCTAGCCTCCGGTGTCAACATTTCACAACTCTTAAAGAGCAATCGAGCATGGTCTTTATGCAAATATTTAAAAGAGTGTCATACGACTTTTACTTAAAAATTGTTTGATCAAAGTGACAATATTCAAGGTCCCAGTAAAGCTTCATCAAGTTTTATGGTAGACATGTGGAGGACATTCCCAAATTGAACGCATCAGTGACAAAAATTATGTCCCATGCAATTCTCTATATTTTCCTGTTTTTTTTCAGGTGAACAGTTGACTTGCCTTGTCATGTATTAGGGGGCAGGATATGCACTCCTTTTCGCGAAAACCTGGTCTCATCACTATTTAATAGCGATTCATAAACACAAACTCAGGATAAAGTTGGCATCGTACACCAGACTCTGCTTGTGGCAGAAATGTCCTGTTATATGAATATGGAAAGGGTTATGTCGCTTTTAATTAAACATATTTTATTCAGGTTGAAATGGATTGGGAACAACTTATCTAACTTAGGACTCCCTGCCCATTTTATATAATGAACTTGTGAAACTTGATGTTTCTGTTCATGAGGCTGATCAAGTTGTGGACGCCAATCCACTTGACTTCGTGATATGGGTGTCGTCCATGTGTCCACGTGGTGTCAGCTCGTTGATAAAAGTCACCGAATCAGTGCAGATGTACCATTTAATATGTACACTTATCCATATTTTATTATTAACATTATTATTATTAACATTATTATTATTATCATTATCATCATTATCATTATTATTATTATGTACAGATTAGAATAAAAAATGTAGCCAAGATGGTTTGGGTGATCCTGGCACAGTCAGGCTGGTTAGGCTCATCATCAGCTCAGGGCCCTTGCCCCCTCTCCACGCACCCCAGACAGCGAATGGGACTTCTCCCAGGAAGCGCTGCCTAGTCTAACCTGTCCAGGACGTTTCGGAGAATGTGAAGACTCCCCAACACTGCAGCCTTCTGCATTACCCACATTGTCAGAAGGGCTGTATTTCTGGCAACAAACCCGGGTACTCTCCTAATGCCAGTCAGCAGTTTGGGAGGTACTAAACATATGGCACCGAGAACAATGGGGAGTCGGACAACTTGGTACTTGGGATGCAAGTGTGCCATTTCGAAAGCAAGGTCTGCATATTTGCCATGTGTTTCCTCAATCTTGTCAATCACATCAGTGTCAAAAGGGACAGAAAATTAATAAAATGATAAAAATGGATTGGACAGGTCTGAGGCTGAATACGGGGCTATTCCAAATAATGTTGTATTTATCATTTTCCATGACGCCCTCTCCATACTCTGGGTCGTACCATGGATGGATATCTGTGTCCAAAACACAAGCATGATGCCCTCTACATACTCTGGGTCGTACCATGGATGGATATCTGTGTCCAAAACACAAGCATGACGCCCTCTACATACTCTGGGTCGTACCATGGATGGATATCTGTGTCCAAAACACAAGCATGACGCCCTCTCCATACTCTGGGTCGTACCATGGATGGATATCTGTGTCCAAAACACAAGCATGACGCCCTCTACATACTCTGGGTCGTACCATGGATGGATATCTGTGTCCAAAACACAAGCATGACGCCCTCTCCATACTCTGGGTCGTACCATGGATGGATATCTGTGTCCAAAACACAAGCATGACGCCCTCTCCATACTCTGGGTCGTACCATGGATGGATATCTGTGTCCAAAACACAAACATGACGCCCTCTACATACTCTGGGTCGTACCATGGATGGATATCTGTGTCCAAAACACAAGCCTGACGCCCTCTCCATACTCTGGGTCGTACCATGGATGGATATCTGTGTCCAAAACACAAACATGACGCCCTGTACATACTCTGGGTCGTACCATGGATGGATATCTGTGTCCAAAACACAAGCATGACGCCCTCTACATACTCTGGGTCGTACCATGGATGGGTATCTGTGTCCAAAACACAAGCATGACGCCCTCTCCATACTCTGGGTCGTACCATGGATGGATATCTGTGTCCAAAACACAAGCATGACGCCCTCTCCATACTCTGGGTCGTACCATGGATGGATATCTGTGTCCAAAACACAAGCATGGCGCCCTCTACATACTCTGGGTCGTACCATGGATGGATATCTGAGTCCAAAACACAAGCATGACGCCCTCTCCATACTCTGGGTCGTACCATGGATGGATATCTGTGTCCAAAACACAAGCATGACGCCCTCTCCATACTCTGGGTCGTACCATGGATGGATATCTGTGTCCAAAACACAAGCATGACGCCCCCTACATACTCTGGGTCGTACCATGGATGGATATCTGTGTCCAAAACACAAGCATGACGCCCCCTAAATACTCTGGGTCGTACCATGGATGGATATCTGTGTCCAAAACACAAGCATGACGCCCCCTAAATACTCTGGGTCGTACCATGGATGGATATCTGTGTCCAAAACACAAGCATGACGCCCTCTCCATACTCTGTGTCGTACCATGGATGGATATCTGTGTCCAAAACACAAGCATGACGCCCTCTACATACTCTGGGTCGTACCATGGATGGATATCTGTGTCCAAAACACAAGCATGACGCCCTCTCCATACTCTGGGTCGTACCATGGATGGATATCTGTGTCCAAAACACAAGCATGACGCCCTCTCCATACTCTGGGTCGTACCATGGATGGATATCTGTGTCCAAAACACAAACATGACGCCCTCTACATACTCTGGGTCGTACCATGGATGGATATCTGTGTCCAAAACACAAGCATGACGCCCTCTACATACTCTGGGTCGTACCATGGATGGATATCTGTGTCCAAAACACAAACATGACGCCCTCTACACACTCTGGGTCGTACCATGGATGGATATCTGTGTCCAAAACACAAGCATGATGCCCTCTACATACTCTGGGTCGTACCATGGATGGATATCTGTGTCCAAAACACAAGCATGACGCCCTCTCCATACTCTGGGTCGTACCATGGATGGATATCTGTGTCCAAAACACAAGCATGGCGCCCTCTACATACTCTGGGTCGTACCATGGATGGATATCTGAGTCCAAAACACAAGCATGACGCCCTCTCCATACTCTGGGTCGTACCATGGATGGATATCTGTGTCCAAAACACAAGCATGACGCCCTCTCCATACTCTGGGTCGTACCATGGATGGATATCTGTGTCCAAAACACAAGCATGACGCCCTCTACATACTCTGGGTCGTACCATGGATGGGTATCTGTGTCCAAAACACAAGCATGACGCCCTCTCCATACTCTAGGTCGTACCATGGATGGATATCTGTGTCCAAAACACAAGCATGACGCCCTCTCCATACTCTGGGTCGTACCATGGATGGATATCTGTGTCCAAAACACAAGCATGGCGCCCTCTCCATACTCTGGGTCGTACCATGGATGGATATCTGTGTCCAAAACACAAGCATGACGCCCTCTACATACTCTGGGTCGTACCATGGATGGATATCTGAGTCCAAAACACAAGCATGACGCCCCCTAAATACTCTGGGTCGTACCATGGATGGATATCTGTGTCCAAAACACAAGCATGACGCCCTCTACATACTCTGGGTCGTACCATGGATGGGTATCTGTGTCCAAAACACAAGCATGACGCCCTCTCCATACTCTGGGTCGTACCATGGATGGATATCTGTGTCCAAAACACAAGCATGACGCCCTCTCCATACTCTGGGTCGTACCATGGATGGATATCTGTGTCCAAAACACAAGCATTGCGCCCTCTACATACTCTGGGTCGTACCATGGATGGATATCTGTGTCCAAAACACAAGCATGACGCCCTCTCCATACTCTGGGTCGTACCATGGATGGATATATGTGTCCAAAACACAAGCATGACGCCCTCTACATACTCTGGGTCGTACCATGGATGGATATCTGTGTCCAAAACACAAGCATGACGCCCTGTACATACTCTGGGTCGTATCATGGATGGATATCTGTGTCCAAAACACAAGCATGACGCCCTCTACATACTCTGGGTCGTACCATGGATGGATATCTGTGTCCAAAACACAAGCATGACGCCCTGTACATACTCTGGGTCGTACCATGGATGGATATCTGTGTCCAAAACACAAGCATGACGCCCTCTACATACTCTGGGTCGTACCATGGATGGATATCTGTGTCCAAAACACAAGCATGACGCCCTCTCCATACTCTGGGTCGTACCATGGATGGATATCTGTGTCCAAAACACAAGCATGACGCCCTCTACATACTCTGGGTCGTACCATGGATGGATATCTGTGTCCAAAACACAAGCATGACGCCCTCTCCATACTCTGGGTCGTACCATGGATGGATATCTGTGTCCAAAACACAAGCATGACGCCCTCTCCATACTCTGGGTCGTACCATGGATGGATATCTGTGTCCAAAACACAAACATGACGCCCTCTACATACTCTGGGTCGTACCATGGATGGATATCTGTGTCCAAAACACAAGCATGACGCCCTCTCCATACTCTGGGTCGTACCATGGATGGATATCTGTGTCCAAAACACAAACATGACGCCCTGTACATACTCTGGGTCGTACCATGGATGGATATCTGTGTCCAAAACACAAGCATGACGCCCTTTACATACTCTGGGTCGTACCATGGATGGGTATCTGTGTCCAAAACACAAGCATGACGCCCTCTCCATACTCTGGGTCGTACCATGGATGGATATCTGTGTCCAAAACACAAGCATGACGCCCTCTCCATACTCTGGGTCGTACCATGGATGGATATCTGTGTCCAAAACACAAGCATGGCGCCCTCTACATACTCTGGGTCGTACCATGGATGGATATCTGAGTCCAAAACACAAGCATGACGCCCTCTCCATACTCTGGGTCGTACCATGGATGGATATCTGTGTCCAAAACACAAGCATGACGCCCTCTCCATACTCTGGGTCGTACCATGGATGGATATCTGTGTCCAAAACACAAGCATGACGCCCCCTACATACTCTGGGTCGTACCATGGATGGATATCTGTGTCCAAAACACAAGCATGACGCCCCCTAAATACTCTGGGTCGTACCATGGATGGATATCTGTGTCCAAAACACAAGCATGACGCCCCCTAAATACTCTGGGTCGTACCATGGATGGATATCTGTGTCCAAAACACAAGCATGACGCCCTCTCCATACTCTGTGTCGTACCATGGATGGATATCTGTGTCCAAAACACAAGCATGACGCCCTCTACATACTCTGGGTCGTACCATGGATGGATATCTGTGTCCAAAACACAAGCATGACGCCCTCTCCATACTCTGGGTCGTACCATGGATGGATATCTGTGTCCAAAACACAAGCATGACGCCCTCTCCATACTCTGGGTCGTACCATGGATGGATATCTGTGTCCAAAACACAAACATGACGCCCTCTACATACTCTGGGTCGTACCATGGATGGATATCTGTGTCCAAAACACAAGCATGACGCCCTCTACATACTCTGGGTCGTACCATGGATGGATATCTGTGTCCAAAACACAAACATGACGCCCTCTACACACTCTGGGTCGTACCATGGATGGATATCTGTGTCCAAAACACAAGCATGATGCCCTCTACATACTCTGGGTCGTACCATGGATGGATATCTGTGTCCAAAACACAAGCATGACGCCCTCTCCATACTCTGGGTCGTACCATGGATGGATATCTGTGTCCAAAACACAAGCATGGCGCCCTCTACATACTCTGGGTCGTACCATGGATGGATATCTGAGTCCAAAACACAAGCATGACGCCCTCTCCATACTCTGGGTCGTACCATGGATGGATATCTGTGTCCAAAACACAAGCATGACGCCCTCTCCATACTCTGGGTCGTACCATGGATGGATATCTGTGTCCAAAACACAAACATGACGCCCTCTACATACTCTGGGTCGTACCATGGATGGATATCTGTGTCCAAAACACAAGCATGACGCCCTCTCCATACTCTGGGTCGTACCATGGATGGATATCTGTGTCCAAAACACAAACATGACGCCCTGTACATACTCTGGGTCGTACCATGGATGGATATCTGTGTCCAAAACACAAGCATGACGCCCTCTACATACTCTGGGTCGTACCATGGATGGGTATCTGTGTCCAAAACACAAGCATGACGCCCTCTCCATACTCTGGGTCGTACCATGGATGGATATCTGTGTCCAAAACACAAACATGACGCCCTCTACATACTCTGGGTCGTACCATGGATGGATATCTGTGTCCAAAACACAAGCATGACGCCCTCTCCATACTCTGGGTCGTACCATGGATGGATATCTGTGTCCAAAACACAAACATGACGCCCTGTACATACTCTGGGTCGTACCATGGATGGATATCTGTGTCCAAAACACAAGCATGACGCCCTCTACATACTCTGGGTCGTACCATGGATGGGTATCTGTGTCCAAAACACAAGCATGACGCCCTCTCCATACTCTGGGTCGTACCATGGATGGATATCTGTGTCCAAAACACAAGCATGACGCCCTCTCCATACTCTGGGTCGTACCATGGATGGATATCTGTGTCCAAAACACAAGCATGGCGCCCTCTACATACTCTGGGTCGTACCATGGATGGATATCTGAGTCCAAAACACAAGCATGACGCCCTCTCCATACTCTGGGTCGTACCATGGATGGATATCTGTGTCCAAAACACAAGCATGACGCCCTCTCCATACTCTGGGTCGTACCATGGATGGATATCTGTGTCCAAAACACAAGCATGACGCCCCCTACATACTCTGGGTCGTACCATGGATGGATATCTGTGTCCAAAACACAAGCATGACGCCCCCTAAATACTCTGGGTCGTACCATGGATGGATATCTGTGTCCAAAACACAAGCATGACGCCCCCTAAATACTCTGGGTCGTACCATGGATGGATATCTGTGTCCAAAACACAAGCATGACGCCCTCTCCATACTCTGTGTCGTACCATGGATGGATATCTGTGTCCAAAACACAAGCATGACGCCCTCTACATACTCTGGGTCGTACCATGGATGGATATCTGTGTCCAAAACACAAGCATGACGCCCTCTCCATACTCTGGGTCGTACCATGGATGGATATCTGTGTCCAAAACACAAGCATGACGCCCTCTCCATACTCTGGGTCGTACCATGGATGGATATCTGTGTCCAAAACACAAACATGACGCCCTCTACATACTCTGGGTCGTACCATGGATGGATATCTGTGTCCAAAACACAAGCATGACGCCCTCTACATACTCTGGGTCGTACCATGGATGGATATCTGTGTCCAAAACACAAACATGACGCCCTCTACACACTCTGGGTCGTACCATGGATGGATATCTGTGTCCAAAACACAAGCATGATGCCCTCTACATACTCTGGGTCGTACCATGGATGGATATCTGTGTCCAAAACACAAGCATGACGCCCTCTCCATACTCTGGGTCGTACCATGGATGGATATCTGTGTCCAAAACACAAGCATGGCGCCCTCTACATACTCTGGGTCGTACCATGGATGGATATCTGAGTCCAAAACACAAGCATGACGCCCTCTCCATACTCTGGGTCGTACCATGGATGGATATCTGTGTCCAAAACACAAGCATGACGCCCTCTCCATACTCTGGGTCGTACCATGGATGGATATCTGTGTCCAAAACACAAGCATGACGCCCTCTACATACTCTGGGTCGTACCATGGATGGGTATCTGTGTCCAAAACACAAGCATGACGCCCTCTCCATACTCTAGGTCGTACCATGGATGGATATCTGTGTCCAAAACACAAGCATGACGCCCTCTCCATACTCTGGGTCGTACCATGGATGGATATCTGTGTCCAAAACACAAGCATGGCGCCCTCTCCATACTCTGGGTCGTACCATGGATGGATATCTGTGTCCAAAACACAAGCATGACGCCCTCTACATACTCTGGGTCGTACCATGGATGGATATCTGAGTCCAAAACACAAGCATGACGCCCCCTAAATACTCTGGGTCGTACCATGGATGGATATCTGTGTCCAAAACACAAGCATGACGCCCTCTACATACTCTGGGTCGTACCATGGATGGGTATCTGTGTCCAAAACACAAGCATGACGCCCTCTCCATACTCTGGGTCGTACCATGGATGGATATCTGTGTCCAAAACACAAGCATGACGCCCTCTCCATACTCTGGGTCGTACCATGGATGGATATCTGTGTCCAAAACACAAGCATTGCGCCCTCTACATACTCTGGGTCGTACCATGGATGGATATCTGTGTCCAAAACACAAGCATGACGCCCTCTCAATACTCTGGGTCGTACCATGGATGGATATATGTGTCCAAAACACAAGCATGACGCCCTCTACATACTCTGGGTCGTACCATGGATGGATATCTGTGTCCAAAACACAAGCATGACGCCCTGTACATACTCTGGGTCGTATCATGGATGGATATCTGTGTCCAAAACACAAGCATGACGCCCTCTCCATACTCTGGGTCGTACCATGGATGGATATCTGTGTCCAAAACACAAGCATGAGGCCCTCTACATACTCTGTGTCGTACCATGGATGGATATCTGTGTCCAAAACACAAGCATGACGCCCTCTACATACTCTGGGTCGTACCATGTATGGATATCTGAGTCCAAAACACAAGCATGACGCCCTCTACATACTCTGGGTCGTACCATGGATGGATATCTGAGTCCAAAACACAAGCATGACGCCCTCTACATACTCTGGGTCGTACCATGGATGGATATCTGTGTCCAAAACACAAGCATTGGGGCGAAATCGGAAATAAGAGGATCGAGCCACTCCATCATGTCACTGAAGTTACCATGTTTGTGCCAAAATTGGGCATCCCATGAAAATGTGATCGACAGTCTCATTAAGTTCATTGCATATTCTACATTTCATATTTACATTCGGATGCAAAATCACACATTGACGGTTTCAAGTGGGAAGTGACTGGTTCTGAGCAGCAAACAGAAATCCTGTTTCACTTTTCAGGGCAAAATAATTCATCCAAGCGAAGGACTTTCCAAGGTTGCCGTACATCTCATCACTCTGCATATGAACTCGATGCAGTGGTCGTTCAGATAGCCTCTCCTTCGAAAACTGAGCCTGGGCTTATATGATATGGCGCTTCTTTTGGTTGACACTCATTTCCGCACCGTCCAGCAGTACAGAACCATCAACAAAAACAACATTGACATTGCGATTATGTCCCACATCTTTTGCTCGTTTCCATAATCTGTGGAATGCCTTGTTTTCATCATGAGTCTTGTCATGCTTCACAAGAGGATCATCAGACAAATAGATTTGTGCACGTTAATGAAACCACGCACCCCAATTATGATTAGTAAAAATAAGCGATTGAGGGAAGATCGAGGGTGGTGGGATTCATTGGCTGACATGATTCTTCTCGTGAAGGTGTCAATACCGTGAATTTCTTGTTTCGTCCAATCAATGATACTCAAAGAACATGAACGGATGGATAAAACATAAGTATTTGTGGCTTTAACTTTATTGCGAGCGTGTATATATATATAACCATCTCATTTATTATATATTACCTTCAACCACCCACTCTTAACCATCTCCACAGTTTATAACCTATCAATGTACACAAAACCACCTTTCCCGCCTATAACACTGCACATTAAACCAGAAGAAGGTTGCATGTTGTGAAGCAGATAAAATTTAATATCCTGGATCTAACACACACAAAAATCCCCCTGTTAAAAATTCAATGGTGAACCCCCAAGAGTTGTGTCTATGAAGCGATTATTAAATCCGTTCTGCAATACAACTCTCTGTGATATGCTCATTTCTTTCATCTCACAGCTCATAAAGGTTTTTAACCTTGATGTTGCAGACACCAGCTGTGAATCGCCATGGTCGTACCGGAGCGGCCCTGCCACTTGTATATACGCTGCACATGATGTCAAAGCTTTATGGATCGAGGCCAAAGCTTGGTGTGAGGCCTTTGGTCCACAGTATCGTCTCTACATTGGCAACGCATTTCAGAAGCACACCGACCTGAACTCTTATATAAACTTCGAATTGTGTAAGAACCTGTTCTGATTCTCTGGCAGACAAAGTTGTCATTCATAGTTTGTTTCTTCTTGTATTGTACGGCTATACGTTTTAACGGAACTCAACGAAAACGTATAGCAAGGGTGTGGTAATCTTAATGGAATTGACGATAAATTGTGTAGCGCTTACCCTGACTAACCAGACAGAATAGGGCCTCAGGTCTTCTGTGTCCTTAGAAGTGACTACACTCACTGGACGCCGAGTGGTGTTGCTGGCTTCTTGTCAACCAGGGGGACATTTTTCAAATATGTGTTGCCTAACTACCATATCCAATCCTCGATTATCAATGATTTATATTGTATTTAATTTTGATACATACCCTGGGTTCATTCTCCAAGTCAAATAACATTCTCGTGAGCGGGAGAACGTCTGTCCTGAGTCGGAGTCTAAAAAAGTTGGTGACGTCACTTCCGTGACGAAATGATGACGTGTGGGCCCAGGGTATTTATGAAAACAGAACAGAGAGACAAAATAGAGAGATAATATATTGGATAATCGATATGTACTAATCCTTTTGTAATCACATCTGGCCAATTCTGATTGTCTTATCATTTCAGCGGACTCCTCCAACGACTATTACATTGGCTTCTTTGCGTTAAATAATCAGAATTACAAGTGGGTTGATGGTTCTTCAGAATTCAGTAAGTGGGCCTGGTGTTGGGGGAAACGCGACTTAAGGGGCCATGGCTGCGGCAGCGTAAACAACGCCGGCGGCTTCTGTTTGGAAGACATGTCTTGTGAGATCAAGCAAAAGTTCATTTGAGAGAAGGTCATATCATAACAAGGCGGCACCCTTGGAGAGGCATTTTCTTGTAAGATTTAAGGAAAATAAACTTAGAAGATACATACGTGAGTGTTATTACATAACGCTGGTATCAACTCGCCACAATCATGGTGGAGATGCAAGGCTCAAAAAGGGGGGTGATTTGCAACAAAATATTTTACAACACTTATCTCTTGGCCAGTACGGAAATTCATGAATTTAAGGTATAATTGTCTATATTACCAGTCAGTAATTATTCTTTTAGCTCTTTTCGAAATGCAGTTAGTCTGCAAAACTATCGACAAAAGCGATGTTTACCGATGATTCTTTCTAAGGGAAGTAACTCTAGTTCATTTCAAATTATCCAGCCACGCAATGTCGTTCTCAGAGTATGGATAAAAGGTTTCCCACAATCTCTTGCGTTAGCAGACGCCCAAACACTGATAAACCTGTCACCCCAGAAAAGAAACCAAAAGTCGAGAATGTTCAATCACAACGTGTTCAACGTGTGTTTAAGGAGTCGTGGTTGCTAGACTTCGACTGGTTGGATACCACAAAACGTCACACAAAAAAACCCACAAAATTTTTGCAGACACGCATGTGTAGCTGGAAATATTGATTTCGTGTATGGTAGTCAGAAGTATAAGCGGGAGAATATTAGATCACAAAGTGATTCTTTACGACATAGAAAGTGCAGAGACGATGTTTTATGCAGTAGACAAAAACTTCCATATCTCAATCCGCTATTGCGCAACAATGTCGTGCACTGGATACAGAAACTGATCAGAAAAGAGTGGAAGAACTGAAAATAAAATTCAACACGGCATATTGCATTGATGGAGAATTGTCATTTACAAAGTTTAATACCCGTGAAGATCCGGGGTAGAATAGGTCTTCAGCAACCCATGCCTGCCGTAAAAGACGACTATGCTTATCGTAAAAGGCGACTAACGGAATCGGGTGGTCAGACTTGCTGACTTGGTTGATGCATGTCATCGATCCTAATTGCGTGGATCGATGCTCATGATATTCATCACTGGATTGTCTGGTCCAGACTCGATTATTTACAGACCGCCGTCATATAGCTGGAATATTACTGAGTGCGGCGTTAAACAACAAACCAACCAACCAACAAAATTTAAACCATTGTTAATACTACATAAAAAGAATGGTCTCCTCATTACACACATCTTTGCCAATGACGTGAAATGTGCAGAAATGTCAACAGTGACAAGTACAATTACAGCAAAAACATGCAAAACATTAGATGAAGTCAATTACTTTTCATTGATGATCGATGGGGCTACAGACAGCTCGGTTTCAGAAAACGAAGTTAATTATGCAAGGATTGTTAAGAATGGTGTGCCTGAAAACAAGTAACTTGAACTTACACAACTCGAACATGCCCATCCTGGTGGTGTGTTATCAGCTATTAAAGTTGCACTTTCAGCCAATGGCCAAGAACATTTTGAAAATAAACTTATTGGCTTTTGTGCTGATGGGGCATCTGTGAATGTTGGTCAGAGAAATGGTGTGGTTTCTAAACTCAGAGAGATTGCCCCTCATCTGATAGACTTCCATCGAGTGGAATTAGCACTGATGAAACTCCAGAGAGAAAGTCCCATGATTGAAGTCGTAAGTGATTGTCTCCATTTCATTTTGAACACCTACCACTTTACTTCTAAGTCCTAAGAGTAAAAGGGAACTGAGAATGATCGATGATAAATTGGACGCTAGAATTTACAGCCATACGCCTATCAAAGGAACAAGATGGGTTCCACATGTTGACAGGACTCTGAGGTTATTCCTTCAAGGTAAAAAGGACGGGAACCTTGCCAGCAACAATGGTCATTACACAGCAGTTTGTACTCACATGGAGAGCTTGGCAGCAGCCGGCAAGACTACTGATATAAAGGGTAGAGGCAAAACAATCCACAAGCAAATGAAACATTAAAGTTTGCAACATTTGCTCATTTTATGGCTGACATGTTTGGGGAAATTACATTACTCAGTCTGAAACTACAAACAAGAACAATTATACTGCCAATTGCAATATCAGCTATTCAAGACTGTATTGACACAATCAACAGTATGGAAGATCAACCGGTCCCCGGAGGACTTCATGAGAAATGTTAGCTGTTGGTGGAGGACCAAAGAGACCAAAACACTCCTACTTTGTTTCAAGGAGTAAAAATGACAGGTGACATCAGATAGGTGAAGGAAAATATTTCATCTGCAATCAACAGAACAGTTGACATTTGTTTCAAAGAACTGAATGCCAGGTTTCAGAACATTCTTGGCACGAGCAAGGATTGTGATACCAGGAAGACAGTAGAAAGCTTCAAAACATTTCATCATGACAAATGGCCCCAATCAAAGGATTTGCTAGGTTTTTGCATACAAGAAATTGAATCACCATGTAAGTGGTTTGAGAGGTCTCTCAAAGCAGGTTGCTGTAACGTTGATGCCATACAAGTTGAATGGAGACAGCTCAAAGTACTGGTCCCAAATTGTTTCAAAGGAAAGTCCTACCTCGACTTATGGCAGGTGTTGCAGAACAAGGACCCCTATAAAACTGAACTGACAAACATTCTGCATCTTGTTGAAATTATGTCAGTACTTCAAATAAGCTCAGCAGAGTGTGAGAGATACTTTTCAGCACAGAAGAGGATAAAATCAGATTTTGATCCATGTGAATCTGTGACCAAATGACTGTCCAGTGGGAAGAGGAGGTTTCCTTCCACCCAGACAACAGCATGGCCCCAGGACATTGTTTCTGTCAATTCTGAGCAGTTCTTTAGAGTTAGTAAGTCTGCTCAGAAGCTCACCTATTACAAGGAAACCAGATGTGAAGTTTCAATTGAAGTTAAATAAAGTCAATTTCACTTTTGCATTTTTCAGTCTTTCAAGAGTTTGTTTCAGGTTAAACTCAGGTTGAGGAATGAGTATTAATATCTACTCATCATGCACCATTGTGTACAAATTTGAGATTGAAGTAAAAGTGACTATCCATGGTCATGTCGTCATTTAATGTTTGACAGTTCTCAAAACAAACGTCTATTTGCGAGCCAGCTAATAAATAAATGCTCGAACATTAAACATGTTTACAATTGGAGCATTGCGTTCAAATTTGATGTCTTTTACTGTGATCAATTATAATAAATAACAAACAACTTCAAATACACATAATCTTTTATTTATCACGATTGTAATAGGTAAAGTTGCCTGGCCACTTGCGCTTCATTTTGGCGACTGAATAAAAATATTTACTCAGCTGTCAACAAGTAAATCAACAAGAGTCATCAGAAAGATGACATTATCCCCCCGGCAGCTGTCTGTAAAGTAACCACAAGGAAATGTGCAATTCTGTATGTAAGGAGTCAAGAGTTGAATGTTCTTGAAGAAGCATGCATTGTTTACCCACAAAAGATCCACCATGGTCGCATCCATATGAAATGGAAAGTAAAACAAGTGTGTTTCTGTGGAGTTTTTTTTAATGCAAACAAATGACATATTACAAGAAACAATAACTAAACAAGCGTATAGTCAACGAAGTCATCTATATGTCCCGCCCATTTGAACACGTTATGGTCCCAAACCAGGTAACTGACCCAACATTTCTCATAGCCCATGTCAAAATAGCTGCAATGGAAATTCTAAAATAAACTTTTCTAAAACTCCTTAATATCAAATGGCACCAGTTCAATATGTGCTTTATATATAGACATGCAATGTTTGGCAAGGAAATATTTAATAGTTTATTTGTTATATTCCATAAGTGAACCCGCCCTAGGTGCCTGGTAGACAAGCAAAGTTTTGTAAAAAGTATTTAACAGTTTTTTAGTTACGCTCCGGAAACGAACACCACCCTTATAGAACGTAAGTCCAACTTGTTGCCATGCAAACGTAAAAAATATATAACAAAATTAAAATTTCTAAATAGCAAAAAGCACAACTTCAGTATGTGACATAGATTTCGAGTACTACCCCGGAAAAGGAAATAATTACGGACAGACGGACAGACAGACTGGCTGATCGCTATATCCCCCCGCATTATACTATATGAACATTTTGTGTCTGTAGAAACCTGTTCCAAATTACAAATCACAGACTGGGACATATTGAACATATTGGCTACATCTCGCGGAGTACTAATTTGAGGCACGTCAATAAATCGTATGTGTTCATCACGTTGTGGACAACGCATCAGAACCACTTCACAAATACTGCATTAAAGCAAGAGTAGAGTCTATATGAAAATCAACACTACTAACGGCTCAGGGCGATCTGACAACCACTTCACTGAAATACTCAAGAACGACACTCTTCCCACCTGCACGTTAGGTTTTAGTTCCGAAATCGTTATATCTCTGGCTGTCATTTTTCAAAGCAGAACTTTCAGACAAGCGTTCAAAGAAGCATATCTGATTTCTGTATCTCTGAAACGAATATAATCGGGGAGTTCCGAATATAAAATAATAAAGTCACGCTGTTATATTGTTGTGGATAATGTATCCATCCTGTCGTTTGTTCGCGCCATGGGGGCGGTCGGGTAGCCTAGTGGTTAAAGCGTTCGCTCGTCACGCCGAAGACCCGGGTTAGAATCCCGACATGGGTACAATGTGTGAAGCCCATTTCTGGTGTCCCCCGCCGTGATATTGCTGGAATATTGCTAAAAGCGGCGTAAAACCTCACTCACTCACTCACACTCTTCGCGCCATGGGATCTACACTATCAATGGCCTATTTGTGTCTTGTGTGGGTTTGCTCAGGGTTCCAGCGATCCACGCAATTGGGATGAGATGACATGCATCAACCGATCGCGTTTGTCGCCACTTAAGACAATCATGGTCGCCTTATACGGCAAGCATGTGTTGCTGAAGACCTAATCTACCCCTGATCTTACCATTATGTGACGGCGTGTCGGCTTAAGGTTGGAGTAAATGCTTAGGTTTGGTTTGGTTTGTTATTTTACGCCGCACTCAGCAATATTCCAGATATATGACGGCGCTCTGTAAATTAACGAGTCTGGACCAGACAATCCAGGATTGACATCATAAACATAGATTTGGCGTAAGTATCCAGCATGGTTATGGTGCTGACAACCACTTATCTCAAACAAACCTAAAAATTATTCTCTTTAGTCCTGTGGGGGTTCCTGTTAGGAAAAGGTCGGTCCCCGGCAAACTGCGCTGGACTAAATGGATTGAGTGCCCAGGCTTGGTGATAATGTGTCATACCTAACAGCGTGGTATGTTGCTGAAATCAAACAATGGATTATCTCGTCCCAACTGTGTTATTTACATATCACCGTTATACAGCAGGAATATTGCCCAGTCTGGCGTTAAACATCAAACAAACAAAATCCTCCACTGCAACAACTTGAATCTCTATTTGTGGATGATTTGAAACCTAAGATATATTTTCACTTTATGCACTTATTGAAAAAAATGTTGTCACGGCGTAAGCATAAATTGTATGTAGCATTTGCAGATTTCAAAAAGGCTTTTGATTCTGTTAATTGCTTAAAGCTATGGTCATACATGTAGCTGGTTTTCGTTGGAAAATGTTTACCATTCTAAAATCAATGTATTCTTATGTGAGATCATGCTTTCGTTATGGGGATTGTGTAACAGATTTCTTTGATTGTCCTTTGGGCCTAAGACGAGGCTGTATTTTGGGTCCGATCTTATTTTCATTTTTCATTAATGAATAATATTACGAAATAGCTGCCAAAAGGAAATATGGAATCCGAATGTTTCCAGATTTGATAGAAATATTAATGCTACTTTTCGCAGACGATGTCATTTTAGTGTCAGATATTATTGTTGGTCAACAAAGGCAAATAAATACCCGTGCAAACACATACCCGAAAGAATGGGGAATTATCAGTAAATTTGGAAAAAAAACTAATTTTGTGATCTTTAGAAGAGATGGTCTAATAGCGTCGAAAGATGGTCATTCGATGTTCAGTTAGTCAATATAGTAGATCTCTATTCATATTTAGGAATCAATGTTCCCTTGACATGCCCTTGCATGCAAAGAGAGCTTTATAAAGTTTAATGTCTGTTGCTCATAAAGTTTGAACGATGTCACCTAATATCTTCTTCAAGCTTTTTGGTACCCAGATGCAACCAATTTTATTGTATGGTTCTGAAGTATTTCAAGTGTATGACTGTTTAGAGAAGGTTCACTTATTAGCATGTAAAAAGTTTCTTTGTGTCGGATCTTCTACACGAAACTGTAAGGTTCTTGGTGAATGTGGTAGGTAGCCATTATATATTAAATCTCAGATTAGATGTTTACATTATTGGTTTAAAATCCGTCATCCCTAAATTAGCTTATAACATGCTTCTACATTAAGTTAACATGGGAAAGAATACTTGGACATAGCATGTAAGAAATATTTTATTTTCGCATGGTTTGGGTTTTATATGGCTATGTCCGTCAGATGGAAATGTAAATATGTTTCTTAATGATTTACGAAAGGGGTCTGTAAATATGTTCTTCCAAGAATCGCTTTCCGCTTTAGTTCACGTCATGAATGTTACAAAACTTTCAAGACTAGTTTCAAACAGAAATATTTTTATCAGTACTCACTAATGAAACTTTGAGAAAACATTTAATCAAATATCGACTTGATTCACTAGACCTATTTGTAATGAAGAAAGAAAACCGTCCATTGCAAAACTGAAAAGAATTTGTCCGTTATGTAATCTAGAGTTAGAAAATGAAATTCATATTTTGTTTGTCTATCCATTTCACAAGGATCTTCGAAAGAAATTTATAAAAGATTATTTAATAGCAATGTCACTGATAAACGCCTTTGTAGTTATTCTGATGACAAAGAACGAATACATTATCTTAAATCTTTCTCTACATATAAAGCATGTATTAGCCAAAATGAATTAATCAAACAACCTGTCTATCCAAATGATTGAATCTACATGTGTAACTCTCTCTTGTGTATGGGGGGGGGGGGGGGGGGGGGGGGGGGCACGGGTGGCCCAGTCGTCTAAGGCGCTGCGATTCGCTGTGCAGAGTTAAGTCCCTTGGGCACGTCAGAAACCTATGATTGTGGGTTCGAATCCCGGTTCGCCCCGATTATGTTTCTAGGTTTGTCAGCACCATACCCGTGGTAAACTTCTGAGACCTGCATCACTTTGGGCTTTCCTCCCACATTAAGCTGACACGCCTTGATATAACTGGAATACTGTTAAAAGCGGCGTAAAACCCAACTCACTCACTCACTCTTGTGTATGGACCGCAGGCCTTTTGTACAATACACTTCTTTTGACTTTGATCACCCAATATGAAAAGCATGCATAAAATCCTTGTTGACACATTTCGAGAGATACATGATGAACAGAGCCGTTTCATGTAGCCAAAATGAAATCTAAGCAGCTTACCCTCTGTTGTTCTGTCGGAGCCAGTGACGTTTTCCTAGACCCTACAAGATGGTCTTCCTATCGTCTATGTTGTCCTTAATGTTTGTTAGTCCGGAGCGAGTGCTCGCTTTGCTTTTCGCCTATTGACAACAAAATGCCCGCATTTGACAAACAAACCTCCTGGACCCGTCGGACCCGTATTTGAAAGCGGAGGAGGAAGGAGAAAAAGAAAGTGAAGAACGATGAATTGGGTTGAAGTTGCTGCCGCTAAAGCATCAGAAAGAGAAGAATCAACGCCAGGAGTGGACACGCGGAAAGTTTGCAAGAGCAATAATGAGATGGAGGTCTTCCAAGGCGCCATGTTGACAGTTGCATGCCGATACATGCAGGTACCTGCTGCCACCTTATCCTCATCGCATCTCCAATTCTCAGCTATCATCATATTGATCTGAACTTTGATACAGACCTGAACTATCAGTTCTTATATCTGCTGACATGACACGCTACCCCGTGTACGAAGAGAGTTATCTGTTCCAGTTGACTAAGTATAACTATCAGTTTTCCATTGAGACGATACCCTGGAAGATATTGAAGATATGTGCACTCTATGTAGGTGCTGTCTGTTGACAATGAACAGTCTTAGGGACCGACCATGTCGTATTCGTTTGCACAAACCTAGTAAATGGCTCCCAACCGGTTGTGGTTTCTGCACACATTACGTTCACATGCTGTCTTATAGCTGAAATACATTCCACAAAGTTCCAAGCGGTTATGAGCTCCCCCAAACAATGTTTGTTGGCCTTGTGTTTAACGCCAACCGTGAAGATCCGGGCGAGAATTTATCTTGAGCAGCCCATGCTTTCGTAAGAGGCATCTTACGGGATCGAGTGGATAGGTTCCCTGACTTGGATGATGCATGTCATCCTATGCCAAATGATGCGCATGATATCAATCACTGGATTGTCTGGCCCTTTAAAAGACGGTCGTCATAGCTGGACTATTGATGAATAAGGCGTTAATCAATCTGCACTTGGCCTCTAATCATTTTCTTGTCGGGCACTTTTTGAAAGAGTCAGCCTTCTAGAAACTGTCACTTCACGAAACATTTCGAATGATCAAACTTACAACAATATCTAACAAGTGCAGAGTGTCAATTGTTCGCCATATCATGCAATGTGCAGAGGGAGGAAGTGTCAGCTGTGGGAGGAGAGAATTGGAGTAAAGTACACATTGGTTGTTATAAATGGAGTTATCTTGGAAAGCACAATAGAAGAAACAGTGTCTTTAAATCGTCAGCACAAGGAAAACCATGGCAAGAAAACTGGGCCTGCCAGAAAGAACTTGATATATACCCACTGTTAGTACCAATAATATAAACAATAATTGATTGCAAGTACTATAGAGATAACACAACAAATGTCATTCTTGAACATCAATATTTCTGGTCAAAATGTTGGTTGGGTTAAATAAAACAAATTTTTTAAATTGTAAGCAAAAAATGTTATGAATCCACTGTAAATAAACTTCAGTTCAAATTTTCAAATGCACGCATACATTAAGGGATTCCCATTTATCTCACATAGAGGTAAGAACATACAGGTTGGTCAAGTCATCTATAAATATTGAGAATTATCTTACATATTATAAAAACAAAGGTCATAGGTCACATTTCTCAAAACTTCGTTTAAGTAATCACAAACTAAAAATTGAAACTGTTAGATATACAAAAACACCAACCCCACTGAAACAACGTCTCTGTGAAACATGTGATGTCTCAGTAGATGAGCAACATTACGCACTGTCTTGTATAAAAAAACATCCAAGACAGAGAATCACAAATTATCTTCAATCATGATAAAGAATTTGGTATACTCTGTTAAAAGGAACAGTCCTTAAAATAATTTATACTAACAGTTATCCAGAAACAACTTCCAAGAAATTCCTTGTGTGTACAACATTACCATAGTTTTGCTCAATTCTCATATCGTTTCCATATCATTATAATACACTTGTTTTGAATTAAAATTGTTATCATGACTTCCTTTGTATGTTGAATGTACCTGTGTTTTTATTGTCACTTATTGTACATATATTTTGTAGTTTGTGATAGTGTAATATTGCCACTGTTCCTACATGGAATGTTACGCAATACTTATCTTATCTAATGATAATTTGGTGTGATTAACAAGGAGGCCTTTCATGATTGAATTTAATCGTGCACTATTGCACATATTTATTTATCTGAAAATCCTCTTGTGAAGAATGTCAAGACTGAAAGCAAGTCATTCAATGGATGTTCCTAAACCACCCATTGATGCAGTACTGAATATCAATGTTAATGTTTATTTTGTTGATGGTGCTGGACGGTACAGAAATGAGTGTCAATCAAGCGAAGTGCCATATCAAATCGACCCAGAACCAGTCACTTGCCACTCGAAAACGTCAATGTGTGATTTTGTGTCAAAGTTGATGTCCAGCTTGACACAAACGCAGTATTTTTGGCATGGTTCGATCCTCTTGTTACCATAATGTGTTGTTTTGACTCCGAGACCATCAATGGTACGACCCAGAATATGCAGAGGGCGTCGTGGGAAATGATAATTACATATAGAATTCTTTGGAATACGCCCACATACAGAGTCAGACGTATCCAAGCGAACAAACCTGATATGGTCCTTTTTGATAAATCCAATGAAAGCATTCAATTTGTATGACCGATTTATTCTTTTGAAACTAATGAGATTCAGGAGAAACAAGGCAAAGACAGTATGAGGACCGTACTAACGAAATGTCAAGCTAGCTTCCCAAGTTGTTATACTCGCCATTCATGACAAAAATGAAAAATCCCGTTTCCTGACGCTTAAAATAGTGTTTATATTAATAAAATTGCACACATTTCCAAATATTCCAAATATTCCAGTGTCCATACCGTCCACTGTCCTTATAAGCATATGATTCTGTCTGTTTGGGAATGTTTGGACATGTTGTAGAAATTTTCGTCAGTGTCCACATCGTCCACTATCCTGGAAGGTGTATCTTGCCACATATGTTTGCGGGTAGAGACACAAAACCAAATAAAGACATGACACATGTGTATGCATACAATTTGGAAAAATATGGACAGTTTACAATCCTAGACACATTCCACATTAAGCCATGTTAGATCATGTTTACACTGCAGTTTTATGTATGAGAACACAAGAAAGTACGGATTTGTCAGTCATTCAAATCTCGGGTTCAGCAAAAGTTTTCGTATCTATTATTAGTAAAAATCGTTAGGAGTTTTGCGATCAGGGTGTTAGTTGTCAATTTTAGGTGCTTAAAATGCACTTTAATGAATCCTTTGAGTCTGTAACCTTGAGAAACGTTGTAATGTTATTAATACAAAAATCAGTAAAAGATAAAGCATATATTTTGTGACCGGAACTAGCATGTTCGAGGTAAAGCTTACGTTTTGTGTACCATCAAAAGCATGCCAGTGATGACATTTCTTCAAAACATGACAAAATCCCTATCATCCACAACATGAGAGATATTGACCACGAATGTGTGTACCGAACTCTCGAACCTATTCTCCGATCATGACCGCCTCATCATAAAAATACATATAGATTTGGACCTGTGAAGATCAGGGTTAGAACAGATCTTCAGCAACCAATGCTTGTATTAAAAGGTGACTATTGTTGTCGTTAGAGGCGACTAACGGGATCGAGTTGGTTGTCAGGCTCGCTGACTTGGTTGATTGGATGCATGTCATCTTATCCCAATTGCGTGGATTGATGCTCGTGATGTCAATCACTGGATTGTCAGGTCCAGACTTGATTATTTGCATGACCTCCCTCATATAGCTGGCATGTTGCTGAGTGTGGCGTTAAACAAAAAAAACAAAAAACAAAACATATAAATTTAACAGCTTATTTCAAATTCGAGATAAAAATACATAGCGCCATCACGAACTCCCAATCTGACTTTACAACAGAACTGTGTACCATGATATCGAAGTTTGAATTTGCCACCGTGACAGCTTTAAGAAATCTTAATTAGAATTTTACTTAACTGTAAACAATTCTCCTCGATACAGTTTGAGGAATCCGTAATGAAGTCAAAGAAAGTGATCATTTGCAACATTGTCAAACTTAGTTTCATCCACAGAAACTACGGACCTTTTTCGCAAAACTAAAATTCAACTCAATCCTTCACTTGTTTTTCTGTCACAATGTTTATTGATTATTACCTGCGAAATACATTTCAATTAGCCACACCTAATCGTCTATGCAATCGTATTTCTATGGATCTATAATACACAGTCTGTTGCTCAGTTTTATTTCGCTTATTGACTTTCTACATAGGTGAACAGGGACATTTATTTTACATGCAAACAACATGTTATTCAGGAAAATATAATTACATGATAGGGGTTTGTGAACACACAAATAATTATTTATTCAAACACCTCTTCCTTTAAAAAACATATATATTAACACACACAAATGGTTTTTACAAACAATAGTTGATTTTATGCTTCCAAACAAACCACACGCAAGCTATTGTTGAATTTTAAAATATAGCCAAGGTAAATGTATCCACAATCATATTTAATCACAAATATCGTTCTGTTCTATATAAATGTAACAAGTGAACTAACCATTTCAGTGGATCTCAACATGGACAAAACTGTTGGAGATGTTCAATGAGTGAATGTTTATTTAATGAAGTAAAAACGTAGATTCTTTCTTTTGGTAAATACATGTAGCTGTACATCTTATAGATGTTCCAAGAGAAAATGATATTATATCTGCCTATATACCACTTTATAGTGTCTCAGATCGCGGTATGTAAAGAAAACTTGGTGCTCAAAGTGAAGCCCTTTTCCCTCTACATTGATGATACATCTGTGTGTTTAAAGTTGATTTTGACAGCCCGGGCCAAGTCGAACCCACCACAAGCCAAACACTTTGGTAGAGACTATGTTGAGAATGTGGAGGGAAAAGGGCTTCACTTTGAGCACCTTGTTTTCTTTAAAAACCGCGATCTGAGACACTATAAAGAGATATTTAGGTAGATATAATACTAATCTATAGGTGTGAATCCATTTCATGTTACATCTGTGAGGTTTAAGTTGATTTTGACAGCCCCGGCCAAGTCGGACCGAACACTTGTGAGACTGTTGAGAGTATGGGGAGAAGAGGTCTACTTTAACCAACGTGTCTGCTTTATACACGATGAACAGTGACATTATTAAGTGGTATTTACATAGATATAGTAAATATAAACGCTATGCCGACAGATGGAAATTTGTATCGCGATAGCTGGAAGTATTTGATACGTTTCAAATCTTATTTCGTTTAACGATTGCTCTTTTACATGTTACCAAGATCAGCGACGCTTACACACAGCTCCACTTTCGGGATTTCAAACGATTTACTCCGAAGTACCTAATTATGTTTCACGTTTTTGGTTGGTGATTGTTCATTAATGTCATGTGTGTATGTTGCATCAATAACATGTAGGTATGATCGCCGATAATGAAGTAATTAGCCAATAACACTTTCGTCCGTCTTGGCCCGGCCCGGCCCGACTTTTAGGCAATGCCCAAGGTTAGTGCGTGATAAAGCTCTTTACTGCGACTATCGCTGAAGGAGATATTCTCTCAATGCGCAATAGTTTATTCTTATTCTCAAAATATAGACCGGTTAACTTTTGCGAAATGAGATATATAAACCCCTTAACATTTTAACTCTTTCAAAAACAAAATGAACAAATTACATGGGTTATCTGCATTACGAAACGTGACTAAGTCAGAATAGCAAGAATATTGAAGTATCTCTTATTGCTCAAAAAGGATAGCATCAACATTCCACGTATGTTTCGTTTCGGTAAGTACGTGACCTGAAATTTCAAAGAAACCAACACGTCGACAAACATGCTATATAATATACTTTTCCCGTATACGTCCCCGCCTTCAGGGCGGGGAAGAATAACTTTCAGGCCAAATAGTCGTGATCCTGTCCAACATTGGTAAATTTTTATTTCTTGGTAAAAACGACTTACAACCATACAACACTCGATTTGTTTTCAATGTGTGGTGTTTCGTTGAGAAAATATCATTGGCCTTTCAGTACCCAAACATATGGTGTGCAGATCTTTACTGTCGATAGTTTGTTACGTCGATCAGTTCAGAAGAGATTACACGTTTGTAATGCTAGTGCTATTTATTGGAGTTACTATGGCACGACCAATACAAGTAAAAGATACAGAACATGATACACGTCCAATGATCTTCATGATAGACACATACGCATACCACATCCAGCATGGCAGCTTAAGATCATGCAACCTTGACAATAAATCAACACGATTCAAATATAGAATAGTGTAATGTTAAGTATTGGATGAAACAGAGCGATAATACTTCAAGATTGCAGGTCAGTGGGTTAGTGGTGCGATCTTGGTGCTCATGAAATCTATTCTGTCAAGATGGAAGATTATAGTCACATGTTCTTATCTGCCTGACGCATACTGAAGTGTAGTTTTGTGTGATCACATGGAATGACCGACTTAGTTCGCATTCATACAGATGATGTTATAACATTCAATCACTGACACTAATCCATTTACGGTTTTCAAAAGTGTGTCAAAACGATAGTTCCTTCGTTCGCATTTACCAAACAATGTGGCACCCAATGGTTCTCGTTTCTACCAGAGTAAGATGGCCCAGTGGGAACTGTCGGGCAGGTCGAGGGTTCAAATCAATGATTTCCTTGCATATTATCCTTGAGCTGTTAGGGCCACACTGGTGCTTGAGTTCCACAACAAGTAAAAAAAAACCTTCGACGTGTCACTTTGTGCCTACCTCTGAAGATAAATTGAAAGTCGTAACTTGACATGAATACCGCGCAAGATGAGGGGAGGGTCGTCCATTTAATGTTGGCATAGTTTCAACTGAATGATAAGTTTTACTAGTTTAATATTAAAAGTATTTGGATTTTCCTCAGATGGATGTTTCCACATCTTTATTATTTAATCTGTCCAAATGAAAAAAAATTGACACGAGAGCATCAGATCGCAGTATCATGACGAAAATTCCCACTTTGTTTGATATAAAACGCCGCATATATGACATTTGACTTTCAGTCGGATTCTTAGTGTCTTCAGCTTGGCATCGAAGATAGATTGTTTCTGTGTGCTATTTTGAAACAATCGCATTATAATACATTTTGAGAGTCAGTGTCACGTGTCTTTATTTGAAGAGTTTATATACACACAGGGTCAAATATACACAAACATATTCACTCAGACAGTGCCAAATACATAGACACAGTCTAATACACATAGACACAGAGCCAAATATACACATGCAAGACACACAGACTCAAGGAGTCAAAGGTACAAACAGAGCCCAACACACAGACACATAGAGTCAAAGGTACAAACAGAGCCCGACACACAAACACATGGAGTCAAAGGTACAAACAGAGCCCAACACACAGACACGTGGAGTCAAAGGTACAAACAGAGCCCAACACACAGACACGTGGAGTCAAAGGTACAAACAGAGCCCAACACACAGACACGTGGCGTCAAAGGTACAAACAGAGCCCAACACACACACACATGGAGTCAAAGGTACAAACAGAGCCCAACACACAGACACATGGAGTCAAAGGTACAAACAGAGCCCAACACACAGACACGTGGAGTCAAAGGTACAAACAGAGCCCAACACACAGACACATGGAGTCAAAGGTACAAACAGAGCCCAACACACAGACACGTGGCGTCAAAGGTACAAACAGAGCCCAACACACAGGCACATGGAGTCAAAGGTACAAACAGAGCCCAACACACAGACACGTGGCGTCAAAGGTACAAACAGAGCCCAACACACAGACACATGGAGTCAAATGTACAAACAGAGCCCAACACACAGACACGTGGCGTCAAAGGTACAAACAGAGCCCAACACACAGACACATGGAGTCAAAGGTACAAACAGAGCCCAACATACAGACACGTGGCGTCAAAGGTACAGAGCCCAACACACAGACACGTGGCGTCAAAGGTACAAACAGAGCCCAACACACAGACACATGGAGTCAAAGGTACAAACAGAGCCCAACACACAGACACATGGAGTCAAAGGTACAAACAGAGCCCAACACACAAACACATGGAGTCAAAGGTACAAACAGAGCCCAACACACAGACACGTGGCGTCAAAGGTACAGAGCCCAACACGCAGACACGTGGCGTCAAAGGTACAAACAGAGCCCAACACACACACACGTGGCGTCAAAGGTACAGAGCCCAACACACAGACACGTGGCGTCAAAGGTACAAACAGAGCCCAACACACAGACACATGGAGTCAAAGGTACAAACAGAGCCCGACACACAGACACATGGTGTCAAAGGTACAAACAGAGCCCAACACACAGACACGTGGCGTCAAAGGTACAAACAGAGCCCAACACACAGACACATGGAGTCAAAGGTACAAACAGAGCCCAACACACAGACACATGGAGTCAAAGGTACAAACAGAGCCCAACACACAGACACATGGTGTCAAAGGGACAAACAGAGCCCAACACACAGACACATGGAGTCAAAGGTACAAACAGAGCCCAACACACAGACACATGGAGTCAAAGGTACAAACAGAGCCCAACACACAAACACATGGAGTCAAAGGTACAAACAGAGCCCAACACACAGACACATGGAGTCAAAGGTACAAACAGAGCCCAACACACAGACACATGGAGTCAAAGGTACAAACAGAGCCCAACACACAGACACATGGAGTCAAAGGTACAAACAGAGCCCAACACACAGATACATTGAGTCAAAGGTACAAACAGAGCCCAACACACAGACACATGGAGTCAAAGGTACAAACAGAGCCCAACACACAGACACATGGAGTCAAAGGTACAAACAGAGCCCAACACACAGACACATGGAGTCAAAGGTACAAACAGAGCCCAACACACAGACACAGATCCAATTACACACATGAACAGTGCCCAACACACAGACACATGGAGTCAAAGGTACAAACAGAGCCCAACACACAGACACATGGAATCAAAGGTACAAACAGAGCCCAACACACAGACACAGATCCAATTACACACATGAACAGAGCCCCGCAGACACACAAGAACGTACTTACAGACACAGGACCACATACACATACTCATGGGTGTTGTAGATTTAAGTTGGAGGTCATCCAAATGGAGACTTTCGTTGAGATTAGAAAATATTTGTTTTCATGTTTTAGAGTTAGTTGTAGTGTCAAGCTCCCAAAATAGATCATGCTTCTCGTACAATCCCCCACACATAGCAGCATGTCAACATCGTGACAGATGAAAGAAAAGATAGTTCTCAACTGTATGGTCTGATTTCAAAAGTTTAGATTTATACGATGATAACTGAGAATTGGAGATCCGAAAAGCAAATAATGCCAACGAAAAGGATTTCCATTCCGATATGACACCGTATAAAGACAGGACAGAATTTACCACAGCAAATCCGCAGGATTCCGCACACAATAGTCAACATGGCTTCCGCACAGACCTTCATTCTTGGCCTCTGTATTCTTCTGGCAAGTCTTCCCCATGGCATGGCCTTTCCTCCTAACTTAGCGTCTACTCTGGAAAGCGCCGTATCAGGAACTGCTCCGTCTCCGTCTTCATCTCCTGCTCTTGCTATTCCTTCTTCTTCTTCTTCCTCATCTTCTTCTTCTTCTTCCCTTTCTCCTGCTGCAGCAACTTCTGCAATATCGGGACCAGGCGGCACTATAGCATCACCTTTTGCCGGTCTAGGCTTTACATTGCCAACAGGGAAAAGTAAAGACAGTACTTCTACCAGAGTGCAAAGAAATGAGGACAGCATAGTCGATATGGAAACTGTCCTGGAGGAACTGCAATCCTCTTTAACAAACATCACCATCAGCCAGAACAGTACCGCGGGTAAGAAGATTTCCGTTTTAGAATTAATAGATATATTTTATGTTTTCAGATTTGATGATTGTATCTGTTATTTCATTGAAAACGACACACTGTTTACCATGAATTACAGTTTGAGTGCTCCAGTTCGAAGCTCATTTGTTAGGGACATCAAAAGGCTTAACATTTAGCGATAATGTATCTTAGATTGTGCCGTCGTATTGAGGACTGTGTGGCCTCCCGGTCACTCTAGTGGCGTGTGGTTTGCTGTACCCCTGTTCATGACTATTGTCACCCCATCCCAAGATACATACATCTTGGGGTGGCAACAATTATTAGCAAGGGTACATATGATCTTTTGGAAATGGCTTAAACAATGCATACAACGTAGTATATTTGCCAGTTCTAATAAAAAGAGTATCGTACCAGTGTTTAAGATATTAAATATATGATCAAATCATTTTAACGTAAAACCATTATGATGTTTCAAACAAGTATGTGATGTGAAATACTCGAGTTTCAAAGTTCGATAACGTTGAGGTAATCTGGAAAATGTTCGGCATTTTACAAAGCCAAAAAAAATATGTTTATACTTTTCAATACCTCGACTTCTTGTGCTATTCATTATATACTCAACCAACAACGACAGTATACTTACTAAGACTCGCATATTAGTTTACTTCATATAACTATCTGTCAAGGAAATTGATCGCAACTACAAATACACCATGTTAGATCAGGATAAGTAGAGTTAAACTAGTTCGTATGTCATGCCAACAAAGTCATGCTCCCTATGGTGACGAAATCGCGTGGGACAAGGAATGTCATACTTCACCCAAATCATGCAAATCAGTGTTAAAATTGTGTCAACAACTCGCCCATATAATGCTTGACAAGTTCCTATTATCGACTCACTTGTGATATTCCCCATTTTGATTGAGATAGTCCGCCAATCACAAACAAGAGCCTGCTGGCGGTTTGTAGGAGGAAGTGCACACCGACCAAGCCCACCCTAAAGGTGTTCAATTGAGGTTAAATCTGTTGCAAATGCCGACCACATAATGACATTGACATTACAGGTAAGAGTCACGTCAACAATCCACAGATATTTAACAAATCCACTACACCACAAACTACATTGCCATGTGCAGGGTGACGTTTTGTGTTTTGGATAATAGCTCAGGAAACATAAGACAAGTAGATAGATAGATAGATAGATAGATACTAGTAGATAGATAGATAGATACTGGTAGATAGATAGATAGATACTAGTAGATAGATAGATAGATACTAGTAGATAGATAGATAGATACTAGTAGATAGATAGATAGATAGATACTAGTAGAGAGATAGATAGACAGATAGATACTAGTAGATACTAATAGATAGATAGATAGATACTAGTAGATAGATAGATAGATACTAGTAGAGAGATAGATAGATAGATAGATAGATAGATACTAGTAGATAAATAGATACTAGTAGATAGATAGATACTGATAGATAGATAGATAGATACTAGTAGAGAGATAGATAGATAGATACTAGTAGATAGATAGATAGATAGATAGATAGATACTAGTAGATAGATAGATACTAGTAGATAGATAGATAGATACTAGTAGATAGATAGATACTAGTAGATAGATAGATAGATAGATACTAGTAGATAGATAGATACTAGTAGATAGATAGATAGATACTAGTAGATAGATAGATAGATAGATAGGTAGATGATATTGCATGACTTTTTAAAAAGCTTTGGTTATGATTAATATATATGTGGATGCAGTTTGAAATCAAGAAATATTAATATGAATGTTACGACTGCTGACAGATTGTGTAATGTAATGTACTATTCATATATATCTTGATATGGGTTCAATATGGATTCCTGCTATATCGTTTAGAGATGCCCTGTTGGACTTATGGGTGACTTGTCAAGGTCGTCTAGGTCGTTCTGGTTAGATATGAACCTCAATAGCATGGACTATTTGACGCCCGTCGGGAACCGAACCTGCATAAGCAACAAATTTAATTTTTAAAAACAAAATATATCTCAATCTTATTGGACCTCATCTCTCTTTTCAGTCGATGTAGCTAGTCTTTTTAGTGATTTGAACTCACTGCAGTCCCAGATGTCTTCACTTACTTCAAGCGTAACGACCATCCAGCAGGCCAACGCAGCTGCCCCAGGTGAGATCATTGATGTTCTTCTTTTCGCATACAGTTAGAGTTGTAGATCATTTCATTAGGCCAACAATGTGGTATTTTAATATGACATACATGAAAAGGGCATATGTACACATTATAATATGGAGCAAGATTTATGTAAGCATCACGATCTGTGAATACATATGTAGAATAATATCAACAAGGCAACATGGTCACATAGCCAACTTACACATAGTCACATCTCTATGGTTAACTTTATCATTATGTCGAGCAAATATGTTCTAGCAGCTCACGCCTTCGAGGTAAACTCGAGCATTGTCTTTCCGCAAAGATTTCAAATCACGTAAGATGACTCTTGCTCCTAAGTGCCGCTGTAGATTCCTGGTTAGAGTTGTTCCCCCGTAACTTAAACTGGTCGTACGAGACGGCGTAATGGTCCAGACTATCAACAGACCGCCGTCGTCTTATTGGAATATCGCTGAGAGCAGCGTTAAGCAACACACGCACTTTGAGCAGAATTACAACATTCAGCGGTTCAGTAAAGCTTTCAGTAAAGTTTTACAGTAAATGTGGAAGTCATTTTCAGATGTAATGTATCAGTAGTGACTTAAAGGATGCAATTCCCTATAATTTTGTTCACCAAATGACCCCCTGCTGGTTCACCTGTGTGAATACTTGACTTGCCTTTGCATGTGTGTGATGGGACTCACTGCTGGGGTAGGATACGCTTATCTGGCGAACACCTGGGATCATCACTATTTGACACTTTGTGGGGTAATAACCATGTTGTAGACATGAGTTTGGCTTAATATGGAGGGACATTAAGTATGAAGTACTTGGCATTGCGTATTAATAAATAAAAGCTGTAAAACCATTTCCATATAAATTATAATTAAAAATCTCCATGATACAATTGTGACTATATCATAAGCATTGGTTTAAGAATTTCTATCAAAAAGTGATAATACCAGGTGTTCGCAAATAAGATGAGCGTATCCTGCCCCACGGATGGCAACCGTCGCAAACACACGCAAAGACACGTCAATTGATCACCAACAAAAACACGGTACACGTCAAAATGGGGAATTGCATCGGACATTGCATCAAATATAAAAATGCCCTCAACATCTCTACCATAAACTTTTTGAAGGCTTTACCAATTTAACTCTTTGAATGCTGTAACCCTGATCAAACATCTTTTGAGCACGATTCATAAATGCTCTTTGAAGCATCATGTAAAATAGTATTTCAAATGTTTGGTTTTTATCCCCTCTATACAGCCCCCGGTTCGGATTACAGTGCTGATATTCATGCCTTGACTACAAGCGTGGCTGATGTTGAAGGTGAACTTGCAACTGTGCAAAGTACCCTGGAAGCGTCCATAACAGATGGTAAGTACATGAGAGAGACGGCTCCCTGACGAGGACCAATGGTATTGTAGTATATTTTATGAATCTAATGGTGTGTGGAAGGACCGTCCAAGCATTTCTTCTATACAGACATGTTACAAGTGAGATAACCTATGTAATAATAACCGAAGTACAGATGGAAAAATAATTATATGCCACATTATATGAACTTGATCAAACGGACAAATGTATATACGGTCAAACCTGAATATTTAGATGATGAAAATTAAATAGATTAAACCAATAAATTTGTCTGAAATGGAAAAGGTATTTGTTTTTCCATTTAAATAACAGTAGCCACATATATTTCAAAACATCTGATTGTGACTGTTTTTTAAGAAAACATATGATGTGTAGCAACCCAATGGTTTGCTCGTGCCAGTCAATGAGAACTGATTCCTTGTGAACATATGTAAGACCACATGTTTTTTATTGTACTCTTGGCCACGAGGCCTCCAATACTGTAATAAAGAATCTTGAATCTTGAATGTAAGACCCCATGGTACTTTAAATTTGTTCATGGCATAGATTTGAAAAATAGTCATTTTGTATTGAATAAAATTCATGTTCTTAAGAGACTTTTAAAGGCTATCACAAATAGCCACGCAGAAACTTACACACATTTACATGACAAGTTTCATTTAGGTATCACTATCAGAACTTTGCCTTCGTTATATACTTTCGCAAAATATTGGTTTTTGGATCTTATGATTTATATATAATAAATCTTTGTACATCAATATGAGCACTGTATTTCCTTAAACATTACTAAATGGGTTATCACTTGTCTTCCAGTATATATTAAAGGTTGACAGTGATTCAAATACTGAAGGAGTACGTACATATTCCGAAACGTTGTGTACCTCATTATAAAGAAGTTGACATCAATGATTTTCTTCCTCATATGTATCACTTCTAAATGCCTTTCTAAGACCAGACTAAATACGTTTGGATGGGCACAATGATACACAGTAAAAAGACTCCTACATATAAATCAAGAATGGCATAAAGATAGAAATTGAAGTGTTGGGAATACAATAGATAGCTGACATGTGGGGATTTCGGATACGAAAATAAGCAGCCTCCATGTACGCTTGTCTTAAGAGGTGATTAAATTAGGTTGTCAAAATATACTTTGGGGATTCTTGTGATAAATAAATCTTTCCTTTATTCGAGATGATTCCGGCAGTTTCACGTATTGACGGTAAAATGATGACAACGTTATTTTTAAACAGTAATAACGTACTGAGAAATATAACCTTTGGGCGCAAAGTTGGAAATTTATGAATTGGTGAAAATCCTGATTTTCATTGGATGGGATGAGGTGAAATGGGGATTAACATCGCGTTCAAGATTACTGCACTTATATAGCGACGTGCATGCACGTGTGTGTGTGTGTGTGTGTGTGTGTGTGTGTGTGTGTGTGTGTGTGTGTGTGTGCTTGAACTAGTCCGGACTAATGCAAATTTGATAGCACACGCCAACTGAGATAACTAACCTACTCAGACACAGTATACTGCCTCCGAGTCGACCAGTCCTTGTTTTAGCATCTTTTTACATATTTTGGAATGACGCAGCCGGGAATCGAGCCCCGACCTGCTCTACGGGCAGACGCTCTACCACTAGTCCACGGAGGCAGTCCTTGTTAGAAATACACGCACAGTCATACACAATGAACTTTATACTCTTCTTATTCAGTCGGAGCTGATGTTACCACGCTTGAAGACTCGCTGGCAGACCTGGAATCATCAGTGACTGGGGTGGAAGATCTGGCGTTTGGCTACGACAGTAAGATAGAAACACAATTAACAGTGGCATTAAAGTAGACCCTCGCTGATAAAGTAAATATATCTAGTAGTATGCTTAGTAAGGTGTGTGTGTGTGGGGGGGGGAATGGTGCTTCTAAATGAAATATTTTGTTAAGAGCTACGTTTTTCATTTTAGCTCGGATCAATGCCCTATCCAACAGCATAGCTAATGTTCCTACACATGAAGACCTTGCGAGTATTGAATCAGACATCAGCGGCTTCGAAGCACGAATTGCTTCAGTTGAAGGTAAACATTTCAACATGCTAAAACACAAACAAATAGCAACTTCTCAATTGAGCAAATACTTTTTAAATGTCAAACGTTTTACTTCTCTTGGTCTTTCTTTCGGGAAGTGTTGAATGAAGTGATTCCTCAACCGAATAACTGTTCAATTCGTTGGAAGCATATTAGTGAATGTGTAATTATGTGATTTTACACTAATGATGACATATGTACCTTGAATGTTTGAACAAATGTAAAAAGCTTTTCATCAGAATCAGATTTAATCTGAAGAACAGGAGCAATCGACCAAGCTACGGAGCCTGAGTTCCGCTCCCCGAGGCGCATTTTACAACCAGCACATGTTGCTGGGGAGGAATTCTAAACCAGACTCTTGGATTCTTGTAACAACCATGGATGTTTATTCTGTAGTAAAGTTATTTGAATGTCTCGTTCAGTTCAAAGTACAAACCAAGTGGGCCAGGCTCAGGTAGATGACCTTAAAACACGTGTGAGTGACCTTGAATCTGCTCAGAGCACCGACTACACATCAGAAATCAATGGTGAGTGAGTTGTTACATCACCTACTAATCGTGGACGGTAAACGGAACGGTCATTTCAGGTCGAAGTCATAGGAAGGGGACTGTAAACCTTCAGAGACAAATCATGTCATTTTCTTTCACGTGAAATGCCAGATATATGTTTTTGCAAATAAGTTTCAGAGTGGGATCTATGTAAAAAAAGACAGTTTCTTTTCAACAGTTAATCAGTGTCTGAAACATGATCGTGCTTTCCCAGCTAACCCCCAAGCGTAGTAAGTGCTGGGTCCCTCAAAGCTTCATGTCATTTCTTACCTTCACGAATGTGATGTTAATGTTTGATTAATTCAGTTACTAGTTAAACGAAACTGATTCGCCGCATCCTTTAATGCCCATAGCTGTTTTGAAACAAAACTCATGGTTCCTAACCAAATTCTATTTCCTCAGCATTACAAGAGAGAGCGAATGGCTTGGAGCAAACCGTTGCTAGTGTTGACGCAACTGTTCAAAGCCTGGACACAAGTATTTCCGACCAACTCATCGAACAAGGTAACTCTAAACCTCATCCATTTCAATTAGATACGGGAAAATGAGCGTTTGAGCGGCATTCTTGAAGTTGTTGTGTAAAGAGGAAAACGTATATCTTTATGGATAATAACTTTTGGTTTATTGCGTTTCATTGTGGATTCTTACACCGCTAGTAAACTTTAAAACACATAATATATGCCTCTGACTATTTTCGGGAAGAAGGTTATCTGCACTTCCGGGTTGATGACGTCACTTCTGGTTTGCAACAACGCATGTCCAATGCAGTACATCTTTAAAATAGAGAGTATCTCGACTCAAGATGCTTACCCATATACTATGAAACAGCTGTATTGTTTAACTTAATAATCATTCGACTGTAGAATCACAACTACCGCTTCGAATCTTATACGGGTGGTGGGGGAGCCAAGTGATTAAAGTGTTCGCTCGTCACGCCTACGGTCAGGGTTCGATTCCCCACATGGGTACAATGTGTGAAGCCCATTTCTGGTGTCCCCCATCCTGATATTGCTGTAGTATTGCTAAAACGGCGCATAATTACGCGCGCTCGCTCACTCACTCACTCACTCACTCACTCACTCACTCACTCACTCACTCATACCCACCCACCCAAATATGTCTGAGATACAACACAATGCTGCGCTTGCTAACACATCAGTGATAATCTGTGATGACATGTTTGTGACAAAGGATTCACTAAGTTTTATGACGCTAAAGCATATCCTATAAGTTTTCAATGAACGAAAAGTCTCTTCTGTTTATTTTATATATGTCCAGAAGTGAACACAGCTCCAGTAGCTATTTTCCAAACGCGTTTACCTTGTGATTGGATGAAAATCTTGGTTTTTCAAATTGAGTTAAACCGTCAAGAAAATGATCATCCCCTTCAACGTCACGTAATTATCGTCTCCGCCAGTTCTGCTGTTTAAGTCGCCAAACACCAAAACGGTATCGCTGTATACTCTTCGATATACTGCACACTAAGAAATAAATAAAATAACAGTTCCACTCGATTTCGGCTGCCTTTGTTGCCATGTCTCCACAACTAGCCGACCACCTTTGAAGTAACCTCTCTTGACATTACATGATTTCTCCAATTTTGAATACATTGCTGTTAGTGATTTTACTTCACCAGCAAATACGTTTGCTCATTTGGCCACAAATTTCTGACTTATTTCAGGTCATTTTTGCGAGAACAGACTTAAGCAATTCGATAGCAATATCAACAGGTCCTGGGTTCTGTTCGATATGTCCAGCACACAACAGAAGCTTAGATACGATGAAAGGGTTTTGGAAGGGCTAGTCACTGTGTACAATGATGTGAGGTATAAAGGGTTGTTCTCGACAATGGCATCCGTCGTGCAAGTACTGCACTCATTTGAACAGCTTTCACACGAAAATGACAGGGGTTTTCCACGAGTCGGTTCATCACATACCTTGCCGGTCACACTAACACCAGATCCAATCACAAGAAACACGAGAGGCATTGCAGCGAGGCGAACCATGTAATCGTTGAAGGGTGACCATGTCGACGTGGAGTCATATCTCTCAACATTCACGCCTCGTAACGTAAAATGCTGTGTAAAGGTTCCTATTCTCCATCCTCCACTGTCCACACACATGATTGTAGTCTTACAACAAGTTCTATATGAGTTGTGATCAATAGTGAGTGAGTGAGTATGGTTTTACGCCGCTTTTAGCAATATTCCAGCAATATCACGGCGGGGGACACCAGAAATGGGCTTCACACATTGTACCCATGTCGGGAAACGAACCCGGGTCTTTGGCGTGACGAGCGAATGCTTTAACCACTAGGCTACCCGACCGGCCCTTTAACCACTAGGCTACCCGACCGACCCTGTGATCAATAAGCTCACTGTGTTTGGAAAATATCATCTCAACCGTCAACACCCGCCTACGGCATGTCTCATTTTTCGATACACATATATCAATACATTTACATTTATATTTATATTTCATTTACATATAGATTTTACCTTTACATTTACATCTATATTTATATTTATATTTACATATAGATTTTACATTGACATTTACATCTATATTTACATTTATATTTACATATAGATTTTACATTTACATTTACATTTACATCTATATTTACATTTATATTTACATATAGATTTTACATTTACATTTACATGAACAAATATCAAACAGTTTGTATTTGAAGTTTTATCGACATGTGACATACCATCAATCTTTCAAAGAAATGCTATGTAAAATTTAACTCCCTCACTATAGCTATACTGTGTGTTCCTTGGATATGAACGTAAATATTGAAAACATACATGTCTTTCTTTGAAAGCTTGATGTAATGTCATATGTGGATATAACTTGAAATACAATAAGTCCAATGAAATCCCTTAGACAGAGCAGGATCCGCTAGTTATTAACTTTCTGCACCTTACCCGCTCTCATGGGTAATAACTTGCAACACTTTTGGGTTTGCTCCCCTATTAAGACCCCATCCCACGATGTAATACTGAAAAGCTCCTTCTTTAAAACAACGTTGCATATGTAACTGATAATGTTTTTGCAGATGTGAAACACGAAGAAGCTTCAGCTTCTATCGTAGATTTAATGACGAAGATGGCTGATCTACGGGCTGACATTGGAGTCTGTCAGAGAGTAGGAGGTAAGAAAGATACACGGGCAGACATTGGAGTCTGTCAAAGAGTAGAAGGTAAGAAAGATACACGTGCTAACAGTGGAGACTGTCAAAGAGTAGGAGGTAAGAAAGATACACGGTCAGCCATTGAAGTCTGTCAAAGAGTAGAAGGTAAGAAAGATACACGGTCAGCCATTGAAGTCTGTCAAAGAGTAGAAGGTAAGAAAGATACACGTGCAGACTTTGGAGACTGTCAAAGAGTAGGAGGTAAGAATGAATCACGTGCAGACTTTGGAATCTGTCAAAGAGTAGAAGGTAAGAAAGATACACGTGCAGACTTTGGAGACTGTCAAAGAGTAGAAGGTAAGAATGATTCACGTGCAGACTTTGGAATGTGTCAAAGAGTAGAAGGTAAGAAAGATACACGTGCAGACTTTGGAGACTGTCAAAGAGTAGAAGTTAAGAAAGATACACGTGCAGACTTTGGAATGTGTCAAAGAGTAGAAGGTAAGAAAGATACACGTGCAGACTTTGGAATCTGTCAAAGAGTAGGAGGTAAGAAAGATTGGAGTCTGCGTCATTGCTTTTGCTAAGCACTTAAAGTCAATCAATCGATTGTTAAACCAGTTTCCGATCAATGGTATCGATTTCAGTTAGGAATATCGATAGTTTCGATTGTATTTACCATATCACAAAACATGAATGGTGAAAGCTGACAACAACTTACCAGTATTATTCGAATAATGTTATACCTCTGTCAAGAATCTAATTTCATTGGTTAATCGATATGTCGTGGCGAAACAATACACCTCAATGTTGTCCTAACATATCGAGATGTTACCCGTAATGGTTGGGTCAAATTACGTGACAGACACGGGCCACGAAATTTGACTCGTCACATGATCGTTATTGAACTGGCACGTGATCAATATTGATTTCGTCTGCTTGAAAACAATATCGCATCTATGAATGGCAATTGACATGGTTCTCTGATTTTTCTTGAGATCTCAACTGAATTGTTATAAAACTACAAAAAGGTCGAAATTAAGCCCTTTTTAACGAGAACCGAGGTCGTCACATCTCAGGGGAATGGTCGTCGCGTCTTTGTTTTCACATAATGTCCTCACCAAGAGTAATTATTTGTATGGCAATATAGCATAAATATACACATTTCCACTGTCTTACAGGCTGCGAAGACATCCATACAATGATTGAAACTATGCAGAATCAGGCTTCGGAAATCCAACTTCTTGTGGACTCAATACAAGGAACAGCTACAGAAAATGCTGGTATGTCAATAACTCGGATGGCGATTGAGGTCATTGCACTATTGAGATCGTATTGTGATAGTTACATTGTTGAACTATTGCAACAGTATGCTGGGGACATAATTAACTCCCCAAATGCAGATTTTCGGTTTATTTAACATAATAGCATGTTCTACCATGTTCGCTATTTTCTGGACTTAATAGATTCCAGGTGAATATTTAAATGCTTATGATAGTCTTATTTGTGGGTTCCCATATAGGTTGAACGGATCTGCATGTCATTTCAAACAAGTTTTAACAGCATATGTAATTTGAGTACTATGTAAACTATAGACACGCATGCTGTCATGTTAGGTCTCGAGGTACATTCATTCTTGTAAAGGGGCGGTCGGGTAGCCTAGTGGTTAAAGCATTCGCTCGTCACGCCGAAGACCCGGGTACAATGTGTGAAGCCCATTTTTTGTGTCCCCCGCCGTGATATTGCTGGAATATTGCTAAAAGCGGCGTAAAACCATACTCACTCATTCTTGTAAGGTTGTTGAGAAATGCTCAATATATTGTTTTCTTCTTTCAGTTTTTGTAAGCGACTATACGGTGAAGGTCAGTGGCATGGAAACAACAATTGGAACTCTACAAAGTCAACTTGATGCACGTAAGTGTGCAGCAGTCAGCATTTTGTTAACAACGCTTTTGCAAACTGCCATGTTTTTTCTATAATGTTATTCTGTTATACTTAATGAGGGTATAGAAATTTGATAATAATGGCATCAATCCACATAGAAATGAGCAATCTTACAGAATACAGATACAGTAAAGTACGTTTATAACGAACACGCTTATAACGAACTGACCGATATAACGAATTTATATTTTAGTCCCGACCATTTGTTGTATAAATGCTGTATATATGCCTATAACGAACTACGGTTATTACGAACTAAAATTAGTGGTTCCTTTGAGTTCGTTATAACCGTAGTTTACTGTAGAATATTTGTATCCTTGTACCTGATACTTTGTCTTCGGTCCATCGACAACAAGCTTGTCCAGAGCATGTGTCACCTTTTCACAGCCCGCCTTTAAATCAAGCGACTCGTGAAGATATACGTTAGAACCGATTAGGTCTTCAGCAACCCATGCTTGCCGTAAAAGACGACTATGCTTGTCGTAAAAAGCGATTAACGGGATCGGGTGGTCAGACTCGCTGACTTGGTTCCCAAGTGCGTAGATCGATGCTCATGATGTCAGTCGCTGGATTGACTGGTCCAGACTCGATAATTTACAGACCGCCGACTCGACCTTATGACCACATTCCATTTTAGTCGTCTATTCTTCGAATATTCATACAAGACGTTGTTGCTCTAGTGTTTTCATGCGAGGCCAACATGTATCACATTTGAAACTTGTGGCTTCCTGTCGGCAGCTCAAGTTTTAGATATTAAATGAGTTGTAACTATATTCATTTGAATCCTGATATTCAGGGTGTATTTATCAGGTTGTCGCTCATGTGTTCTCAACAGGACACCTCCAGATGGTTTATAGAAAATAGAGTCTTTGATGCAGTAGTAGGTATCGCCGTGTCCGTTACTGATTTCAGAGGCCATAAGTGTGTCTGGTATCGACTCTTTGAGCACCACAGTGGATGGCATTGAAGCTGATCTTGCCGACCTTCAAACTGTTGGTAAATATATACGTGTTCACAATTTAAGGCTCATAATAATAATAATAATAATAATAATAATAATAATAATTATAATAATAATAATAACATGCTTCAATCTGGCTTCTATGTGATAACTTATGATAACCAAATTATTGTATTGAATCGTTCTGATGGCAAATAGAATCAGTGAAAATAAATAATAATATAATAATATTTCAGACATAACATTTATTTGTTAAATTGAACCAAATTAAAAGTGTACACGTGTGTAGACACAGATATAATATTATAATAAGCTAAATCAGTTAACATTAACGAGAGGACAAGGCATATTCCAACTTGCTTCGATTGGAACAAAATGCATGTTTCAACAAACTTGTCATTGCCTATTAGGAAAGAGCTTGCATGATTATGAGGAGATGCTTATAACACATTTAAGGTGTACATGAAATTACGATTAGTAAATGCATGTAAAAGATCTTCAATTGTTAAAAGATATTGTTCCTGTTCTGTATTCTTGTCCCAGTGTGCCCGGTCTCTAACCAAATGCGCATCGACCATTCTTCTTTGTCTATTGGCACTATTACTGCAAACTAACAAACGTTTATGAATTGAATCCTTTTTTGGACTTTTTGCCCAAATTAGACTGCCATCAATTTTCAGCGCCGTGTTAATTGCCTCAGTCTCGTCCCTGTCTCGCATATGTCCTTCCACACCTTCTGGGGCGGTCGGGTAGCCTATTGGTTAACGCCTTCTCTCATCACGCCGAAGACCCGGGTTTGATTCCCGACATGGAAATAATGTGTGAAGTCTATTTCTGGTGTCCCCCGCCGTGATATTGCTGGAATATTGCTAAAAGCGGCGTAAAACCACATTCACTCACTAACTCGTAAGCTTCTGTTTTATCGCAGGGTCGCAGACAGACTCGGCAGTTGCTGATGTTCAGGCCGACGTCGCGGACCATGCCAACTCCATTGGAACTCTACAGAGTATGTATTCCACTCTCTGTTGATATGCAATTGATTCATAAGTAATGTATCATCAACAGTGGCTGATATTAAGTGGCTCTCTGCGAAGTGTTGGATTGTTCAATTCATCCACCAAGAGGACACCGTCGGCCTAGGCGCCGAAATCCGTTATGCAGATCTACGAGTTTCAGCTTGAATCTGACAGTTCTCTAATATCTCCAGTCATACTCCTGCCTGTTCCACTGGGCTCTCCAGCAACATTACGTGGGCATGCTGTAGTATAACTGAACTGAAATACTGTTCAAACGACGCGAACCCAACTCATTTACTTGCAGGGGTGGTAGGGTAGCCTGGTGACTGAAGCGTTCGCCGATTCGGTTCCCAAATGGGTACAATGTGTAAAGCCCGCACCTCGTGTGGCCCGCCATGATCTTGCTGGGAAATTGCTAAAGGCGGTGTATGACACAACTCACTCCTTCCCCTTATAGTAACGACTTATTATCAAAATAAATGTCGACCTCAGTAAATTATGTTTTGATCATCTGACCAAACATCAAATTAGCCTTTCTTTCAGTGTTGGTTGTTCAGAGACTCTAGATCTCAAGCGCATACATGTTGCAATGAAAGGTTATTTTTTACTTTCATTGTAGCTTAACTAAACCACACGACCTATTGTTTATATCCTTCTGTAAATTGTATATATTTATTTGAATAAATACATTGAATGGTAGATTCACTTGTTCATATAGCATATACTCATAAAAAATATACCTTTAACCAAAACATGTGATATTGTATTGAATGTATATTTTAAGCCACGAGGCAAGATTTACTGAATAATCTGATAACAAACTACTGAGACAGTTCTTAATGTTCCGATCCGTGAAGATCCGGGTTAGAACAGGTCTTTAGCAACCCATGTTTGTCATACGAGGCGATTAACGGGTCTTTGTGGTTAGGCTCGATGACTTGGTTGATAGACCGATGTTCTGGATTGTCTGGTCCAGGTTTGAGTATTTGCAGACCGACGTCAAGCAGTCAGATTATTGCTGAGTAACGCGATAATCAACAAACAAACAAACAAAAATCTTATTTTCCCAATATATTCTGTCGATTTTGTTATATACAGATATTTACGCTTCTACACGTTTCTTATCTTTTAGCTGGAGTGACGGGTCTTCAGTCAAGTCTGGATGCCTTGGTTGCGGAAATAGCCACAGTCTCATCGGATTCAAGCGCCAATCGTATGTCTGTCCATTGAATTTCCTCTTTAAGCAACACACCGGGAACAAGACATGTACGGGTGAAGCTTCTTCCAGTCGTGGCGTTGAAGTTAAGGGCTGGAGTTTTGCGGTGTTTTAAATATGCCATGGAAGTAGAATGTTATTGAAGTAATGTGTGAACTAATTAGTTTAGAATAATTGTATGAACGTAAGTTATTCAGTTAAAGATGGCAATGTTTGGTAAGAAGTAAAAGTTTCCAACTGTGCCCTTGATGTTAAGGGATCGGTGTATGACTATTGGGACAACGTACCCCACTAGTACTTCAGATAACGTTTTAATCCGTGAGGATCCGGATTAGAATTAGTCTTAATCAACCCATGTTTGTCGTAAGAGATGACGAATGAGAATGGGTGGTCAGGCTCGCATTCTTGGTTGATGCATGTCATCTTATCTCAGTTCGGTTGCGTAGATCGATGCTCATGATGTCAATCACTGCATCGTCTGGTCGAGACTCGGTTATTTACAGACCACGGTCATATATCTGGTACATGGCGTTAAACAGCAACAAAAACAAACAAAGATAATGTTGTAATTGTTTAAAATGATGACTTTATCACATATTTGTCAAAACTTACTTAATGTGACAGCATTACATATACAATAAAAATAATTCTCCTGTATAAGACACCCATGAAGATCCGGGGTAGAATAAGTCTTCAGCAACCCATGCTTGCCGTAAAAGGCGACTATGCTTGTCGTAAGAGGCGACTAAAGGGATCGGGTGGTCAGGTTCGCTGACTTGGTTTGAAGCATGCGATCCCAATTGCGTGGATCGATGCTCATGATGTCAATCACTGGGATTGTCTGGTCCAGACTCGATTATTTACAGACCGCCGTCATGTAGCTGGAATAATGCAGAGTGCGGCGTAAAACAACAAACCAACTAACCAACCACCCTAACTATATATGAAGGATTCTTACTATCGTTTCCTGGTTACAGAAAACGCACTGGAAACACAAGTCCAAAATTTGCAGAACCAACTTGATGATCTAAGTGACGTTGTCGACAGTATGGTCGAGGACATAGGTCAGTTGTTCGTTATTCGTTGTTGTGGATGTGTGTTGCTGCTTCATTGATATGACTACACTCTCACACGCCGTCTCAACCATGTCTCACTTCTGGCCACACTACCATGCCGTATAAAACATGTCTCAATGCTGGCCACACTAGTAAGCTGTCTAAACAATGTCTCACTTCTGACCACACTACCACGCCGTCTGAACCATATCTCACTGCTGGCCACTCTACCGAGCCGTCTCAACCATCGCTCACGTCTAGCCACACTACCATGCCGTCTGAACGATATCTCTCTTCTGGCCACACTACAGAGCCGTCTTAACCATGTCTGACTTCTGGCCACACTACGTATACCATTCCGTCTGAACCATATCTCACTGCTGTTCACACTACCATGCCAACTAAACCATATCTCACTTCTGGCCACACTACCACGCCGTCTGAACCATGTCTCACTTCTGGCCACACTACCACGCCGTCTGAACCATGTCTCACTTCTGACCACACTACCACGCCGTCTGAACCATATCTCACTGCTGGCCACACTACCATGCCGTCTAAACAATGTCTCACTTCTGACCACACTACCATACCGTCTGAACGATATCTCTCTTCTGGCCACACAACCATGACATCTAAACCATGTCTCACTTCTGACCACACTACCACGCCGTCTGAACCATATCTCACTTCTGACCACACTACCACGCCGTCTAAACCATGTCTCACTTCTGGCCACACTCCTATTCCGTCTTAACCATGTCTCACTTCTAGCCACACTGCCACGCCGTCTGAACCATGTCTCACTTCTGACCACACTACCAAACCGTATGAACGATATCTCTCTTCTGGCCACACAACCATGACGTCTAAACCATGTCTCACTTCTGACCACACTACCACGCCGTCTGAACCATATCTCACTTCTGACCACACTACCACGCCGTCTTAACCATGTCTCACTTCTAGCCACACTGCCACGCCGTCTGAACGATATCTCTCTTCTGGCCACACAACCATGACGTCTAAACCATATCTCACTTCTGACCACTCTACCACGCCGTCTAAACCATGTCTCACTTCTGGTCACACTGCCATTTCCGTTTGAACCACGTCTCCATTCTGACCACACTACCACGCCGTCTGAACCATGTCTTACTTCTTGGAACACTACCAAATGTCTTAACCATGTGTCACTTCTGAACACACTACCACGCCGTCTGAACCATGTCTCACTTATCGCCACACTACCAAATGTCTTAACCATGTCCCACTTCCGACCACACTACCACGCCGTCTGAACCATCTCTCACTTCTGATCACACTACCACGCCGTCTGAACTATGTCTCATTTCTGGTCACACTGCCATTTCCGTCTGAACCACGTCTCCATTCTGACCACACTACCACGCCGTCTGAACCATGTCTTACTTCTGGGAACACTACCAAATGTCTTAACCATGTGCCACTTCTGAACACACTACCACGCCGTCTGAACAATGTCTCACTTCTGGGAACACTACCAAATGTCTTAACCATGTGTCACTTCTGACCACACTACCACGCCGTCTGAACCATGTCTTACTTCTGGGAACACTACCAAATGTCTTAACCATGTCCCACTTCCGACCACACTACCACGCCGTCTGAACCATCTCTCACTTCTGATCACACTACCACGCCGTCTGAACTATGTCTCACTTCTGGTCACACTGCCATTTCCGTCTGAACCACGTCTCCATTCTGACCACACTACCACGCCGTCTGAACCATGTCTTACTTCTGGGAACACTACCAAATGTCTTAACCATGTGTCCCTTCTGAACACACTACCACGCCGTCTGAACAATGTCTCACTTATCGCCACACTACCAAATGTCTTAACCATGTCCCACTTCCGACCACACTACCACGCCGTCTGAACCATGTCTTACTTCTGGGAACACTACTAAATGTCTTAACCATGTGTCCCTTCTGAACACACTACCACGCCGTCTGAACCATGCCTCACTTATCGCCACACTACCAAATGTCTTTAACCATGTCTCACTTCTGACCACACTACCACGCCGTCTGAACCATGTCTCACTTCTGACCACACTACCACGCCGTCTTAACCATGTCTCACTTCTAGCCACACTGCCACGCCGTCTGAACGATATCTCTCTTCTGGCCACACAACCATGACGTCTAAACCATATCTCACTTCTGACCACTCTACCACGCCGTCTAAACCATGTCTCACTTCTGGTCACACTGCCATTTCCGTTTGAACCACGTCTCCATTCTGACCACACTACCACGCCGTCTGAACCATGTCTTACTTCTTGGAACACTACCAAATGTCTTAACCATGTGTCACTTCTGAACACACTACTACGCCGTCTGAACCATGTCTCACTTATCGCCACACTACCAAATGTCTTAACCATGTCCCACTTCCGACCACACTACCACGCCGTCTGAACCATGTCTTACTTCTGGGAACACTACCAAATGTCTTAACCATGTGTCACTTCTGACCACACTACCACGCCGTCTGAACCATGTCTTACTTCTGGGAACACTACCAAATGTCTTAACCATGTCCCACTTCCGACCACACTACCACGCCGTCTGAACCATCTCTCACTTCTGATCACACTACCACGCCGTCTGAACTATGTCTCACTTCTGGTCACACTGCCATTTCCGTCTGAACCACGTCTCCATTCTGACCACACTACCACGCCGTCTGAACCATGTCTTACTTCTGGGAACACTACCAAATGTCTTAACCATGTGTCACTTCTGAACACACTACCACGCCGTCTGAACCATGTCTCACTTATCGCCACACTACCAAATGTCTTAACCATGTCCCACTTCCAACCACACTACCACGCCGTCTGAACCATGTCTTACTTCTGGGAACACTACTAAATGTCTTAACCATGTGTCACTTCTGACCACACTACCACGCCGTCTGAACCATGTCTTACTTCTGGGAACACTATCAATCCGGCTGAACCATCACCCACTTCTGAACACACTACCATGCCGTCTGAACCATGTCTTACTTCTGGGAACACTATCAATCCGGCTGAACCATCACCCACTTCTGAACACACTACCACGCCGTCTGAACCATGTCTTACTTCTGGGAACACTATCAATCCGGCTGAACCATCACCCACTTCTGAACACACTACCACGCCGTCTGAACCATGTCTTACTTCTGGGAACACTATCAATCCGGCTGAACCATCACCCACTTCTGAACTCACTACCACGCCGTCTGAACCATGTCTTACTTCTGGGAACACTATCAATCCGGCAGAACCATCACCCACTTCTGAACACACTACCACGCCGTCTGAACCATGTCTTACTTCTGGGAACACTATCAATCCGGCTGAACCATCACCCACTTCTGAACACACTACCAGGCCGTCTGAACCATGTCTTACTTCTGGGAACACTATCAATCCGGCTGAACCATCACCCACTTACGACCACACTACCACGCCGTCTGAACCATGTCTTACTTCTGGGAACACTACCAAATGTCTTAACCATGTGTCACTTCTGACCACACTACCACGCCGTCTGAACCATGTCTTACTTCTGGGAACACTATCAATCCGGCTGAACCATCACCCACTTCCGACCACACTACCACGCCTTCTGAACCATGTCTTACTTCTGGGAACACTATCAATCCGGCTGAACCATGTCTTACTTCTGGGAACACTACCAAATGTCTTAACCATGTGTCACTTCTGACCACACTACCACGCCGTCTGAACCATGTCTTACTTCTGGGAACACTATCAATCCGGCTGAACCATCACTCACTTCCGACCACACTACCACGCCGTCTGAACCATGTCTTACTTCTGGGAACACTACCAAATGTCTTAACCATGTGTCACTTCTGACCACACTACCACGCCGTCTGAACCATGTCTTACTTCTGGGAACACTATCAATCCGGCTGAACCATCACCCACTTCCGACCACACTACCACGCCGTCTGAACCATGTCTTACTTCTGGGAACACTATCAATCCGGCTGAACCATCACCCACTTCCGACCACACTACAACGCCGTCTGAACCATGTCTTACTTCTGGGAACACTATCAAGCCGTCTGAAACATGTCTCATTTCTGACCACACCACCTGAACCATGTCTCACTTCTGACCACACTACCACGCCGTCTGAACCATCTTTCACTTCTGACCACACTACTAATGTCTTAACCATGTCCCACTTCCGACCACACTACCACGACGTCTGAACCATCTCTCACTTCTGACCACACTACCAAATGTCTTAACCATGTCCCACTTCCGACCACACTACCAAATGTCTAAACCATGTCCCACTTCAGACCACACTACCACGCCGACTGAACTATGTCTTACTTCTGGGAACATTATCAATCCGGCTGAACCATCACCCACTTCCGACCACACTACCACGCCGTCTGAACCATGTCTTACTTCTGGGAACACTATCAATCCGGCTGAACCATCACCCACTTCCGACCACACTACCACGCCGTCTGAACCATGTCTTACTTCTGGGAACACTATCAATCCGGCTGAACCATCACCCACTTCCGACCACACTACCACGCCGTCTGAACCATGTCTTACTTCTGGGAACACTACCACATGTCTTAACCATGTGTCACTTCCGACCACACTACCACGCCGTCTGAACCATGTCTTACTTCTGGGAAAACTACCAATGCGCCTGAAAAATCACTCACTTCTGACTTCTCTTCCAAACGCGTCTTTGCCGTTTCATCAAAATTTTTGGCCCACTAATTAATCTCCCTACATCTAACACGAAACTACATTTTATCTTTTACACTTTGAAACTTTAAAACTGTCCAAATTCATAATCCTACATGTTAGAGATACGCAGGGAAAGGTACAAAACAGATTAGAAGACATTATGTTGTTGCGATACAATGTTTTAACTTAAATCACACTTCATGTTCAAGGTGTACAATAAAGATGTTTGTAATTTTCAGACACCAGCTGTGATTATCCATGGTCGTATAGAAGTGGTCCCGGCACTTGCATTTACTCGGCATATTGGGTCAAAGCTTACTGGATTGATGCAAAGGAGTGGTGCGAGTCCTTCGGCTCAAACTATCGTCTCTACGTTGTCGACACGTATGCCAAAAAATCCGACGTGGTCAGCTACATCAACTATCAGTTATGTAAGTACACCACCACCAAATAGTTACCTCAGCAGACAAAATCTCCTCTGGGCCAAGGTCTGCTAGAAGCAGTAAACCAGTCTGTCACATTCGAATATGTTCTTGTCTAATCGTGTACATGTTGAGTTGAAACATTCTTATTTTCCGTGTTCTGCTTATATTGGTTTAAACGGAACACGAGACAACCTTATGTAAACAGGAGGGACTTTTAAAGGCCTAGGGCACCATACTATCTTCAATTGATGTTGTTGTTTTTAAGGACAGAAGATAACATACTCATTTGACTTCTGAGGTGACGACACTGGGTCCTTAGTAGCATCAAAATGAGTAAAATTGTTGGACGAACGACTACATACATAAAACATAATTTACATAAAAAAACACAATCGATACATATGCATCTCTGGTACTTTTTCGATTGTTTATATTTTCAGGGGACTTCACTAATGACTTTTTGATTGGCTTCTTTGGATTTGAAAGTCAGAATTACAAGTGGGTGGATGGTTCCAGTAATTTCGATCAGAATTCGTGGTGTTTTGGGGAACCCAACAACTGGGGACATGGCTGTGGCAGCTTGTGGAATGGAGCCGGCCTCTGTTTGGATGACGTCAATTGTGACACATTCAACAAGTTTATTTGCGAGAAGGTCATCTCATAAGTCACTACACGACACCTTCACAGAGAGAGATGAGAATAAAATTTGCAGATAACACATATTCTTAGCATTGTTGTTCCTCATTAATGTCATCAGCAGTAACCACCACAATGTGGGAGTTCGATTCTCCACATGTGTACAAAGTGTGAAGCCCATTTCTGGTGTCCTCCGTCGTGATATTGCTGGAATATTGCTAAAAACGGGGAAAAACCATAGTCACTCACTCGCTCATCATGTGGGGCTGACACCCGAGGATATACCAAGCACGTTTTCAAAGAGCGTCATACGACACTTGCTCAAGATAACAACTTTCAAGGCTTCAGTTAAGCTTTCAGAAGGTTTTACGGTGGAGGACATTTCCATACCAGTATTTGACGCGTCAGCGATAAAAATGAAGTCCGATGCAAGTCCCTCTGAGGACTTGTATCATATGTTTTCAGGTGGAAGATTACACTGCTTGGCGAGTTTTAGTGATGGGTGCAACGGGTGGGGCAGGATGCGCTCAACATTTCGCGAACACCTGGTATCATATCACTGTGTGATAGTGATTCATGAACACACGCTCATGATGTAGTTGTACAATCGGCTCGTATAAAAGTTTTTTGTCGCTAATAAATTAATTACTTGAAAATTGCTTAAAGCATTTATCTTTGGTTCTCACGGCGTATAATACGATTTATTAAAGTACTAATACAGGTCCTTTTAAATAAAATTCAATGTGCAGCAGATATAAGACTATGATCATAATGGTGGTATATTCACCGTACAAAACGACCATGGATGATATTTTCACTGCACTGAAATTAAAAGTGACAAACTCTTTCCATAATACTGAGCAATCTCCCCCGAGTCGATTCTACAATTCAGACTATAACATAAGCGTGTGTTTATGACTCTCCAGCAATTAGTGAAGATACCAGGTATTCGCGAAAAGGAGAGCTCATCCTCGTGTCCCATCGGTGGCACCCGTCACAAACACATGCAAGGACAAGTCAATTCTTTATCTATAAAGGACACGGGAACATGTGATACAAGTCAAAATAGGGGTTTTACATCAGATATAATCTTTGTCACTGATGCGTCAAATTTGGAAGTGTCAACCATACATCTTTTTGAGAGCATTACGCCTTGATTGTTTCAGCCTTCATCAAACGACTTTTGAGCAAGAGTAGTAAAACATTCTTTGAAATCTTCGTAGAAAGTGCATGCTCGATTGCACCTCAAAAGTTGTGAAATGTAGGCATCAAAGGCAGAAGCTACTGGAATATTCGTCGACATGAAGGGAAAGTTGAAAATTGGAAAGTTGAAGTCCTTCTTGTCATACAGTCTTGTGGTTGGATTCACTGGTCTCCTTTATTTCTAGCTCATGTTGGTAAATCAGTCGAAGGGTGATTTCACTATTATTGATCGATATCACATCATCGATGTATCTGAAGCTTAAGCAAAGTAAACATCTTTGCCAAATTCCCTTGTTTCGATATTTACAATACGAGGCTAAAATCTAGCTAAACAAACTTTATAGAAAGTTATATACTTTCGGGATACTATTTACCGGAACGCACTTAATACAACGTTTATTCATAACACATGGCACCTGCCATCCGAAACACACTAGCGTGATAACCTCTGTATAATACTGGTAAAATTTGGACCCATGTTGAGTCATGTTCTACTCAGGTGCCAAAAGTCTTGACCAGTTGTTTCACCTGCCTACCCTGGGCGTACATGCTGGCTGTGATGATACGGAGGTCCAGTCACACGGTGGGCGTGTCCAGTCTCATGGTGGGAGATGTCCAGTCACATTGTGGTGTGAACCAGACATGGAGAAGTTCACCTGTACAGAAGAGACGTCCACTCTCTGATGATACGTCCTCCTACGTAGAAGAGGCTTCCATTCACATAGCGGAGACGTCCACTCTCTGATGATACGTCCTCCTACGTGGAAGAGGCTTCCACTCACATAGCGGAGACGTCCACTCTCTGATAATACGTCCTCCTACGTAGAAGAGGGTCCACTCACATAGCGGAGACGTCCACTCTCTGATAATACCTCCTCCTACGTATGAGAGGCTTCCACTCACATAGCGGAGACGTCCACTCTCTGATAATACGTCCTCCTACGTAGAAGAGGCTTCCACTCACATAGCGGAGACGTCCAGTCACACGGTGGGCGTGTCCAGTCACACGGTGGGCGTGTCCAGTCTCATGGTGGGAGATGTCCAGTCACATTGTGGTGTGAACCAGACATGGAGAAGTTCACCTGTACAGAAGAGACGTCCACTCTCTGACGATACGTCCTCCTACGTAGAAGAGGCTTCCATTCACATAACGGAGACGTCCACTCTCTAATGATACGTCCTCCTACGTAGAAGAGGCTTCCACTCACATAGCGGAGACGTCCACTCTCTGATGATACGTCCTCCTACGTAGAAGAGGCTTCCACTCACATAGCGGAGACGTCCACTCTCTGATGATACGTCCTCCTACGTAGAAGAGGCTTCCATTCACATAGCGGAGACGTCCACTCTCTGATGATACGTCCTCCTACGTGGAAGAGGCTTCCACATACATAGCGGAGACGTCCACTCTCTGATAATACGTCCTCCTACGTAGAAGAGGGTCCACTCACATAGCGGAGACGTCCACTCTCTGATAATACGTCCTCCTACGTAGAAGAGGCTTCCACTCACATAGCGGAGACGTCCACTCTCTGATAATACCTCCTCCTACGTAGAGGAGGCTTCCACTCACATAGCGGAGACGTCCAGTCACATTGTGGTGTGAACCAGACATGGAGAAGTTCACCTGTACAGAAGAGACGTCCACTCTCTGACGATACGTCCTCCTACGTAGAAGAGGCTTCCATTCACATAGCGGAGACGTCCACTCTCTAATGATACGTCCTCCTACGTAGAAGAGGCTTCCACTCACATAGCGGAGACGTCCACTCTCTGACGATACGTCCTCCTACGTAGAAGAGGCTTCCATTCACATAACGGAGACGTCCACTCTCTAATGATACGTCCTCCTACGTAGAAGAGGCTTCCACTCACATAGCGGAGACGTCCACTCTCTGATGATACGTCCTCCTACGTAGAAGAGGCTTCCACTCACATAGCGGAGACGTCCACTCTCTGATGATGATACGTCCTCCTACGTAGAAGAGGCTTCCATTCACATAGCGGAGACGTCCACTCTCTGATGATACGTCCTCCTACGTAGAAGAGGCTTCCATTCACATAGCGGAGACGTCCACTCTCTGATAATAAGCCCTCCTACGCAGAAGAGGCTTCCATTCACATAGCGGAGACGTCCACTCTCTGATAATAAGCCCTCCTACGCAGAAGAGGCTTCCATTCACATAGCGGAGACGTCCACTCTCTGATAATACGTCCTCCTACGTAGAAGAGGCTTCCACTCACATAGCGGAGACGGAGAGGAGACGTCAAGTATGTATTATATGTAAATTTGATTATGCGTCTCTCTTATCTGGAGGTGCAGTATCATATCCAAACAATTCAAAGTCGTTTGAGAATAACTTAGTAATACTTTTGATGAGTTTCAAAGGGACGGTTTTGTATGCCCCGATTATTGCCTCCTTTCTCTGTTGTTTCCATGCCCTCCTTTCCTCAGCCGGAGTTTGACGATATACTTCCAAAACATACCTCTTAAACATATCTCCATTAAAAAAGTTTTGGGACATTCTGGTTAAAATGCTCTCTACGGTTTCTTCGATAGGGAGGTAGCCATTCAGTTGAAACACTTTCCATAACCTCCTGGCTATGTCTACGCTTGATGTACAGTTCCAATAAAACCGGAGTTTTGCACATATAAGAAAATTATAATCTATTAGCATACTGAGTTCTTCTTCAACTTGTGCATGCTGATCAAACTCATTCGTAATCCACTCCTCTCCGATTCCCTGCAAAATATACCTGGAATCATCACCAAACGTCTCTTGCTTTCCGATGATGTTTGGCTTAAACCGACAAGGGTCGCATCTGTACTGAATAGGCTGCCAATGCTCATTCATGTTTTCTGGCAGAAGAGAGACTACGTACTGAAGGAACTCGCTGAAACTCACATCACTGCCACACTTCCTAGCTTCGATTGTTGAGTCATGTCGTTGTCTTGTTATATCCAATGCAAAACTTCTCCAGAAGTCAGGAAGAAAAAACTTATCAAGGTATGCAGACCACAGTCTCGAATAAGGATCACGGGCAAACATGAAACGGGTGTAATTGCCAAAGATGGTCTTCTTGGTAAATTCATCCAGAGGAGAAACCTGTGTTTTGTTTTTCTTTCCATAGTGCACGAATGCGCGAGGGATGTCGAAGGGAGACTTCACAGGAATTATACCTGTGTCGTTATGCAAGAAGATGAACACTCTCTTCCAGAAGGTGCTGCCTACCTTGGCTACAGGACAGTAGGCTAAATGCAAGTTGTCATGGCGGAGTATGTTCCCAACGAAACCTTCGCTAGAATTACGACATTCACGCTTTACATGCTCGCTTCTTTCTTTGTATATTTGATCTTTAGATACTCTGACCAGTCTTGAATCTGGAGAATATTGTCCTAAAAAACACAAACAAATATTCGATTTTATAAATAATGTGTTGCTTCTTCAAGAGCCATTGGGACTACACAAAGTAAGAACAAAACTTTACTTGTCTCTTTGAAAGAAATTTACATTTTACTCTTTAAAGAATGGGGATTTTCTTTGCATATTTGATATTAACCGACCAGTCTCCAAACTACAGAATCCTTGGGATTTTATCGAAGAAAATAATTTTTTCCAGAAAATGCTTAAAATAAGTATGCTTCAGACAAAAGGGGAATTGCCTCCCATACAAAATGCTTTGTTTCAAGATGGGGGATATCTAATATTGCAGCAGTAGCTGAATGAATATCAAGTCTTAATATAAATTTCGCCTCACTTCTCAGAATATCAAATGATCTGTACCTAAGAATACAAAACAAGATACAAAAGAATTTATGTTATGTTATATTATTTGGTAAATATTGTATATAATCTTCTCTGATATTATGTAGAAAATCACGTAGAGTATCTTTGATACCAACAACTGACAAATTAGCCCCATCAGATGCCTTAAATATCATGTGACATCTGCTGTATGTGTATGTTGATGTTGTCACTTGTGGATCACTTGTACACGCCCACCTTTTCACGAACGTATGGTAGCATTACTATTTGATAGTGATTCATAACCACATGCTCGTGATATAGTCAGAATCGTAGAATCGACTCTTTTGGCAGAAATTTCTTTTGCCTGACCGTGGAAAGGGTTTTGTCGCTTTTATTGTAGTTGGACTATCGCTGGCAGCTTCAACAAACATTCACTCATACTTACTGGTTTGATGAACATGATGTAATACGGCTGTGAGGTTCAGTACAGCCACCACCAGGACAAGCACCAGAAGGATCACATAGTACCTCATGCTGAAAAAATGCACTTCCTTAATACAAGTTGCAGTTTTAATTACGACATAATAGTAATAAGAGAGTGTTAAATTTGCAGTGTAATTCATTGTTATACAATGATTGTAAATGTATTATTTTGTTTATGTTGAGATTCAGTAGAAGGTCATTGCATTGAATTTTGACGATGATTAGTTGTCAGGAATGTAGTACTATTTAATGTAAGCAGTGGTGAGGAAGTTAGATGCTCAAATTATATGTAAACTTCCGGAATAGCATGTATGGATGTCAAGCGTTATAGAAACATGTGGAATATTCTATGATCTCCTAGTGACACTGGACTGGTCTCGCACTGTGTGGAAAGTGCTGTAGGAAGGATAGACTATATATGTGGAGCTGGCGCGTCCCTGTCTCTCTCTCGTTTCATCTCACATTTCATCTGACATTACATCAAGACCAGCTTTCGTGTGAAGATCATTTATCAGCCCGGATTCCCAGCCTTGGCCTATCTCGGAAGCTTGACCACTGCTACGGATAGGTGAATATTAGTATCATCATATTTTGTATTTGATACTGTCACTGAGTATTTTGCTACCATTTTATTGTTCCCTGTCATTGTAATTGCTGTGAAATAATTTGTATTGATTTGTAAACCAAGTTAATTTTGTAATACGCTCGTTGATTTTATACCATTTGTTGGTTATTTGTTGGTTTCACGCTAAATTATTTTACGTACAGATATCTGGGTTAACTAATTGTTTCAATCGGGAATCGACACTTATGGAGTTAATAGAACTTTTGTAATTATATTTTCACGCATATCCTAAATTGTTGATGTAATAATACAATTATTGACGTTACACAAAATACTATGTTAATTGACGGTATTATAGTTAATGTCCTGAACACAGATCATTGTTAAATGCTTGTCTTGTTCAACCATTAAAAGATAAGTTGAAGAATGAATAAAGGTTTCCTATTTGTCAAGTAATTTCCTATCGTATGTGCCAAAAATATTTGACAGTGTATGTAAGGATTTTCTATAAAAAACAAATTTTACATTCTACAAAAAGGGAAATGAGTGCGTGCACAAAGTATCTGAAACAAATCCGTACCTCTGTTCCGCTAGTCTGGTCTCTTCATTCCACAACGCCAGCGACCACTTGTCTATTTCCGATTATATATCAAGTTGACAGTGTACTTTTGAACACCCAGGTCATTCCAGGACGAGCCGTAGCGAGTGTGTAGACACTCAGGGGTAGTGTGGACAGCTTGATTGGATGTAATGTCCACGTAGCAATGCTATGCGATTAATAAACACACGACAACCCGTTGCAATAACACATTATTGATCAGAATTATTAATTCTGTGACCTTAACAGTTGAGCCCAATTTTGAAGTTAATAAAGCACGACATATATTGTGGATAGACAGATTTCAGTGGTTTTAGAATGAATTTGTCTGATATTCTCCTATCGAGCAAACGTAAAGAAGACAATGTAGTAGATGTGAGGATCCAATGCAGTTGTAACAAGAAGACAAAATCATCGATATCCCCGCCCCTTTGCATATGTGCATCAAACTACAAAGGGCTTTTGCATGTGTTTGTGACGGGTGGGTCAGGATACGCTCACCTTTTTGCAAATACGTCATCAGTGTTTGATAGCGATTTATAAAATCGTGCTAATGATATAGTCGGAATCATACAATTTAGAGTTTTCATATGACAATAGAAAGTGTTTTGTCGCTTATCTTTATTTATCTATAACCTTTCAATGATGTGATTTAGTAATATCACTGTTCAGTACACGGAATTTTTTTATTTGGTGGCAATCTTACATATAACATTTTCAAAGCTCTAATATAATATATATATATATATATATATATATATATGACAAAATAGAAAAGGCACTAACCATTTCCTGAATATGAATTACGTTGCTTGTTTTTATTGACACTACATTATAAACAACGTCAACGCTGGTATAATGTCCCACAATCAACCAAGACACCATGTCAGACCACCCTATTCAATTAGTCGCTTGTCAACACAAGCATAGGTTGGTGGGTACCTATTTCACTCAGAATTTCAACAGGGTTATAAATATGATGTATGTTTTCGGACCTTCTTTCAGTTTCATCAAGAAATGCAAGACAAATTTAGAATTAAAGGCACAATACTTGATTACTACACGCTCATGCTATATATCAGTAAATCATGGAAAAAAGCAATAAATGGCAGATCTTGTATCGCGGCTTATTTATACATAAGGGCTCAAGAGTAGTTTATGATAAACGCATAGCTACAACTAACTTCCCTCTGATGTGTAATAAATATAGAATACCAAACGATCTCCCGTGTAAAACCAATTTTATGAAACTAGTGAATAATTCTGGTATCTGACTCGCTTCCACTCGTCAGATACCACAACTATTCACGAGTTTCATAAAATTGGTTTTACACGGGAGCGAGTTAGTATTCTATATATTATTTGCCATTTATAACGTTTTTAGAATGATACTGTTGAGTGTGAATAGGCTGACACCTACACGATCCACGGCATAATCCAATTGAGTTTTATGAGAATAATACTTCAAACACGTCAAAAGTTGAAATTTATGAATTTAATACCATACAACGGTCCACCTTTGGAATTCAGGCGGCCGCTCCACAAACTGATCGTAGCGCTAAGGTTTTCGCAACTCACATACTTTAACTTAGACCAACGACTGTCGTTGCGCTACAATACGATCGCTTTATGGAACGGGGCCTTGAATCTCAAAGTTTACAATCACGTCACACTAATACCCGATGACGTAATTTGTGGAGTTTCTTTGCCAGATCCATCGGCGAAACAATGCCATGTGACGTCCGCCCAGCTGCATAAGCTCCTCTCGGTGATCTATCATCTCCACACGCAATGTCGTTGAATAAGCCAAGGGATGTTGAGAGCTTTCAATATTTGTTCGTGAAACGTGTTCCGAGAGTACATAAGCAAGCGTTTTGGAATAACACAATGTGTAATACAGCTGCATGTTTATTAAACGGGTGATCTCTTCACGGGCAAGTAATAAATGGGAAAATGAACTTAATCAACGCATATAACGCAATAATGATTTAACTAACTGTAAAATGCGTACCAATGATGTTAAAGTAATAGATTTCCAGCACAGATTCATAAATAGAGCTTTATTTACCAAAAAGGAATGAAGTTAAGAGAACTCTCTTTTCAACCATATAATTCTTCTTGCAAAAAATACATTCACCAGTAAAGAAAAAAGAAAACTCCAATAAACTTTCCTTTCTTCATGAAAATATTGCAAGATGTGTGTAAAATATTTAAAAAACTATTACAATGAAAAATAGTAGCATGAATAAATTTGACAGAGAATGGAAAGAATTAATAAATATTATCATCCTACTTATTATAATATATCAGTCAATCCAATACATGTATAGTACCCATATCTTGATAATGTTTTAAGATCATATGACGTGCTACACTTGTATACCTCATGTACCAATGTTACAGATATATGTCTACTGAATTAAAATAAACATATGTTTAAAGAAACAAACGTTTCATCATGAAATATTGAATGATTTTGGGGTTTTGTTCCGCATAATGAAACCCTGACTTGAACCCAAATCCATGGAAATAAAAGCAACAAGATCCTTTCCATATTCATAAGAACTTTGCCTGCAGGAAGCAGAGCTTTGCCTGATGGGAATCCAAAGAAATAGCGTAAAGTTAATGAGTCACAGAACTGAAACAAAACCCAACCTTCACCTCAACCCATGACCGACTTGTTTGCCTGGACGGAGTTACGGGGTCCGTTTCTCTCTTCCCTGCAAACTCCGTTTGAATGAGGACAATAATGTACACGATACATCAAATCTCTATTTTACATTAAATCAAATAACGTTTCATTCTCTTCGCCATTTAAGTGAACAAGCTTTCATAATTACTCTTGGTAATCTCTTGCCAACGTGTACCAACATAATCTACATCAAGAATGGTTCTAACAGTATTAAGTCTACCACTGCACAAGGCCAGCTTCCTGACTGACATAGACTTTCAGCACCTGAATCCTGAATCCCATCCAAGTGCGGACAACCTGCAAAGTGTGCGTAAGGAGAAGAATATTCACATCTAAAGGAATGTAAACAGCGAGTAAAAAGCAATTTCTATACATGTCCAATGTGAACTGATCCAGTTCATTAATCAACCACATGGCTCAATAAGAACGAGGTAACATTCGGAGAACGATACTGGTTTCTAGACAATAAACTCGACAGCTGTTGATAGATTTAACAGATTAAGTTTCCGAAGTATCAAACAAATGTGTGTGTATAAGTTCGGTCAAGTTCACTCGTGGAACAAAACACTTACTATGTTTGTCAAAGAATATAACAAAACATATGTTTAGACACAAATATAAACAAGTTTTCATTATAACACAAATTCATCAATATGTACGAGGTTTGTGGTCATAGGATGCTTCACTTCCTTTGAGGGGCGGTCGGGTAGATTAGTGATTAAAGCGGTCGCTCGTCACGCCGAAGATCCGGGTTCGATTCCCGACATGGGTACAATGTGTGAAGCCCATTTCCGGTGTCCCCCGACGTGATAGTGCTGGAATATTACTAAAAGCGGCGTAAAACAATACTCACTCACTCACTCACTTCCTTTGAATGAATTTAGACACAATGCAATATGCAGGCAGTCTACATTTCAACTCTAAAGGCGTTTCACATCACAAACAGAGCATCATAATCTTGCCATAAATAGGCATGATAATATATATTATGTTAGGAACATGGAGAAAAGCTAAAAAGAAACATTCTTGTTCTTCCATACTAAACTAATCAGATCAGTAGCTTAAAATAACTCGATTTACCTATCAGAGGCTGTCCAAAAAGATGATAAGTTCACAATAAAGAAGCATAAAACAGGTGCCAACCAGGGCTAAGCTCTCAACAAAATATCCAAAAGAAATAAGAAATGGGAGGTTTGGGGTGCATAAAATGTCCCAAAAGGATTTCGACGGCATTTGTGATAGCAGGCGAAAATTGATCTATGTGTTTGTGACCAGCAGAGTCTGGTAAATGATGGCCAGTAAATTCTTTGGGTGTTTGTTGGGAGCATGATATCTTTAAACGTGGTTTGTGAATGTGAACAACACATACTGATTGCTTGCCTTCAGGTGTTCACACAAAACGTGTTTAACCGCAAATAAATGCAACGGATTGCTGACAATCAACGTTAATGCGCCGTGGGTATTCTGCAAACAGGAATGGCTCAAAGCGAAGTTGCCAGACTTGTCAACGAAACACAATATCATTTCTTTGGAGACGTTATCTGCAGCAGGGCAACACTTATGACATGCCATGTCTACATGTCATGTGTATATATACTGATTCACTCAGGTTACAATATATGTGCAATTATTAAGGAGAGTGTTACTTGATTTAAACAATGACATGATGATTTTATAAAATTTGGACACTTTTCTCAATGTTCCAAATCGTGGATTATTGAAAAGTAAATTCATATTATCCATAATGTTCAATATAGTAAAATCTGTGCAGAAGGACTTTCTTTCGTTTTCTAAAGATGGACAAATTAACAAATAATAGAATTCCTCACCAGTTGATAGTTTACAAAGTGGGCAATTTCTTTCGGATAAAGCAATATACACTCTTCAAAAAAAGGAAACGCACAGGGATATTTTTTATTGTACCTCATAAAGTCGATATATTTAATTTAATATCATAGATACAAATCTGAAATTTTGGAGCTCGATAGTCACATTTTATCGTTGTATAAAGGCATTGGAAACTGTTCATTGTCATGTCACATAAGGCCACAAAGTTACGCCCAACTCAATATCTCGTGTGACCGCCCCGTGCAGCACTCACGGCTCTGCATCTCCTCGGCACTGACTGGATAAGTGTACGAATTCTGGTGTGTTTTGACGTTGTCGTACACGTCGATCGAGTTCATCCCAGAGGTATTCGATTGGGTTAAGATCTGGAGAAGATCTCGACGGCCATGGGCAAGACGTTGATGTTGGCATTAATGATGTCTACCATGACACAAGCTGTGTGCGGTAGAATACGTCCTATGGCGATGTTCCGATCGGCAGTGCTGAGTCTCGGAACTTTCGAACTAGAAAAATGTTGACAATTGAATGACAAATTATTGACTTATGCTTGCCTTTTTACAGGCACTACCACAAGTTACCATAAAGTGTGAAAACAGTGCCGTTTAAGACATTGCAAATCGACCATGGCTGCGTTGTGATTCACCGTTTGTCGAATATCAGACCACCAATATTTTCCAATGTGTGTGTGTGTGTGTGTGTGTGTGTGTGTGTGTGTGTGTGTGTGTGTGTGTGTGTTTGCAATCTCCTAATAGTTCATTATTAAACAATAATTTTTATACAATGAAGGATAATTTAGATGAGAGAGTACGTTTGAGAGGTTACATAAAACAAACTGCCACATTAACAAAGAGGTCGATTATTGGGTTGAGAACAATTAGTGGCAGAACCGTGAGCAGCCGGCTGGAGGAGCACAACATGCGGCCCAGGCGTCCATCGACACGCCCAGTTTTATACTTCCACGTCACCACAAGGCACGCCCACATTAGTGTAGAGGTCTTCTGAGGTTCAGAGTGAGTGAGTGAAGACAAGACTGGATAGTAGACAGTTCATGGATGAATCCAGGTTCCATCTCGACAACTCTGCTGGCCGTGCAAGGGTCTACAGGCGTCAAGAATGTTTTAGCGTTGCTTACGTTACTCAGTTTGTGGGTGGCATCACAACTCATATAAGAACAGGACTCATCATTGTCAATTGCAATTCGAATGGCGTACTCTACGGGGACGACATTGTTGGAGGTCATGTTCCTCCCGTTGTGCAAATGCAGGGACGCAACTTCACGGTGCAACAGGAAAATGCCCGCCTACATGTTGCACGTGTTGTGCCTTTTGAGAAAGCATAACATTGCCGAACTGCCATGTCTGAGATGAGATAGATGTACACCTATGATGGGGGCCCAGAACCAGTTGGTAACGATAGCTTAGTTGGGCCAATCTTTTGGAACAACATCCTCAGGCTGTTTTCAATCATCTGGTGTCTTTAATGCTAAAGACCAATTCTACCCCGGATCTTCACGGGTCGAAAGATGAAGTGGGAGGTAAGGATATATACAAATATATTGCATAATATCATTACTGGTAACAACCGACACGTTATATTACTGGTATGTAGACAAACTGTCCAAACATATTTACACATGATTTATTTACAAACAAAGTAAAAGAAACAACTAACTTATGTCCTCAGATTTCTGGTCTGAAAGTATCATTAATCCTTCTGATACAGAGGATGTAATGATAAAGTCAGACACAAACTGACAGATTCACAAAACAGTTGTCACTGACATTTGTTTAGACGAGAGTTACTGTTGATAACTTTCATGAGTCATTCAGGTTGTTCCGTGATGAAAACTCGTCTATCGTATGTCCACGATGAGCACATTTGTCGACTGGATCATAGATCTCGTGTCAGTTTGTAGATTGTACTACGATGTTTAGCAACATCATCGTTTATGGAGACAGAGTCTGTCGTGTTTCTCAGACATCTAGAGTTAGTCGGTGCCCACTTTTGTCTTAATAACTGACAAACTTAACCAGTATCTGCCTTTTCCCATCTGACATACGCCAGCCCACCCGGTCAATGTCGGCGGGTTTTACGTCGTGGTGAACATCATTTAGTATCCTTAGTATCGGCAGTTTAGCACATGAAAGAAGAAATAGTTTCATATAATAAATCATATTTATTTCAAAATTTACAATCAAATTCTATGCAAACACTTCCCCCTTTTTGATGAAGGGTTCACAAACAAACGTTCTCGCGAAATGTTCAAGCCCTGATGACGATCGAGTGGTAGTTGCTTTTGCATAGAACAGTATGGTTCTTAACCTGATGGCGATAAAAGATGTCAGTCATGGCAATACAAACTGTCATCATCCCAAAAACAGACCCTTCAGATGGTAGACCTCATCGCTGGGCTTCTACACATGGCCTCGCCTGATGGTTAAATCGCCGATGGTCTTATTCCAAAACAGCTAGTGAAGCCAAGTTGTGGTTTCCCTCTCCCGTGATATGGATGGAATATTGCTAAATGCTGCGGACAGCTCATTCACAACCTGACTAGAAGACATTCCCAAATAAGCACCACTATCAACAACAAGGCCTAATATAACCACCATATCACGAATACACCATGCCATTTAGAAAGTGGTCAAATGTAATACATGTTATATTTGGCATAACAGTTTCTTAGAAAAGTACAAATTCGAGTACATTTTGGGGTTGAGTCCCATCCGGGATTCGAACCTACACTCTCAGGGTGAGGCACCTAGTCGCCAGCACACAAAGTCAGCGATCTAACCCACTCAGACACCGAGGCTTCCACAAAAATAAAAATCTGATAACATGTAGTCTAGATCACGTACTTTGTGTACCCCTCAGAATTGGACTCAACCCTAAAAAAGAACTAGAATGAGTACTCTACTAAGAAAGCGTTATCCCAAATATAGCATTTGTGACACTAGATCACCACTTCAGTCGTCTCTTATGAGAGACATAAGGAACATGTATGACGTTATATCCAAGTGGTAAGACAACGCAGTGCCGATTACAAACACGAGCACGATCAGGTGAGTTTGATTTAACACTTCTTTGAAAACTATCTCAGTCAAGTCACAGCATCTCAGCTGTAGAAGGAAAGTTCGAAGTGATGCAGATCGTACATATGCAAACGAACGCAACATACACTTGGATTTCACTTTGATAAATGTATACCACGTGGAAATTTGATTATGCGTCTCTCTTATCTGGAGGTGCAGTATCATATCCAAACAATTCAAAGTCGTTTGAGAATAACTTTGTAATACTTTTGATAAGTTTCAAAGGAACGGTTTTGTATGCCCCGATTATTGCCTCCTTTCTCTGTTGTTTCCATGCCCTCCTCTCCTCAGCCGGAGTTTGACGATATACTTCCAAAACATACCTCTTAAACATATCTCTATCAAAAAAGGTTTTTGACAGTTTATTTACAACGCTCTCGGCGGTTTCTTCGATAGGTAGGTACCCATTCAGTTGGAACACTTGCCATAACCTACTGGCTATGTCTACTCTTGATGTACAGTTCCTATAAAACCGGCTTTTTGCAATTAAACGAAAATTATAATCTATTAGCATACTGAGTTCTTCTTCGACATGTGCATTCTGATCAAACTCATTCATAATCCACCCCTCTCCAATTCCCTGCAAAATATACCTGGAATCATCACCAAACGTCTCTTGCTTTCCGATGATGTTTGGCTTAAACTGGCAAGGGTCGCATCTGTACTGAATAGGCTGCCAATGCTCATTCATGTTTTCTGGCAGAAGAGAGACTACGTACTGAAGGAACTCGCGGAAACTCACATCACTGCCACACTTCCTAGCTTCGATTGTTGAGTCATGTCGTTGTCTTGTTATATGCAGTGCAAAACTTCTCCAGAAGTCGGGAAGAAAAAACTTATCAAGGTATGCAGACCACAATCGCGAATAAGGATCACGGGCAAACATGAAACGTGTGTAATTGCCAAAGATGGTCTTCTTGGTAAATTCATCCAGAGGAGAAACCTGTGTTTTGTTTTTCTTTCCATAGTGCACGAATGCGCGAGGGATGTCGAAGGGAGACTTCACAGGAATTGTACCTGTGTCGTTATGCAAGAAGATGAACACTCTCTTCCAGAAGGTGCTGCCTACCTTGGCTACAGGACAGTAGGCTAAATGCAAGTTGTCATGGCGGAATACTTTAGCCACTAAACCGTTTTTAGAATTACGACATTCACTCTTTACATACTGGAGTCTTTCTTTGTATATTTGATCTTTAGATACCCCGACCAGTCTTGTATCTAAAACTTCTTCGGGAAGAGCCGGTTCTTGTCCTGAAAAACAAAAACAAATACACGATTTTAACAAAGGGGGAAATATTGCCTCCATTTCATCATGACAATCATTTTTAAACACATATTGTTAGGCTCTTCCTTTTAGATAATGGTTTGTCCTGAGGCAATGACCAAACATTTATATTGTGTCTTGAAGAAAAAGCTTAAGCCCCTGCAGCTAGGCAGATTATTGAACTATCATTGAAATGGTAATACAAGGAACACAATAAGTCTCCTTAGGTCACTTATTCAGGAAAATGCTTTGGCCACTTGAAAATCCAAGATTAGCTTGTAGTGACGGCATGTAGTATTTTATGAGCTTGGCTTGTCCTAGTAACACTTGAAGCTAACATGAACGAGTCAGTGGTTCCATTGATACCATTCCTGCTGTTTCAATTAGTAGTATTATTAGAATATTAGAATTATTAGACACACATGTCGGCACAAGAATGTTCATCTTTTGCAAGAAAAATAGTTTAAATGTTGTTTGAAGCATCACAAAGGAAAGGAGTCTAATTCTTCTGGGAAGAGAAGAAGTACGTTCCGTTCATTTCTATCAGTTTCTAGTTCAGGCAACTGTGCGAGAAGTCTGTCTCTTACAAGTAGTGATGTCGTCTCTGCTTATTTTGTTTCTGAGTTCGAGAAGACAAGCTCTTTCTCTGTTAGACAATTCTACCAGACGAGCAAGGGTGATACTTTAAATCCTGTATCACAACATCCCAACCACTGTGTATTGCGAGAAGTGTTCCATCACTGAGATTCGTGGCGCATTCATATCGTCTGTGATTTAGTTGCATGGTCATGGCTTTTCTCACTAAAGATGTTCGTACAACCTTCTCACATATGAAGCGTTTAGATGGTTTAGGTGAAGCACATTTTAATATTTTACTGGACGATTGCCCTTTCATTGCCCCTTGCATCTTGGTATTATTACGCATCAGCTGCAGCTTTCATGATATTTTGCTCTTTTGTCTCGACGTCTCTTCCATAACACCACCGTCGTCTGGTCCGACTGGATCAAGCATTATTGGTAGAGAATTCAAAGCATGTAAGAATGGATCATTTGATGCAGTCTTGTAACCATCCTGCTCTATACTGTTCATGATTCATGGCGATGAAAGACATCAATATTGTGCTGTTGATACAGGCAATATTTGCTCTAATCAGTTTGCCATTTAGATTCCACTTTAGAAGGTTTAAGATGAGAGACTGGTGGTTTATCATTTTACCACTTTTCACTGAATACACTTTTAAGTATGGAAAACAACGAGGCTCAAAGAACTACTCAACATCTAGTCCGACGGGTCCAGTATCACCCATGTCCCGTGCGATCTGTACACCATCAGGAAGACTGAAGTCCTGTCTTCCTTCGCACGACTCTCCCGTGCCGGCACATCCTGTCAATTCAGCCGCAGCTATCTAACCAAATGGGGCGGTCAAGTTCGCTTTGGGACACTATATAAATTGTATAAATCAGCTAACACTGAACCCCATTCTGAGTCAAGGTAATCCAATAACATTCAATCTTTTATCATGTACCTAGTTTCAAACTCTTACTGTTTTGTACTTTACTCAAAGCATTTTCAGATAAAAAGATTTATTGCTGGTTCACTGGTGATTTACACCAGGAAAAGACCTTGTTTGCCCGTAAGTCTTAAGTACAACAAAGATTCAAGGTACCAAAATGCTTAACTGTATTAACCCTTGCTAAACTAGTGTGGACATACTAGAAAACATAAATCAACTCTGGGATGTTTAAAATCGGATAACTGTGTCAGTTTCTAAGAGGTAAACATTAATTCGTTTTGAAACTGGCAGCCATCTTGACGAAATGGCGGCCATTTTGGATTTTCAGATCGCCAACGCCTTTGGCCTGAACAAGTAGCCCAAGGGAACTATTCATGCAGATTGTGTTGCTTGTATCACCATTTGGATGAGTCTTACGCAAGCTTTGATCTGCTCAGCTACACAGAATATTAAATGTTCTGTCCCTTTTGTGTTTGCATCAGTCATTTGGCAAGTTTTTATCTGTACTAAATTTCGAGCAGTAATTATTAGATATAATAGACTTATTACAGATAATAGTGGTGATCTGGATATATATCATGTAACTGTGTTAAATGTTGATAGTATTTTACAACAGCAGTGCTAGGTCTTATTCGTCAGAATTGTTAGTGGAGGTAAGTAGATATCAATGCAGATATTTTTTCAGCTACAGCTAGAAAACCAGTTACTTCTTTTACATTTAAAACTATTAGCCTGAATGTTTGTTAAAATAAAAAACATCTTGCCAAAATTTAAGTTTTGGGCAGGCAATTATTTTTTTCTTAAATATAGCTTATGTCATGAACAAACCTACGTGGTGGCACGTGAAAGTAGATAGAAAATACTTTCAACTTTCAATTAACGCGAGTTGGGGAGTTGGGTTTTGAAACGTATTTAAGTTACATCAAGGCGTGTCAGCTAATGTTGGAGGAAAGCACAAAGCTATTCAGTTTTTAGACTCTAACCACTTGAAACTATCGAGAACGGGCATAGTGCTGACAAATCAATGATTTTAGTCAGAGTGATTCTGGGATTCGAAAGTATTTGAGTTTCCCCATCCATATTCATAAGACATCATCATTGTAGGATTACGACTAGATCATAAGCATGTGTTTATGAATCACGTTCAAATAGTGATGGTACCAGGTGTTCGCGAAAAGGTGAGCTTATCCTGCCCTAACCGGTGACAGCCGTCACGAACACATGCAATGGCAAGGCAATTGTTCTGGATAAAAACAAGAGAGCATGTAGTACAAGTCAACATGAGGAACATTCCTTCATACTTACTGGCTTGATGAACTTGGTGGATGACGGTTGTGAGGTTGAGTCCCGCCACCACCAGAACCAGCAGGACAAGGATGGCATAGTTCTTCTTTAGCTCCCTCCAACACAACCAGAGAACCAGAGACACGAACCTCATGCTGAAATAGTACGTCTGTATTATAACCCTTGTTTGTCGTAGGAGGCGACTAAATGGATCGGGGGATCAGGCAATGTCACTTTGCTGATTCCTTGTCATCGTTCCTAACTGGCCCTGATATCGAGTCATACGATAACGCATAAAACCCCGCGAACAGGATTTGCTTGGAGGGGGCTCGATTGGGTTCAGTTTAGTGAGTTGGGTTTAAACCTGTTTTACTTACATGTAGTATTTTAGTTGAACCACGACTTTATGTGAGAATAGGTCTTCAGCAACCCATACTTGTCGTAAGAGGCGAGGGGGCACGGGTGGCCAAGTCGTCTTAGGCGCCGCGATACGCCGTGTAGAGGTGCGTCCCTTGGGCATGCCAGAAACCTATGATTGTGGATTCGAATCCCGGTTTGCCCCGATTATGTTTCTAGGTTTGTCAGCACCATACCCGTGTTCGTGGGTTTCACCGAAGTGGTAAACATCTGAGACCTGCATCACTTCGGGCTTTCCTCCCACATTAAGCTGACACGTCGTGATATAACTGGAATAAGTGGCATTTTCGGGTGGTCAAGCTCGCTGACTTGGTTGATGCATGTCATCGTATCCCAGTTGCTTATGATGTCAATCACTGGATTGTCTGGTCCAGGCTCCATTATTTACAGACCGCCGGAATATAGCTGGAATTTTGCGGCGTTAAACGCCTTGTGGTGTTGTTTGGTCAAGATTTCCCGTTACCGGTGCCCAAACATCAGTATATGTATATCCTAAGTTTATCCCCATAATCCCACGATATATCCTCCCTATATTGTGTAAGTGCATTTGTAAAGAGCAATAAAAATTGAATAAATGAATGCACTTAGTTTTGGGTAAAACATCACAAGGTTAATTAATACATTTTCTCAAATACTTTTAATTTAAATAAGAGATGACAACCGATATCTTTGTTTCGAGCAAACACGAAAATAGGTTTGACTGGCCCTTTAAGGCCGATACGTGGACGTTACAAAGAGGTGATACCAAGTGTACCTCCACTTTATTCTGTTATGCTAAAGTATTTGGCGCTTTAGAAAGCCTTTAACGGATCGAATTATTGATTTAATAAACATAGCAAGACCATTGCTTCCATATTCAACTTGATGTTGAGAATAAGTTATTGCCTTGGAGATTCCGGGTAAGAAGAGCAAGCTAGGGGTAGCATCATAAGACGTGAAATAATGGATGTGGTCACGGAAGGTGACTTGCTTGATTGGGTGACATCGAACCCGACAGCCCGGGATTTACAGATGAAGACAATGGTTTGTCTGGTCCAGACTGGATTATTTACAAAGCTTGAATGCTGCTGAAGTTGGCGTGAAACAGCAAACAAAATGGTTACGTGATGCAAGAACTGCTCGTGAAACATTTATGTTATGAGTGAGTGAGTATGGTTTTACGCCGCTTTTAGCAATATTCAAGCAATATCATGCCGGGGACACCAAAAATGGGCTCAAGACATTGTGTCGGGAATCGAACCCAGGTCTTCGGCATGACAAGCGAACACTTTAACCACTAGGCTACCAGACCGCCCCTGAATCATTTAGAACCCCGTAATGTTTGACTTTTATTCTATGATTATAGGCGGAATCGCAAAGGCGTTACATTTAATTATAATATAACGGTAAACCACGCCCGATACACGACAGTCCGAGTTGTGAGAGAACACAAACCTGTACCAGGAGACATATTTAATTGATTAAATATCATATTTTAACGAGCTGACAAACAAAGTGATATTTGAGTGAGACAATGCGTCACATGTCAGTCTAACATACAAATGGCCCGGCTGCCATTATCACCCGTCATTATCAGCTAATACGCGTGTGTGACTTAAACATTAAACACGCCCTGAGATTAGAGTCCCCAATAACATCAGGTATGGCAGCAGGTAAATCGCAACTCGCCCCATGCCTGGCACGTCTCTATCAAGCCAAACAACCAGTATTGTAAAGCCTTGTATTTGTTTAAGCCTTGATATTACTTGGTTAACAGACTTTGTTTCCCAAAGCCGGTGGCCGAAATTGATAACTAATTAGACACGTCAATTATTTTTGTTATTTTTAAAAATATAATATGGACGGTAGGATAAAGAATGAAAATATTAATTTTTTTATTTTTAGAGTTGGTATTTTTGTGAATTGGGACAGGAATAGGCGCATTGAGCCACACACTGGTGGAGTACTCGTGCAGCTATTAAACTTGTATCACTTGTCTGGGCCACACAGGGCACAATAATAATCTGTTTTATCCGCCACAATATATCTTATTGTATGCACACGCATGAAAGGTTGAAGAACATAGCTTCATAATCGCCATCTTGTTCCCTATTTTATCTAGCAATGTATACATACGCATGAAAAGAAACGTTGAGGAATATAGTTCCCACAATTGCCGAATATAATTTCCTATTTATTCTACTAAAATAAGTACTCCGTGTGAAGGTAGTTGAAGAATACATCTCACATAATTCCAAACTTCTTTCTAACATTATCTGGCATATAAATGATTATTTACATTACCCGTGAAAATTAGGTAAATATTACAATTTTCAAATTGCCAAGTTTTAAGTGTATGACTTGCCAAAATAAAGTATTCAGTACCAATAACAGATCGTTTGAAGAAACCCGACTTTAAATAATTGCCTGTGTATTCCTGTTGTATCATCGCTCTTTTACCAAAATGAGTTTTGTTTGTTTGTTTGTTGCTTAACGCCGCACTCAGCAATATTCCAGCTTCATGACGGCGGTCTGTAAATAATCGAGTCTGGACCAGACAATCCAGCCATTGACATCATGAGCATCGATCCACGCAATTGGAATCGATGACATGCATCAACCAAGTCAACGAGCCTGACCACCCGATCCCGTTAGTCGACAAGCATTTAATAAGTAATGATGTAGGAATGCATGTGACAGGTGGTTTGAAGAACCAAGTACTTGCATGATAAATATCAGGAAAGTAATAAGAATATTGATAAATTGTCTGAAAATGAAATCCGTATCTCTGTTGTATAGAGTCCGGTTTCTCTATCGTCAGTTCACAATTACCACACAAAGGATTCTATCTACGAGACGTTGACTGACGGATACATGGGAAACTTACAGTCACATCGTGTCCCTGCGAATAACGGTAAGTCATCACATCAACAACCATGACCTGACGTGTGACCGATACACTCCATAAAACTTCAAAGAGGGAAAGAACCAGTCTCGATTAGCCCACTAAACAGATTCCATTGGGTGTAAAAGGCAAAATAGCGTTGAATATTAGATGAGTGGATCGCGTGAAATCAGTGACGAAACCAGGTGTTGGCAGAAAGGGGAAACATGTCCTGCCCTAGAGGTAGCGTCCACCACTCACACAAACTGCATCAAAAGGTATGTGTTTGTTGCCTGACCCCGCACAGCAGTACTCCTGTCATCCAACGGCGGCATGAAAACAGACCAGACAATCAAGTGATGGACCAGAAATCCAGTCACACATTAACGCATAAAACACCGCGAACAGGATTTGCTTGAGGGCGCTCGATTTGTTTCAGTTTAGTGACTGAGTTTAAATGCCATTTTACTTAGTATTCCAGTTATACCGCGCCTGTGAGAATAGGTCTTCAGCGTCCCATGCGTGTCGTAAGAGGCGAATAACGGGATCGGGTGGTCAGTGTCGCTGACTTGGTTGATGCATGTCATCGTATTCCAAGTGCAAGGATGTCCACTGTTCTGTCTTGGACACAATGAGGGTCACGCAAGGTTCACGGATTGACAAAGACATAACGTACATATAGCTGTAGCACGTCTAGTGACAATGATATACGATAATCATTAATATACATGTGACACCACGTGACAATGTAATGGCTGACCTGGATATTTAATAAGAGTGGCTGGCCACACTAGCAAACACGTTGCTCATTTAACCGTGACCTTTACATGTGCCTTCAGACCATATGCAAATATTCGTGTTCTTCATATCAACCACATTTCGTCAGATATAAGTATTCAAAAGAAGGGTTTGTTTCCATGGTAGTGATCCAAGCGATTCGTTTTAACATTAACGAGTCCAAGTTTTCACGCAACCCAGTCACCTTGACCTTCTGGTCATCAGGTCGAATCTCAGGTCCGCTCTATTAATGATCCCTCGTCAGTCCGCGCTTTATCAATACAAACATTCTGAACACATCATTTCCTATTTCCACCAAATCCAACTCGAACCAACAACCTCGAAAAGTTTGCAAGGAGAATAAAAGAAGAGGAAAGTGATAAATTTGAAGAAAATAAAAGCAAATGTTTATTATCTGGACGAACTTGGTAATTTACATCAGATGGTCGAGAAACAATTTGCAGTTATACACAAATGTAATGTAGTGGATATTTTACACATGCCAGAAAAATTCCCACCAAAAGGCCTTACAACAGGTGTGAGCTTTGAAATCCATTAACTCTCCAGTGAATATTACAGTATATGGATTATCAATACATTCTGTGTTTGTACACGAGGTATTGGAGTATCATGCTAGCGATTTCCACATGAATAGAACCGCATGTTCCACATCCATAGTTCACCAGTGTCTGCCTGTGTGTTCACTGTGGGTGTTCATTATGGGTGTTCACTGTGAGTGTTCACTGTGGGTGTTCATTATGGGTGTTCACTGGGGCAGGCCACTATGGGTGTTCACTATGGGTGTTCACTGTGGGTACTCACTATGGTTGTTCACTGTGGGTGTTCACTATGGGTGTTCACTATGGGTGTTCACTGTGGGTGTTCACTATGGGTTTTCACTAGGGCTGGTCACTATGGGTGTTCACTAGGGCTGGTCACTATGGGTGTTCACTATTGGTGTTCACTGTGGGTGTTCACTATGGGTGTTCACTGTGGGTGTTCACTATGGGTGGTCACTAGGGATGGTCACTTTGTATGTTCACTATGGGTGTTCACTGTGGGTGTTCACTTGGGCTGGTCACTAGGGTTGGTCACTTTGGGCATTCTAACAGCAGGCGCACAGGCGACAGCAGGCGCACAATACACATTATTCGAAAGATCTGTTTGTTTATTTAACAACGCACTCAACAACATTCCAGCTATATGACGGCGGTCTGTAAATAATCGAGTCTGGTCAAGACAATCCGATGGCTGACACCATGAGCATCGATCCACGCAACTGAGATACAATGACAATCATGTCAGCGAGTCTGACCACCCGATCCACTTACGACAAGCATAGTCGTCTTTTACGACAAGCATGGGTTGCTGAAGACCTAGTCTACCCCGGATTTTCACGGGCTTTATTCCAAAGAAATGGAAGAGGGCTATAAGTACAACTTTATTTAATATTTAACAGTATTACTTTTCGCTCAAATTACGCAATATTATTTTTTAAAAGTCTAATTTTATAACAGAAACATTTCTTCAGCATGGATAGCATACTGATTATAAACATAATGGGTATATAAATACAAAATGTAATCCATACATAAAAAAAGAATTGTGTATTTAATAATACTGAAGGATTGTACATTATGTTATTGGTTTTCGATTAGAATGACACTGAATGTGGGTATGACACACAAAGGGTACGTTTACATGATAACCTATGATTGTGGGTTCGAATCCCGGTTCGTCCGGATTATGTTTCTAGGTTTGTCAGCACCATACCCGTGCTTTCACCGAAGTGGTAAACGTCTGAGACCTGCATCACTTCGGGCTTTCCTCCCACATTAAGCTGACACGCCGTGATATAACTGGAATACTGTTAAAATCGGCGTTAAACCCAACTCACTCACTCACTCACTCACTCACTCACCACTAACATGATAAACAGACACACGCGTTGTTGTCGGACATAATGAATGGTTATAAAGGACACCGCGTCTACAGTTTCATCAACACGAGCATCTGCAATGTGGCTCATGTGGCATTAATCAATCATCACTCATCCTCTCCTGTTTCGATGACGAAACAAGGAACACGTTATGCTGCAGACACGTCATTTACCCTGACGACGGTCTCTCCCTACACAGGGGCGGAACATGATCCTGTAGTTGACAGCGCCAGCAGCGATTGGAGACACGATGACGCAGAATCAGCCAGGTGACACATTGTCACATATAAAAGGCTCTGGGGGCACATTTAGATCCATTATCCCACAGTGATCATCAACATCAAATACATATTTCGGCGTTCATAACTAATAATGCAAATTTTGAAAAGGTATTAATATATTTGCATTAATATTCCGATTAACAATTATGAAAAGGCGTCATGAGTGAGAGCGTGAGAATGATTTCATGCCGATTTTAGAGCATTCCAGGACATCAGAAAAGGGCTTCACTTATTGTCGTGACGTGACGTGAGTTGGGTTTAACGCCGCTTTTAACATTATTCCAGTTATATCACGGCGTGTCAGTTTAATGTGGGAGGAAAACCCGAGGTGATGCAGGTCTGAGACGTTTACCACTTCGGTGAAACCCACGAACACGGGTAAGGTGCTGACAAACCTAGAAACATAATCGGGGCAAACCGGGATTCGAATCCACAATCATAGGTTTCTGGCGTGCCCAAGGAACGCAACTCTGCACAGAGAATCGCGACGCCTTAGACGACTGTGCCACCCGTGCCCCCCTTCACTTATTGTACTTATATAGGGATCGATCGATCGATCGATTTGCATTCCGATCGAACTACCCTCGCCCTCATGCTATTGGTATCTGGCATCATTACTGACGTTTGAGGGACGTGTTGTTTCGTGAGATGAAGTTTTCCGAAAACATGAGGAAGAGGCAGGAGTAGAAACACTTCACTTTTTACGGTAAACAGAACGTCTATGTGCTATCCCGTTCCATCCTACGAGGTTCAACACGTAGGCGTTGAATGAATAAGTAGCATAATGTTTTTGATGGCAACGATTTCACATTTGACACAAATATCCTTCTGAATTGAGTAATGAAAAGATGGGTCTCTAATGGAACGAAATGGAACTCACCTTATATATTTTAGATGTGCACATCCCATTCAGTGCTTTGGCGACTGACAAGATACAGGACGGAGAAGGTAGAAAGTAGATGACACGCGTCTCATCGTGGGCGTGAGGTTAAGCCATACATGTGCTTAGGTGTGTAGTTTCACTTACATGTTCGCATGGAAACATGTCAAGAGAGCCTGGTGGCTACCTCTGCCGGTGATGCAGCAGCCCCGCTGATACGTCGTCTCCTTAATGATTTATTGACGCCGGTAACAGGCCCAGGCCCACTGTGGTAACATCTGGCGCCTTCCACAGCTTGTCTGACCATTGAATAACTAAAGGTACTGTGTATGCTCATCAAGGCCCTTGCATAAGTCTCTTAGATTTAGCAACGGTTAATTCTTTGGTGTGGATACGGACATTGGATTAGTGGAATATAAATCCTGGCATTACGTCCTTAATCCCGAAGGATACACGTTGGCAGCTGTTTCACGGGCATTTCAAATAAAGATTCTTCATGTATAGATTGCATGTAGTTAAGTAAGTGTTTATTCAGTGTTTTGAAGGCCATTGGCTCAATTAAATCAATACAAATATATTGATATCTGACAGAGACAAATGTATTATTTGATCATGCTGACTACCGTTTATGGGAAGTTACATATTTCTAAAATTAAGAGATTCCTTTACAACTTTGGCACAATTTACGAGGGTAGTTGTATCTTTACAGTTTATCTATTTAGTATATTTCATAATATTTGACATGTTCTTAAATGTGTTTACGCAGTACATTCAAACAAAATGGAGTTTATCTTCAATAGTATTACAGTTACATATCTTACATATTCGACTTACAATATTAATTTCCTTACTGCTAATATTGAAACTGCATCAACATAAATACCTTCTGGTTTCTATCACCGCGGTAGTTGTTACGTAATATTCCACAGATAATAAGGACTTAATGTGTTTATAATGAAAAAACGTGATGACCTATTAAGTTTTTCCTGAATAGTTTGTTTGCGACAATCCTGAAATGTTTAAATGAGAGAAGGCATACAAATACAAAATTATGTAATGTCATTCGTACATGTGACGCACTGATACATCTGCCGACTGCCTCCATATTGGGCGTTAGCAAACAGAGTTTGTATCCGACATTCTTACTAACTTACACCAGCAGGTAACACACTAAACACAATAATCTACACCAGTAGGTAACACACTAAACACAATAATCTACACCAGTAGGTAACACACTAAACACAATAATCTACACCAGTAGGTAACACACTAAACACAATAATCTACACCAGCAGGTAACACACTAAACACAATAATCTACACCAGCAGGTAACACACTAAACACAATAATCTACACCAGTAGGTAACACACTAAACACAATAATCTACACCAGTAGGTAACACACTAAACACAATAATCTACACCAGTAGGTAACACACTAAACACAATAATCTACACCAGCAGGTAACACACTAAACACAATAATCTACACCAGTAGGTAACACACTAAACATCATAATCTACATCAGTAGGTAACACACTAAACACAATAATCTACACCAGTAGGTAACACACTAAACACAATAATCTACACCAGCAGGTAACACACTAAACACAATAATCTACACCAGCAGGTAACACACTAAACACAATAATCTACACCAGCAGGTAACACACTAAACACAATAATCTACACCAGCAGGTAACACACTAAACACAGTAATCTACACCAGTAGGTAACACACTAAACACAATAATCTACACCCGCAGATAACACACTAAACACAATAATCTACACCAGCAGGTAACACACTAAACACAGTAATCTACACCAGTAGGTAACACACTCAACATAATAATCTACACCAGCAGGTAACACACTAAACACAATAATCTACACCCGCAGGTAACACACTAAACACAATAATCTACACCCGCAGGTAACACACTAAACACAATAATCTACACCAGCAGGTAACACACTAAACACAATAATCTACACCAGTAGGTAACACACTAAACACAATAATCTACACCAGTAGGTAACACACTAAACACAATAATCTACACCAGCAGGTAACACACTAAACACAATAATCTACACCAGCAGGTAACACACTAAACACAATAATCTACACCAGTAGGTAACACACTAAACACAATAATCTACACCAGTAGGTAACACACTAAACACAATAATCTACACCAGCAGGTAACACACTAAACACAATAATCTACACCAGCAGGTAACACACTAAACATAATAATTTACACCAGTAGGTAACACACTAAACACAATAATCTACACCAGTAGGTAACACACTAAACACAATAATCTACACCAGCAGGTAACACACTAAACATAATAATCTACACCAGTAGGTAACACACTAAACACAATAATCTACACCAGCAGGTAACACACTAAACATAATAATCTACACCAGCAGGTAACACACTAAACATAATAATCTACACCAGTAGGTAACACACTAAACATAATAATTTACACCAGTAGGTAACACACTAAACACAATAATCTACACCAGCAGGTAACACACTAAACACAATAATCTACACCAGCAGGTAACACACTAAACATAATAATCTACACCAGCAGGTAACACACTAAACACAACAATCTACACCAGCAGGTAACACACTAAACACAATAATCTACACCAGCAGGTAACACACTAAACACAATAATCTACACCAGCAGGTAACACACTAAACACAATAATCTACACCAGTAGGTAACACACTAAACACAATAATCTACACCAGTAGGTAACACACTAAACACAGTAATCTACACCAGCAGGTAACACACTAAACATAATAATTTACACCAGTAGGTAACACACTAAACACAACAATCTACACCAGTAGGTAACACACTAAACACAATAATCTACACCAGCAGGTAACACACTAAACACAATAATCTACACCAGTTGGTAACACACTAAACACAATAATCTACATCAGTAGGTAACACACTAAACACAATAATCTACACCAGTAGGTAACACACTAAACACAATAATCTACACCAGCAGGTAACACACTAAACACAATAATCTACACCAGCAGGTAACACACTAAACATAATAATCTACACCAGCAGGTAACACACTAAACACAATAATCTACACCAGTAGGTAACACACTAAACACAATAATCTACACCAGTAGGTAACACACTAAACATAATAATCTACACCAGCAGGTAACACACTAAACACAGTAATCTACACCAGTAGGTAACACACTAAACACAATAATCTACACCAGCAGGTAACACACTAAACACAATAATCTACACCAGCAGGTAACACACTAAACACAATAATCTACACCAGCAGGTAACACACTAAACACAATAATCTACACCAGCAGGTAACACACTAAACACAATAATCTACACCAGCAGGTAACACACTAAACACAATAATCTACACCAGTAGGTAACACACTAAACACAATAATCTACACCAGTAGGTAACACACTAAACACAATAATCTACACCAGCAGGTAACACACTAAACACAATAATCTACACACAAACCATGTCAACCGCATTCTGCCAACATTGCAATACTTGATACATATTTACCGACACGCAAAACATTTAAAGTCTTAGAGTAAATGTTGAGGGCATACCAAGGATTGTATGGTGTAACATCTTTGTTACAATAAGGGACCTTATATGACTTTACAGAAGAGTAGTAGTGCATTTACTCCGTGACAACCTGTTCGAAAATAACACCCCTAAATATTTATTGGACCCAACACCCGCATACCATTGTTTGTGGAATCTAAAGTAATTTGTAGATACATATTGCAAAAGGAATAGGACTCAAGTCACAACTGTGCCCAACACCATGCAAACATTCACAATATTCATCAACAGATATTTAGACATTCTATCCGCCGCAAAATGTTTGAAAGACATATTTCTTATTAAGGTAAATAACCTGCTATGTATACCATTTTTCATAATATAATATCCTCAAGGTAATTTCCGATTTTGTAGCCAAAGGCCTTTTTAAAAACGACAGAAAGAATCTCCCACCAGTCTTGGATAAGTACGTCTAGACAAGACACTGTAAGGTAGAAATGTTGTCGGCTGTACAGTAACTCTTCGGAAATTATGCCTGAGCTTCTGGAATCTTTTGAAAATAAAAAAGCGTCCTGAACCATCATTTGATATTATACAAAATAGTTTACCAAATATGTCCATCGATGATATGACCCTTAACAACTGACATTGCCTTTCTTGTGAATTGGCACAGTAATTACGTTTGCCCATTCAGCTGGATATATTGTTGTCGCACTATGTTATTTCAGGCCGAAATAGAGATAAGGAACTTATAAGGAACTTGCAGCATCTCGCCCTTAACACATCTGGTTCCTCAAACGTCCCCTGATTTGAATCGCTTATGGCACCTTCAGTCTCTCGTTGCGTCACATTTCTAGATGTGTTCAGAATATGTCTTCATCATTGCCAATACGAAATAGTAGTTCATCATGGCTTTCAATTTACATATGAATGTTGAACAACGCGGTCGTCAAATGGAATATATGCTAAGTTAAACACATCTTGAAAATAGTACGTCCTTTGATCATTGTCTATTGTAGATGATAGGCCCCAGAATTGTTCGTTTTGGATATCTTTTTCCAAAATGATTTACTGTCATTACTGGTTTGGTAAATGAATCATGAATATAGACCATATCTTCCAAACTTGGTATAAACCTGTTACAATCATCGATAATAAAATCATTGAAACTTCCAGTTCGTGCCTTATAATCGTCGGGTAGAATGATGTCACAATCGGCATATTCATAAAACACCGTTGAAATAATACTCTCTAAATAATCAATTCCTTTGTTAGATCTAGTGTCTGTACGTATGTGACACCATAATAAAATAATTTTCTTCCTTGTTGTTGTAAACGCTCACATAAACCAATTGGATACAATTTACAACACATAAGGTTTGAAAATGAATATACAAACGCTCATATAAACCAATAAACGAAGCTTTATTTGCTTGTTGATTTTCAACGCCACAGTCAGCAGTGTGCGAACAATGTCACAGCCTGTACATAGTGGACCAGATGGCACGCAATCCAGACTGAGTTGAGTTAACGATTTCTGCTTTGTTAGAAGTTGTACTTTCAATGAATAAAAGTGACAGAATCATTAATCAACAACTATCATACGTTTCCGACTAAATCATAAACTCGTGCTTATGAATCACTATCAAAATGTGATGCGTAATACTCTTTGACATCTTCCTAGTAACAGCATGCTCCACTATACCTCCAAAGTTGAAATGTAGCCACAAAATCCCGGGGCTGCTGGAAACTTGGTCGACATTGAAGGGAAAAAACACGCCAGAAACCTATGATTGTGGGTTCGAATCCCGGTTCGACCCGATTATGTTTCTTGGTTTGTCAGCACCATACCCGTGCTCGTGGGTTTCACCGAAGTGGTAAACGTCTCAGACCTGCATCACTTCGGGCTTTCCTCCCACATTAAGCTGACACGCCGTGATATAACTGGAATACTGTTAAAATGCGGCGTTAAATCCAACTCACTTACTCACTCACTACCCACACATGGATGTTATATATGAAGTCCAGCTTTTCACATATTGCTTCTTTCAGATGTCATTTGCTTTCATTTGTGATATATTGTCCGGAACCGTTCACGCAAGAGATGTGACGACATCTATGGTGACCTCGTTTAGGGACAAATGCCCTACAGCTTATATACTGATTAAGTTTCCTCTTTTTCTACCGATGACAACACCACGTACTGACCCACTCTAAAAGACATTCAACAGATTCATCTTCTATATGGCACCATTATTTGGCACACGCTTCGACAGCAACCAAAACGATGTATGGAACGAATTGAAAGTCTGGCTTTCTTCGGACGCTCAGATAAATACAAATATATCTGAGGACATAGTTTTCCTTGGTCACACCCAAAGAAACAATTCTCCTCTCAACATAATGATAATTATATTAAAATATTACATATTTAATAAAAGAATACAACATAAAAAGCCAGATTTCAAAGACATCCAACGGGAGCTTTCCGACTATTTCAACTTAACTAAATATGCAGCAACTCTGAATTCGAAAGTTAACAAGTTTAATAAGTTTTGGTCAAGCTGTCATTTACTATTTTAGAAAATGTAGTGACAAGTCTAATATGTATGCGCAACTTATGTAAAATGCAACAAAAATAATAAATTATAAAAAAATATTTAAAAAATAATGATGTATGCTGCGATCCAAATGTACAGCTGTTTTGGGGAGCAATGTTTGAATACCTAACGAAGTTTGTTATTGTCAACATTTGAGACGTCATCTGTCATTCTTAGAATGCGTGTCTGTAAAGGGTGAAATATTCTGTGATAATAGAACATACAGCGTCTAAGGTGCCCCTTAAAGATACAGATGACACCGACCAACCACATCACCGAACCAGAGCAACAGATCTATTGATTGATTCTTACATCAAAGCTTCCCAAATCGGAGGAGGGGCAGCTCTTATCAAATAAATGACATTTCCACAAATTCGAACACCCACAATTCGAACTCACAACTAGACCAACAACAAAAAACCCAACTATTCTTACCTCGTCGTAGAGCTGCGCTTCACCTCACAGTCAGCAGAACGATGTGACCAGCCAAATGTCATCTCTCCCTACTCCCCTCCTTATGGCAATACCGCGAGCTATTCATGACACCATTGTCCAACATAACATTACATCAAATGGCTAATTAGCAAGTAGCCGTGACATGTACATACTTAATACCACTAAACTGTTGCTAATTCCAAGATGCTAATCCCAAGGTAAGCGTGCCAGTTGCTGGCCCTCGTTTATTTTGTATTGTATGTAGACTGTCAAACACACTTAACGACCTGTGCAGCTACGTCATTATTCAGTATAACTATTTAATCATTTTGTTTATATTCAGGGTTTAAACCTTGTAAGGCCACCTCGGCCTAATGCAAACACAGGAATGCGGAATAGGCTCATCCGGAAGCTCTCATTAAATCAAACATCAACCACCTGGGCAATTATATCAAATGAAACGTCTGGGTTGAATCTCATAATTCCTAACAATACTATCTCTCACATGAACATCCATCCAGGCACATCATTCATGCACCAACTACCCCTTTCATACGTGTGGATATAGTTTACGCCCATTACTCTTTTAAAACCCTTTAATCCTTTCATCATCATCAGCAGCAGCAGCATCCCGAAAAAGATCCGGGTTAAAATAGGCCTTGCTTGTCGTAGAGGGTGACTTACGGAAACGGGTGGTCAGGCTTGCTGACTAGGTTGATGCATGTCATAATGTTCCAATTTTGTATTTCGGCGCTTGTGATGTCAATCACTGGGTTATCTGGTCCAGACTCGATTATTTACAGACCGCCGTCATATAGCTGGAATATTGCTGAATGCGGCATTAAACAAACAAACACATCATCATCATGATCGACGAAAAAAACTGTGTAATCCTCCAATGTCAACACTTCCAATCCCGATCACACAAAACAAAAGCGGCACAAGCATTACTGTCATAGCCACAGATCTGGGACAACCTTTGTCTGAATGAACAAAGACTAATTACCCTGTAGCCATGACATGTATGTGTCTAGATCCTTAAATGTCATTACACATAAGATGCTAATCCGACTTGTTAATCCCATTGTATTGTACACTGCGCTGTCAGCCATTCTGAACGAGGTGTGCAGCCATGTCAGTGATTAATTACTGTTGTTTATATTTAAGACTAAATTAGTGGCAGGTGACCTTGGCTAATTTAGCCTTGGTCCAGAGATGAAGAAGAAGAGAATGTCTTACCCTTAGCCTAGCTAGAGTTAGTGTAGGTGCTACTCCAAAAATCTCTTAATAAAATACAACAATGGGCTGACAAATGGGGCTTCTCCCTTAACTAAGAAACTACAACAGGAATAGTATTCAAACATAGTAACATGAAACCAGCCTCCCCAATCCTCCAGCTAAACAATCAAACAATCAAATTTCAAAAACAAACCAAATTCTTAGGACTTATTTTCGATGAACATCTCACCTGGGATGCTCACATCCAAAACCTAACAACTAAATGCAGTAAAGACCTAAACACCCTAAGATGCCTAACTGGTTCTAACTGGGGAGCCTCCAAAGATACCCTCCTCTCTCTACACATATCACTAATTAGATCAAAACTAGACTACGGCTGCGCCATATACAACACCCTAAACAACCCTCTATCTAAAAAACTTGACTCAATACAATATCAGGCTCTCAAACTAATTACACGCACCCAACATGGCACCTCCTACACCTCACTTCAGGCCTTAACAGGAACTACGCAGGGAACAGCGAAGCTTAAATTTCTGGGCCGCGTCCCAATCAAACCCTCTTATCCAAAACTTAATAAACCAAAACATCAGCCCCAAATACCAAGCTCTAGCTCGTAAACACCACTTACTTACCAAAATATCCCAAAGAATAACAAACTACCTAAATGAACACCAAATCAAAAATCTTAAACCAAACTGCAAACAATCAAATATCTTCACCCCTAAACTTAAAATACTCAAAATAGACACAACACTAGCTAGCCAAATAAAAAAACAAACCGACCCAAACATAGCTAAAACTACCACACTACCATACATACACGAAAATTGGCCAAATTGGTGTCACATTTACACGGACGGATCCTCAGATCCAAACACACAGGTTTCGGAGTCCATACCACACAACCAACTAAAACCACACAATCCTTCCGACTCCCAAACAACCAATCAATATTCACGGCAGAACTAATGGGCATGGCCTCAGCCCTCCATAATCAAGAATCCAAAAACCACAAAAAGAAATCCTAATACTTACCGACTCCCTAAGTGGACTGCAAGCCCTCCAAAACAAAAATACCAAAAACCGACCTAAATTAATAAATCAAATACTTAAAAGCTCCAACGACCTAACTAAGGCAGGCAAACAAATAACCTTCTTGTGGATACCGGCCCACGTAGGAACATACTCCGATAAAGCAGCTAAACTATCCCTCAAAATCCCAGAAATAAGCTTAAACTTACCCATCTCAAAATCAGAAATTAAAAGTGTAAACAAGCAAAAAATCACCAAAAAATGGCATAACCTATATCTAAACTCAAATAGCCAAATCAAAAAAGTGCTCAGCAAACCACTAACCAAACCAAAAATTCTCCATCCATCCAAAAAAATCGACAGAGTAATCACTTAACTCCAAACAGGACACACCAACCTAAATAACCACCTAAAAAAAAATAAAAAACACACTACAGGTAACTGCCCACACTGCAAAAAAACAGAAACCCCAGAACACGCATTCATTCACTGCACACACTACCTAACACATCGAACCGCATTACAAACCACCCTCAATCTAAACAAGGCTCTCACTCTAGAAGCAATACTAAACCCACAAAATAAACTAAAAAACTTCAAGGCCCTAGGCGTATTCTTAATAAAAACGGAACTAATAAAACGCATCTAAAAACACAATAACCTACCAAATCAAAATCAAATAAACAAACAAACATCCACCATACCCAGCTCCCTTAGTTCTCCTCCCCAACCCCATCGGCATCTATTCCAAATCTCAAAATTCCCAAATTCTATATAAGCAACCCCTAAACCCCCTTCTTGGGTTGCACAGACCACTTTCGCCCCTTTCGGAAACACATTAAATGGCCTGGCCGGGCCCGTGTGCGAAATACACATCAGTCGGAAAGCGCACGTTAAATCTCCAAAGTAAGTAAGTAAGTGTAGGTGCTCCGGGGCACAAACACCATCACTACTATCTCTATGTGCTGACCTGCCAACTGGTGCTTCTTGTATATGTATATATACATCTACCTGTATAAAGTAAACTTGTATATACCACAAGCCATCGACTCAATGTTGTCACTTCCTACCGAGAACCATACGCCAACACCTTGCATATAGGAACATGCAAGTAATCGTTAGCAACATCACATGTGTCTACCTGCCCCATTAACGAACTCATCATCATCATCATCATCATCATCATCATCATCATCATCATCGACGACACAAAAAGGTCTCACCCTTAGCTGTGGTTAGGCTATGTGCACTGGGGCACAAACACCACAGTGACCATCTCTAGCCTTGCACATCAGTGTTGACCTTGCACACAGCGTTTTCTAATTACATGTATTTGTAAAAGATACTATTTATGTACTGCACATTATCGAGTTGATTTTTTTTTTGCTTCCTAATGAGAACCGTTATCTTATCCCTGCACATTTATAAATATGTATATAATCCTAATCAATGCCCCAAGCCTACGTAACGTGTGAAACACACATTGTTACTAACGTCGGACAACATAAATCGCGCGGACGTGCTGTGAAGGGATTCAATGTCCGCCTGATCTGGTTACACGTGTATAGAGAAACCGAGAAGACGGATGAGGACAAATATGTAGTTAAACGCCTGGTTTTTGATATTCTAAATGGAGGTAATTCTACTGCACTGGCTGACATTGCAACACCTCACAGACTAGGATCGAACGAGAGCAAACACCAAAGCCAATTACTGCAAGGCTTCATTCCTTAAATATGAAAATAGAGGCAATAAGTCCACGTGACAAACTCAAAGGTTGCAGTTATGGTATAGACAATGACATCACCCTGGCCTAACGTCAAACCCTAAGGGATCTAACGAATTCTGACAGGAAGGGTTATTTTAAAAAAAGAAACCTTGGGATTGTTGATTGCAAGTTCCATCGAGTACATACAAGGATACAGTGGGGAAGTCAAAGAGGCAATCCTCAGTTCACAGAACACAGTATCCGACGAGACACCTCCCAGGTCAAGAGAGAAACAAAGATGTGACAATGGCAACGATACCAGTCATCCATCCCAGCCTGCAGCTGGTACCCATAACACTGGTAACTTGCTATTTTCGAACATCTCTGGAATTCAAAGTAAACTGCGTTACCTTGATTTTCTTTCCTTTATCGAAAACTCTGACTTCGTAGAAACATGGGCATCATCTTGTGACCTAACAGTACTTTCCAGAATGCATTCCGTTTGATCTTGTTGCCAGAAGAACTGCCAGCTATGGGAGATTGTATGGTGGTATTATTGTATTGGTTAATCGCTGTTTGGGGAACTTATACTTGAAGAAATCGTTCATCAAGCAACATGCCAATTACTTTTGACCTTTTTGACCTTGATAAAAATGTATTAATACCACCGGTATATATCCCCCCAAATCCGCCGTGGTATTATAATAAGCAGTGCAAATGTGGAATTTCCATTTTGCAAGAATCGCTTCGTGATGTGATACAGAAAGTTGGGGATGTCCATATACACCTCGGCTGGGACTTCAACACAAGGACTTCAATAGAATCCGACTTGATAGATAATGATATTTCAGAACGATTAAACTGTGATCATTTCTCTAGACTTTTTATAGAACGTTTTTCTTGCGACGAAGTGTGAAATCGCTTTGGCTAACTGCTAATGAAACTGCGTGCAACCCTTAATGGGATCTTGTTTAATGGCTGTGCAACTGATATTGGAAACGGGTGACTTTACATTTATTAGTACGAATGGGTCTACTGTTGTAGATTATGTTATGTCATCCCTTGAAGTCTTTCCTTATGGGGCGGTCGGGTAGCCCAGTAGTTAAAGCATTCGCTCGTCATGCCGAAGACCCGGGTTCGATTCCCGACATTGGTACAATGTGTGAAGCCCATTTCTGGTGTCCCTCGCCGTGATATTGCTGGAATATTGCTAAAAGCAGCGTAAAAACATACTCACTTTTCTTTATGTACACATTTTGATATTGTATCCCAATACGACTCTAGTCTACTTCCGGTTACATGCTCACTACTGTCACGTGACTCTGATGCCGAACAAGCGCGTGCATCACATGTTGATTACCTCCGTGTTTGTCAAAGGGACTGCTGCAGAGCAAACCTACTCTCTCTGATGAGGTGATCTCAATGTTTGACACTTTTACTGATTTATTATTTCATGAGTTAGATAATACTATTAATTTCCTTACTGTAGCTATATGTTGTATTTCTAGCAGTATGAAAGTAACATATGTTTTTTGCAAGGCTTAACCTCAGAGATAGTTTGATAAAGAGTGAGGTTTTCGCTGTGAGAGAATCGGACTTCTTAATGTTTTCCGTCGATATAAGAGTGTAGTCTATCCAGATAATTACATTTAGGCCCGTAATAGGTTTACTACTGTGACACGGGGGAACAGACAGTTGTATTCCGGTGAGACAGGCAACAGTTTGTTGAATAATATTAACAATAGTAAAGTATTTTGGTCTGTTTGGGCGACTTACGGTCTACCATATGTATGTCTGTTGAACAGTGGCAGAAATATGTTAGTGGTATTGTGTCTACAGATGTTGCCACTTATGCTACCCCATATGATGATGATGATGATGATGATGATGATGATGATATACCTGTCACTGATGAAGACTTAGATGATATACTAGTAACTAGATGTATTTATTCTTGATTGGTCTGAAACGTAATAAAACAACAGGAAATGATAAAGTAACAACATAATTGTTTATAAATGTAATGATATTTATTGCCTTATCTGTTAAGTCCTTTTAATAATCTATTTGACAAGTTATAGTTTCCAGATGTGGGCAGAAAACATCGTCATATCTCTTCATCAGAAAGGAAATGTAAATGTAGAGGGGAATTTCTTAATTAAGTATATTAAGTAAGATATATGTTTCAATTCTGAATTCTCGTTAACGTTTAAAAAATTGTGGAATCGCAAGCAGGAATTCGCAGGGGATACTCAACAACTGATGATTTATTTATACTGCAATCTTTTAATCAGGGTTTTTTTATTTTTAAAAAAGCATTGGATTGAATTGTAGAATGTACTACAGAGACGTGGTTTTTCTTCCAAAATATTAAAATGTATCTAGGTTATTTGTTCATTTATTTCGTTCGTGAGTAAAATACATTAATGTTTATCCAACCTTTATCTATTTTCGATGTTTATTAATGAGTTGGCAGAGGAAAATGAATGCTGTTGACACAGTACATTTGTTTCAATGTACATAGAGACACATTGGGGTCTTAGAAAAATATTACAGTTTTTATCAATTTGGATAAGACTAACGTTGCAGTTTTTAAGAAAGGAGAAGTGAAAAATGGAATTACTAGGGGAAGCTATTGGAATGTGTTTCGTGTTATAAATACGTTGTTACTCTCAGTAAAACTTTGTCTCGTGTCCCACATATAGGAAACTGTAGTAAACAGGCTTAGAAGAAAGTGTTCAATGTTTTGAGATCACTGCATAAAGTAATCCCTTAAGACCTGTTCATTAATATATTTGATAAAAGATTTTGATAGTTCTACTTTATGGCGCGGGAATATGTGGTAGATAAATTTAAACAATTGGAATCTGTACAGATAACGGCATGTAAGAGGGGTTGGAGGTAAAGAAATCTACTCCGAATTATGTTGTCCTAGGAGAATGTGTTCGCTTCCCCCTTACAATGTCAGCAGACAGACGTGTAATTATATACTAGTTTAAGTTATTAGCAATGCCAGAGGCAAAATAATGACACGTGGCCATTTTTTGGGTTAATATCACTTCTTGTCATTTGTTATACACTGTAAATTGTTCAGTTAAAAGCTTAATCGAGACTGGTCTCTTCGCAAGGCGCTATTGTTTTTATTTGACCTTCCTTCGCTTCCAACAGCGGTTTCGTGGCTTTCAAGAAATTTACTTTTTTTAAATTGATTTTGTATATAATCTTACGAAGTAAACAACATATAGTGCACATGTACGCCTGGTTACATACAGTGTATAGTGATTGCTATGTGATTCGTTACTCGAATGGACGTCATATAAAATTATGTAACAATGGCCTTCTTATCAACACTTAAGGATTACCAATAGTGAATATGATTTGCTCTCTGTTTAAAAACTTCAAGCTTACGTCACCAATGCAGCGTGGTACTTTGTATGGATTTGAATAAGTTCGCTTTAAGCACATGGACAATAACTCTATTAGCATCTGGTTATGTGGTCGATTGTAGAAAGTTTCATGCGTGACATTCGTATCATCGTGAGTTCGAATAATTGTTCGCCCAGCTCGCTTTAAGCACATGGACAATAACTCTATTAGCATCTGGTTATGTGGTCGATTGTAGAAAGTTTCATGCGTGACATTCGTATCATCGTGAGTTCGAATAATTGTTCGCCCAGCTCGCTGGTTTCGCCACTCACTCGAGCGTGAAAAGCTTTTAGGTGTACCGATCAAACGTGAAAAAAACTTTGAGGTGTACTGATCAAACTTTTAAAGTTTTTAGGTGCACCGATCAAACGTGAAAAGCTTTAAGGTGTACCGATCAAATGTGAAAAGCTTTTAGGTGCACCGATCACACGTTAAAAGCTTTTAGGTGTACTGATCAAACTTTTAAAGCTTTTAGATGCACTGATCAGACATGTTGTTGGAGTTAGAGTACGTTTTCGGTCACTGGTTCAATAACGGAGGCAAAACTATTTTTCAGAACGTCAACATTGCATTTTTTTGTAATACTTGAGGCCAAAAATATTTCAGGTAATGCAAAATTTATTTTTAACAAAACCGCACAGTCACAGGGTGGTGGTAGGGTTTCGTGATAACGGTCACGCCTATGCTTAAGGGATCTTTTAAAATGTTACAAATTGAGCATTTGTCATTACGTTAAAACATGAATTTATACCAAATCTTGAAAACAATTATAATTATGACCCCAACCTAGAACCATTTGGCCCCATCCTCTCGGATGCATATATTTTTTTAAAATTTTTAACGGCCAGCCTTCGGTGATTTGGCATCACACCATCTTGACTGGAGAGCGATGCGATGGGTTATATTTTCAATGTAGTTGCAGTGACAATATATCGTATTGTCTCGCATTCGGACGCACGTCCAGAACTACGAATACTCCTGGCTTTCATTTTCATGGATTTCCCTGCGAAGAAAAGCTATGATTAGTGTATTGTCGACTCAAAGACAAACTGAAAGATAGAAGAAATCAATGTGCGAGGAAAGCCAAAAAGGTATTCAGATACTGAACGCCAGCCGTTTGGATGAAACCCACGAGTCAGGTTGCGTGTTGACAGACCTAGCGATAATCTGGGTGCGAAGTCACGAACAGCGGATGCTGTCACGGCTAAGGGAAGCAACTCACGGTCAACCACGGCTATGGAACCTCAAATAATATGTTGACTCAGTAAACATCACACGTGTTATGAATAATGCTGGTATACAAATAATAAAGAGTAAATCCCCCCCTCGCCCCCCCCCCCCCCCCCCCCCCAAAAAAAAAACACTACAAAAAAAACAAAAACAAAGTAACAAACAACAAAACAAAAACAAAACAAAAACAAAAAAACACACACAAAAAAACAGTTCGTAACATCTGTCGGTTCGTTATAGGCGTGTTTGTAATAAAGGTATTGTATAGCATTATTCAGGTTGAAAATACTGTGTTTCAGTTCGTCATCCGACTGCCGCCAAATTTGTTTCTGATAAAGGAGAAGAAACACTACACAGATAATTATAAAACTTTATTTTTCCGACTTATATCTCGTAGTTCGACTTCTTTCAAAGGAATATGCTATATCTTATTTCGAGTTAAAAATATCGCAAAATGTCATCAGTGATCGACTTCCGGGTCCATTCTTAATCAAATCTGATTCCGGTCCTCGCCCCCTATGTCGCCTTACGCAGATATCTGGGTGAGATCGTCCCATCTTCACTCTCTTGGCAAATCGAACTCATGGGTGGGGAGATTCCGGGGAAGAATGCCCGGGCTTTATCCGGGGAGTTCTCACTGACGTGTCCTGCAAGAGAAAATACGTGTGAGGGAGGGAGGAATTGAAGGAGGGAGCGGGCGAAAGGAGTTTTACGACATTGTCATCTTGATATATTCCAACACCCTCACGCCAGGGGACACAAAAGCGGGCTTCAAATGGTAGGAATCCAACCCTGGTCTTATTGGTATTTACTTTGTAGAGGACTGACAGACCATATTTTGTAGAGGTAACTATTGCTGTGATCTTGTTTAATGTTAATAAACCCTTTTCAGTAAGACCTCTTTTGAGTTAATTTAATCAAATTTGACAGGCGCTAAAATATTTCGGGATTCGCCAGATGATTGAACAATCCCTAAAGCATTCGGCATTGAACGTCACAATATTCAAGGCCCAGCTGAGCTTTCAGCAGGTTCTATGGTAGACATGTAGAGGACATTTCCAAAGTTGACGCATCAGTTAACAAAACAATTTCCGAGGCAATTCTCTATTTTGACTCGTACCACATTTTTTTCAGCTGAACATTGACTCGTTTGACGTGTCTGTAACGGGGGACACCGGGGCGTAGAAAATTCACATTTCATGTAGTGAGTGAGTGAGTGAGGTTGGTTTTACGCCGCTTTTAGCAATATTCCAGCAATATCACGGCGGGGGACATCAGAAATGGGCTTCACACATTGTACCCATGTCGGGAATCGAACCCGGGTCTTCGGCGTGTCGAGCGAACGCTTTAACCACTAGTCTACTAGTCTACTCGACCGCCCCACACATTGTTTAATAGTTGTTTAACGCCACTCTCAGCAATATTCCAACTACATGACGGTGGTCGGTAAATATTCGAGTCTGGACCAGACAATCCAGTGATTGACATCATTAGCATCGATCCGCGCAATTGGGATACGTAGACAAGCATAAACCAAATCAGCGAGCCTGACCACCCGATCCCATTAGTCGCCCCTTACGAGAAGCATAGTCACCTCTACGGCAAGCATTGTTGAAGACCTATTCTTCCCCGGATCTTCGCCTAGTGGTTAAAGCGTTCGCTCGTCACGCCGAAGACCCGGGTTCGATTCCCTACATGGGTACAATGTGTGAAGCCCATTTCTGGTGTTCCCCGCCGTGATATTGCTGGAATATTGCTAAAAGCGGCGTAAAACCATACTCACTCACTCACTCACTCACTCAACGGATCTTCACGGGTCTTGTTGTATGCAAATGCAGTTTCGTTAATTGAGTCTTTCAATACATTATTGAGCTGTTACTTACTGGCTAGTTCATAGAATCTACACACATCCGAGGACTCTGCCACGAGCTCCCAGCAGATGAAGATGTACACCTCCTGTCCGAATAGCATTTCTTTATGGCTCGATCTGGAATAAAGACGCACTTTGTGTCAGTGGTACAGTGATACTCACTAGGTTCGCGCCATTTAATATTCTGGGGCGAGCGGCTCGGGAATGGGGTATTTTTTTCTTCACTTCTGAACTCGAAATTTCAGGGTACGTAGCTAATCAATTTTCTTTTTCACAACACGTTTAGGGACATCCAGCATGATGAATAACCTACTCCCATGTACATCGTATAACATCGCAAAACCTCCTCCCATGTACATCGCATAACGTCGTATAACCTATTTCCATGTACATCGCATCACGTCGCATAACCTACTCCCATGTTCATCGCATAACCTACTCCCAAGGACATTGCATAACGTTGTATAACCTACTCCCATGTACATCGCATAACGTTGTATAACCTACTCCCATGTACATCGCATAACGTTGTATAACCTACTCCCATGTACATCGCATAACGTCGTATAACCTACTCCCATGTACATCGCATAACGTTGTATAACCTACTCCCATGTACATCGAATAACGTTGTATAATCTACTCCCATGTACATCGCATAACGTTGTATAACCTACTCCCATGTACATCGCATAACGTCGTATAATCTACTCCCATGTACATCGCATAACGTTGTATAACCTACTCCCATGTACATCGCATAACGTTGTATAACCTACTCCCATGTACATCGCATAACGTCGTATAACCTACTCCCATGTACATCGCATAAAGTTGTATAACCTACTCCCATGTACATCGAATAACGTTGTATAATCTACTCCCATGTACATCGCATAACGTTGTATAACCTACTCCCATGTACATCGCATAACGTTGTATAACCTACATCCATGTACATCGCATAACGTTGTATAACCTACTCCCATGTACATCGCATAACATTGTATAACCTACTCCCATGTACATCGCATAACGTTGTATAACCTACTCCCATGTACATCGCATAAAGTTGTATAACCTACTCCCCTGTACATCGCATAACGTTGTATAACCTACTCCCCTGTACATCGCATAACGTTGTATAACCTACTCCCCTGTACATCGCTTAACGTCGTATAATCTACTCCCATGTACATCGAATAACGTCGCATAACCTACTCCCATGTACATCGCATAACGTCGCATAACCTACTCCCATGTACATCGCATAACGTTGTATAACCTACTCCCATGTACATCGCATAACGTCGTATAATCTACTCCCATGTACATCGCATAACGTTGTATAACCTACTCCCATGTACATCGCATAACGTTGTATAACCTACTCCCATGTACATCGCATAACGTTGTATAACCTACTCCCATGTACATCGCATAACGTTGTATAACCTACTCCCATGTACATCGCATAACGTTGTATAATCTACTCCCATGTACATCGCATAACGTTGTATAACCTACTCCCATGTACATCGAATAACGTTGTATAACCTACTCCCATGTACATCGCTAACGTTGTATAACCTACTCCCATGTTACTTCGAATAACGTCGTATTACCTACAATCCACGTATCACAGACATTGTTGTCACCTACTTCATGGCATAGTTATTCCCGTTGGTCAAGAAGCAGGTGAAATCGAGGTGTTGGTATATATCAACAGAGAAGCCAGACAAGTGGGTCGAATTGACGGTGATGGCGTCATTTCCAGTCGTCCATGTTCCTTGCAGGCCGGAAGGGAACGTGCAGGCAGCGTGCGCTAGAAGACAACGAATCTTATATCAACACAATTGTCCAGCTACTTTGGCTGCCCTACATGTATGCCGGTCTTTTAATGACCCTCTCACAGACGAAATATTACCTTAAAATAATTTGGAGATAATACTACTGTGTTTACATGTATTACAAAGTTATGTGTAGATTTAATAGTTCTAGATTGAATTTGAAACTGAAGACGCAGCGTGAGGTTTCAAATGTCAAATCTATATAGCTAGCTACGTTAACGCAAACTCTCTTGAAATGACTAAGGCTAAGGCAAATCACTCTCTCGGGGAAGATTTCCGTAATTGCTCGATTCCGCAGGCCTGTCCTGAATTTACTAATCTTCGACCTCCCTGATTCTTTGGCCCGTAGTGTTTTCTCGACAGAAAACTGGGCTGGTGATTTTCAGATAAACTCAAATAGAACAGCTGATTCCCGGACCCTCATAACTCTGCCCTGTTTGGTATCAACGAGATCTGTTCCTTACCTGTTGCTAAGGTAACCACAACTAGGTACAGCTGTATCATCTCCATCTTCGTTAGCTTCTGGGTTCAGCACGAGTACGTTGTCACTGTGGAATAGTGTATATTTAATTTAATTTAAACCAAAATAAACAAAAGAGCACCTTCAACAATGCATATAAGTTTTAGGTATCTGAAGACAGCTGGTGATTTACGTCCTCTTCCAACAAATGCTGCTTCCGCCTCTCATGTAGTGAGTGAGTGAGTATGGTTTTACGCCGCTTTTAGCAATATTCCAGCAATATCACAGCGGGGGGACACCAGAAATGGGCTTCACACATTGTACCCATGTCGGGAATCGAACCCGGGTCTTCGGCGTGACGAGCGAACGCTTTAACCACTAGGCTACCCGACCGCCCCGGCCTCTCATGTAACTTCCCTTCGTGCATGGTCGGGATGCACGGGTGGCCACGGCGTCTTAAGCGCCGGGTTTCAATATGCAGAGTACCGTACCTTAGGCGTACCAGGAACCTTTGATCGTGGATTCGAGTCCCAGTTTGGCTCACTCACTTACACACGACCGAATCGTGAACAGACCCATTTGGTGAAGCTGGTTTAACGCCACTTTGAATGTTACATTACATCATTGCGTGTCAGCATGATGTAGGAAGTGATGCCGACCTTTAATGTTCACCACGTATTGAAACTTACGATCAGGGGAACGGTGCTGACAAACCAGGAAACACAGTCAGGACGAACCGGGAATAGAACTCATGATTATCGGATTCTGGCACGCCAAAGGGACGCAACCATGCACGGCGATTTCCAGCGCCTAATACAACAGGGCCGCATTTACTATAGCGACGTTATCATGTTGTGTATTATTTCATTCTGTCGAAGATTACAACAATTTAATGCAAATAAAAGCATAATTAACAAGATGATAGAAATAAGAAGTCTGGAATATATGCGTTCTTCTCATTATATTTGTTCTTGCTGAAACAAGACGAGGTAGGATACAGACCAGGTTTGGCCCACTCGAAATAACAAATTGTGAAGCTATGGAAAACTTTGAAGAAAGATTGGTATGAAAAGTATCATTTTCTTCTTTCCTACACTTGCAAGCTTTGGATGTCTGTCCGACGCAAGTTTTTTCCCAAGAGAAAATCAAATTATGAACAAATCCATGACGGAAGATGAACCCCTTTATCACATGTTTGACCTGTCTTTATCTGCATTCATTAGGAAAACTCAGCTTCAGTCTAACAGTTCCACGTATTTAAATGTATTATTATAACGCTAAAGAAAAAATAGTATCGATTATTTGCCCAAACAGATTCCATTGCGTGAAAGGCAAAATAGTGGTGAAAATTATACGAAATTATCAGTGATAGCCATTTGACACGTTTCGTCTGTCCTGTATATTACATACGTGCTGTTATCAGTCACGACATGCAAGTGGTGAAATGAAAGTCTCATTCTCGTTTATAAGAACACATGTGACCGCTTTTATTACGATTTCTAACAGTTTTCCCCATTCCTTAAATTATTTTGATCCTGTGACCAAAATGGGACCCATATTAGCCTCCCCCCCTCTCTCTCTCTCTCTCTCTCTCTCTCTCTCTCTCTCTCTCTCTCTCTCTCTCTCTCTCTCTCTCACACTATTGAAGGCCTCGTGGCCAAGAGTACAATTTCTCAATTTCTTTCTTATAACATTCGTACGATAGTGGCATGTGGGTGTATTATGTAATTTCTAAATATAAAAGTATATAATTAAATCTTTAATACAGGATCACACTGTTTAACGGTAAACTGGCAAATTTCTCTTTAGATAAAGAGCAAAACCTCTTATTACATTAACATTTTGGGGGAATATCAGGCAGGCAAATTTCTGTCTTGATGGACATTGTTGAAAATAACGATGAATTAAACTATCTCTGCTTTTCTCGTGACATTGGCAAACTAGTGCAAAATGATATTCATCTTCTAATTCTAATAAATCACATTTGTCACAGAACATTAATTCAGGTTGTATAAACTGTTTGCTAAAGCGCTGTTTTTGTACTTTTAAATTATGTGCTGAACATCGAAATTTCGCCAAAACTCCTACAAGATCCTTATCAAAGCATGAGGTTATATAGAGTTCAGTTTCCAATGGTGATTTATATGACGCATAATGGTCCAGGGACCCAGACCACTTTTGACTCCAGTTTTGTACAGCAATGTCAATACATCTTCTCTTGAATAATTCCATAAAACAATGTATACCACACAACTGATAGCTTACATAATTGTTCCTACCATTGCGAAACTAGTGAACAGCGTATTGAATTATTCACCTTTGTTGAAGTAACTTGAATTCTTCAATTCGATGGTAATATTAGATAACAACATATTCCTACTATAAGTCACATTAAGTCTCACGTGGACACACAGATGGTCCCGGTCAAAAGTTCAGTATTATACACACAAACAGTAAACAGTAAAATATTTTAGTGTTCACATCTTAACCATTACCTGTTTCTCTGGCTGCTCGGTCCTGACTGACGTGTCGTTGCTAGGGCGCTGTAGTCAAGTAAAGCTGGGGGGTAATCCTAATCCGGTGTTAATAAACGACCAAACTAATCATGTTAATCCACGTACAATAGATTTGTAAACTCTCCAACATAATGGGGGGTACGTAATAGAAGGAAACACAACGTCGCTATATTTAAAGTCACATATCTTTCATGTATTCTTAGTCAATTTGCATAAACAAAATCAGTTGATATCAAAATCAGAATCAGCAGTAGAAATTTTGTTTTTATGATAGAACCTACCTTGTAAATCACTGACCACATGACCATTTTAAGGATAACAACCTCCTTATTGTTTGTAATGACGTTTCGGGGCTACGTCTGGCCCCTTCATCAGGTGAATTAGGAGATAAACATACTGTGTTTTCAATGTAGAGCTGGGTTACCTGTAGATGTAACCGCGCTAAATTTAACATTTGCGCGAGGTTTCAAATGTTAAATTTAGTGCGGTTAAATATACAGGTAACCTAGCTCTACATTGAAAACACAGACGTATGTTTATCTCCATTGTACCATGACTAAATAAAACGCGAACTCTTTGGTGTCAGCAAATAAATTGAGTGAAGCGGCATGGGTTGAGTCCAGTGTTTTGAATGGGTTGTCGATCTGAATTACAGAATCACCGACAACAACCTGTTAACAAAGTATGGCGCTGTATATACACAAGCACTTGGTTTACACCGTAATACTTCACTCGAACACATGACAGCCATTGAAACCATATAGCACGGCAACTGGGTAAGGTAACATGAAATAGGCACCCCTAAAGAAAACTAAGCAAGCTTTGCAAGGCTTTCGTTCTACACCGCACGTTATAACGCCATATCGCGCATTGTGACGCAAAAGATATGACGTCACGGGCGTATATAGAAAAGTTCCAAATACCAAGGTCTCTGTCGATCTATCGATCACGACACACACACTATCCCCGTTTGCCAGGTCCACGTACATTGGATGTTAACGGAGTACAATGAGGAGGAACTTCAAGACAGTTATGGAAGAGAACATAAAATCTAGGTTAACCTTCCAGATTGTGTCTGAAGAAAATCACATGATAGTTTTCCAAGGCCAGTCAATTCGACGGCAAGTAACTACGTTCGAACATGCCTCTGGTCATTAAGCATTATGTGTTGAAGTATAACACACATTCTAGCTTACAGGAGGTATCAAGAAGTAGTCTTATTTTGTCCGATATTCTGTATTTCTGTAATTTTGATAAAAAAAACGATGGTAAACCAACTGATTTTAAGACTAATAGTTTCGCCATTATATGTAGTCTATCTATAATTTCGATAACACAGCGCGATATCGATGATAACGTATGATGTTTAGGAGATAAATATTTCGTTTTGGACATAAAATTCATTTGAACACGATCCGGGTTAGAATTGGTCTTCAGCAATCCATGCTGTCGTAAGAGGCGACTAACGGGATCGGGTGGTCAGGCTCGCTGACTTGGTTGATGCATGTCATTGTATCCTGATTGCGTAGATCGATGCTCATGATGTCAATCAAAGGACTGTTTGGTCCAAACTCGATTATTTACAGACCGCCGTCATACAGCTGCAATATGGCTAGTGCGGTGTAAAACAACAAACAAACAAACCTTGAAATCCTAAACTAGGTTTAATTGTTTATTCGACGTTATGACGCACATTGGAATAAGTAATGTTTCTCATCAGACACGTGAAGTAGGGATCCCGCTAACGTTATTCACATCAATGTTACTCAGGACGTTGCACCAGAAACAAAATGCTGGATATCATATGACTAAAAGCATTTTGTCGATACTATTGTCTTCTAACAGCCTGACAGCTATAGGCTACAATGACCATGGATGTATTATGCATGCTATGTGAGTTTGTGAAAGAAAAATGAGAATAGCTATGCCATTCAGGTATTCAGGTCAGAGCGCGTTCACATAATGGCTACTCTAGTGATATGACGTTAACGATCGATACTGGTATCGGACAGATTGCCTGTTTATACTATTACTTATTTACAAACAGTTACTGCATTTGACAACAACTGCCTGTTTTCACATGTACATTCAAGGCACGGCGTCATGTATATAATGGGACAGACAAACCAGTGACCGAGAGAAGATCAACGAACCGCTCCACCGGGCATGACACGCTAACTACAAAGTCACCAAGGTGGACCACCCGGTCCGTTTTTAGCTGTCTTTTACAAGAAGCGCGAGAAATAATCAGATGCTTAAGGCATATTCTCCCTACAGAGCAATAGTTTCATTATAAGACATGTATGTATACGTATATATGCGCGCATAAATTTGTTTTATACGGGTTACATGAACGTCTTCAAACACCTTGACTTCATTCAGACATGTAACAGATCGGGGAAACACACGAACAGGTTTGCATTTTGGGGTATTATTTAATCAAATGACATCTGCTTGAAGTGATAAGTATTTTCTTACGATGAACACAAGAGTATAAAACGTCAGCGCCAGAGAACAACCAGTCTCTATTATCTGCTTAAACAGATTCCATCGTGCGTGAAAGCTAAAATAGGGTTAGAAATTATATGAATGGATCACTGAAAATCAGTCATGACTTAGTGTTGTCGAACAGGGTAAGCATGTCCTGCTCTGCCGGTAGCAAGATGTTTGGGGCCGTGTAACTGGTTGTCTTCTTGGCCTATTCTCTCAAAATGTGCAGTAGACGTTCGCTTCTGTGGTTTAAGTAATCACTTACAAGATGGAAAGTGTGCTGGAAACACAATTTTCAAAACAAACAATTTGTATTCACTTTTGATATACATTTAACAGCTTAACCGAACAAAGACAATATTTGAAAATCTTAAAAAGTGTTTTTATTTTTTAATTTATTTTTAACAAATAATTATGAATACCGATGTAAACAATAGAATACAGTCACACAACAAACCAGCACGTGATTAAACAGGAATTTTCATCGATTTCAATATACAAAAACAAAAAGGTAAACTGAAATAGTTTCACTAAAGGCAATTGCTGTAGTATCGACATCCGTATGAATTATAAAACTAGTTATCATAAATGGCTATACAGGAAGGAACAAATGCCATTTTTCATTCATCAAGCACCATGGTGTCGTGTTCATAATTAGATAGTGGAAGCAATGATTGGGAATAGGAGCAATCATGTCACCAAACCTGGTCACCGGTTCTTCAATCGGATGTTACATCATTGGGATCTGGAGATCTGTCGTTCGCAGAATCCTCACAGGTGCCTAACGTTACGTACCTCTTCATGAATGTACGATACATATACTGGTATGTGGTCCATACATCAAACATATGGATCACATGAACGTCTTTCGTGTAGTACCTTGACTTCATTATGTGGTCCATGTAGATATTTAGAACGTGTAACCTTCAATGATTGGGTTCACATAAATGTCCAGGAAACTCACCTCCATTGATGGTGTTCGTATGATTGTATACAGGCGCGTAACCTCTATTGATGGTGTTCATATGAAAGTATACAGGACGCGTAACATTCATTGATTGGGTTCACATGAAACTCTACACGATATGTCACCTTCATTGATGGCGCTCGTATTAAAGTGTACAAGTCATGTAACCTCTATTGATGGTGTTCATATGAAAGTATACAGGACGCGTAACATTCACTGATTGGGTTCACACGAAACTCTACATGATATATCACCTTCATTGATGGTGTTCGTATGAAAGTGTATAGGGCATCTAACCTTTATTGATGGTGTTTCATCACCAAATAATTTAGATCATTTCAACCGTTCGGTTCCAAATTCAATTTAGCGCGGTTGAATCTACAAATAATCTACCTCTACATTGAAAACACAGTATGTTCCTCTTCTGATTGATGGCGTTCATGTGAAAGTATTTCGGACATTTAACATTCATTGATGTGAGTAATATGAGAGAACAGCCGACCTTCGTTCGTGATGCTCTCGTGAAAGTCTATAGGACATTTAACCTTCATTGGTGGTGTTCATGTGAAAGTCTTCAGGACATTTACCCGTCGCTGACCGTGTTTCATATTAAAGTTAAAGGACATCTAAGGTTCATTGATGCCTTCCTTGTGACAGTGAAGACGTAGTGGCCAAGCTATGTAGGTATGTAGTCCACGTGGAAATCTTTCAGCGATGTATCATATATGTCGTACAAGTCAGGCAGAATGTTGTGTCGACTTCAACAAGGCTCTTCATCACTATTTATATTGAAAGACAAATTACAGGATTCCGTCAACAGTAGCTCTGTCTGCGGTAGGAGAGAAGGATTGGTTCAGTCATGGGGCCAACATTCCCGTTAAAGCACGTGTCAGACAGCTGTACCCGGCAACTTCATGTGATAAACCTCATAACAGAATCATCGTACCTGCAATTGTAATTTCCAGTGTTATAGAAATCCATTTGTCTAGATCGCATTACAAATATGTTCATTCTATATTGCTCCATTGACATTACTGATGATTGAGAGACATGGCTTTTGAGACATAGCTGATTTTTGTGAGACGTGACTCGTGAGACATTACTGATGTTTGAGAGACGTGACTCGTGAGACATACATGATGTTCGATATATATGACTTGTGAGTTATTGCTGAAGTTTGAGAGACGTGACCCGAAAGACATTACTGATGTTTGAGAGACGTGACTCGTGAGACAGTTGTTCGATAGACTGGTCCATGTCCAGGGTGACGTGTGATGGCTATACCTGGTTGTGACAGTGAACGACTGGAGGTTTGGGAGCGACACAACAGACGGGTCCGGATCATGTTCTTCTCAAGAGCCGCCACCTTGCTCGGCTTCTCACAATATGTTTGATGAACAGTGTCGCAAATACAACACCGAGCACCTGTGGATAGACAAATCAACATTCATGTAATACCTAACATATAAATCACTACTACTAATACTGCTGCTACTACTGCTACAACTACTATGACTACTATTGATACTACTATTTCTGCTGCTACTACTACTGCTGCTACGTCTACTACTGCCGCTACTACTATTACCACGGCTGCTGCTATTACTTCTGCAACTACTACTGATACTATTGCTGATACTACTACCATTACTGCTGCTGCTGCTGCTGCTGCTGCTGCTGCTGCTGCTGCTACTACTTCTACAAAGTAACAGGACAAGGGTTTCCCAATAGTCTAAAACCTTTGTCCTTAAACCAAACTAGGATCCGCAGGTTGTGGGTTCGAATCCGAGATTTGCGCCGATAATGATTCTTAGTCTATCAGTACCATACATCGCAGACTGATTTTACTGAATGAAGATCCCCGACCAGCCCTATTATTTCATAGTGCTCATTTATACATAACTCTAGAAAATAGAGCTATGATATTATTGTTAAATAATCTTTAAACTTTATCTCTTTCCATAACTACAGGGGCACGGGTGGCCCAGTCGTCTAAGGCGACGCGATTTGCTGTGCAGTGTTGCGTCCCTTGGGTACGCATGAAGCCTATGATTGTGGGTTCGAATCCCGGTTCGCCCCGATTATGTTTCTAGGTTTGTCAGCACCATACCCGTGCTCTTGGGTTTCACGGAAGTGGTAAACGTCTGAGACCTGCATCACTTCGGGCTTTCCTCCCACATTAAGCTGACACGACGCGATATAACTGGAATACTGTTAAAAGCGGCGTTAAACCCAACTCACTCACTCAGTCACTCACCATAACTACATCGTGTGGGCCTCCATTATTTTCCATTAAGTTCACTTTCTATGAAATATAGTGGTAACCACAGCTTCATAGACGCCAATCTAGGGAATACCCCTCGTTGACACATCTCACATTAAGTTGACGCGTCGTGCATATAAATGAAATATTAGGAATTGTCCATTAGCATCGTTACACATAATGTGACTCACTTGAGGTGTGACAAACGCCAACAGAAGACCACCGATGTATGATTCATTCCCTCGCATCCAGTCCGCCAAGCCACGCATGCAGCCCTTGGTGTTGATTCTGTGGAGTACTTTACTCCTCTGGATATCAACAGAGGCAAGAACCAGAGTAGGCAAACAGCGCTAATGAAGAAGGCAAACATGGGAGTGTGTCGCGGACAAGTATCTCTGGGATTCTGCTTCACGTTATTATAGGAGATAACATTGAGCAATAAGCTATTTGAACATAGAAGCGATTTTAACAAACCGATAATAACCATTTTATGGCCTTAACGTTAATAAGTTTGCTTCATTTGCTCTATAATGCTTTCTGTAAGACAATATACTCGTAGTATGCAGAGGGAATTGTTTCGATAGATATTCGATCCGGATTTAGAATCACATTTTGAAAGTTTGTATATGAGACGTTTTTGTTTTCAAGATTATCAACTGATTTAATACCATCTGACATGCAGTCATTTGCACGTGGAAATGTTAACACGCTGATATACCGAACATGTATTCCGAACATGGAACAACATTGATTTGAGGACTATTTCAAAAATATTTACCGGTTTATTTGTTGTATCGAATCCGCACATGACATTGATATAGTCTCCCTGAAATAAACATTTTAGTAATATATGTGACAGTTTAATATCATATGAGCCAGTTTAATATATGTTACAGTTCAATATCATATGTAACAGTTCAATATCATATGTGACTGTTTAATATCATATGTGACAGTTTAATGTATGTGACAGTTCAATATCATACGAGCCAGTTTAGTATAATAAGAGCCAGTTTAATATCATATGTGACAGTTTAATATATGTGACAGTTCAATATCATATGAGCCAGTTTAATATCATATGTGACAAATTAATATCATATGTAACAGTTTGATATCATATGTGACAAATTAATATCATATGTGCCAGTTTAATATCATATGAGGCAGTTTAATATCATTTGTGACAGTTTAATATCATATGTGCCAGTTTAATAGCATATGTGACTGTTTAATATCATATGGGACAGTTTAACATCATCTGAGCCAGTTTAATATCATATGTGACAGTTTAATATCATATGTGACAGTTTAATATCATATGTGACAGTTTAATAAATGTGACAGTTCAATATCATATGAGCCAGTTTAGTATCATATGTGACAGTTTAATATCATATGAGCCAGTTTAATATCCTTTCATCCAGTTTCAGGTCTATGGGAACTAAGACTTAAAACAAACTTGTGACATCAAAAACACCATTTAAACACCCATCTTAAATAATATATAGCAATGATACTCTACATTTACAAATGAGATCTCTTTATAATATAAAACATGAACCGGCAATCTCATTAAATAATATCTTTTACAAAGACACGATACCTCGCTGCGTGAACATCTGACAACCTACCAATAGAATGTCGCGTCAGGTGAACCCGAAGCGAACCTTGACCGACCAGTCTGACTGAAGGATGCATGGGGTCTTGAGATGTCAGCTACATAAAACAATTCGGCTTCATTGTCTTTACCACCTGAATTCGCAAATGTCTATTCAACAAAAGAAACCCACACAGAACACAAATTTCATTCGATGGTACTCCCTTTTGGGTGTAGATGCCTTGACACTCAGAAACAACAGGGTGTATACAATATCCTTAACAATATAATGCCGCGGTCTTTATTATTTACATTCGGAACTGGTTGTTTAAATTCGTTTTGATATACAGAAATCACATGTCCTGGTCTGAATGCTTCGCTAACTGGTACCGGGATTTAGGAGCCTCGACGCTGATTGGCCGATTGGAAAGCTGACTCGACTTCCTATTAAGGAATTGACAGACCTTCATACGCAGAGATATCGCAGTAAAAGATCTGATATTATAGGGATTGTATGAAAATTGAGTATAATCCGCCGAGGTACGATGAAACATTATTAACCAAGTCACCGAGCCTGACCCTCCGATCCTAATATTGGTCATGAGATGAATGGAACCAACCCAAATAGAAATCCATATAGAGCGTTATTAACAAATAATAACAACTTATATACTTAAAGTGTATGTAGTGTACTTACGGACGTGGCTATACAATATCTTAAGGTATATATATGGTAATTACGAGGTGGAATATGCATCATGATGCCTTATATAAGGTGATATAAGGTACTTACAGGCCCTAATGTGCAACATGACGCCTTATATTAGGTGATGTAAGATACTTACAGGCTCTAATGTTGAGCATGACGCCTTATATAAGATGATGTAAGATACTTACAGGCTCTAATGTGAAGCATGACGCCTTATATAAGGTGATGTAAGGTACTTACAGGCTCTAATGTGCAGCATGACGCCTTATATAAGATGATGTAAGGTACTTAGAGGCTCTAATGTGCAGCATGACGCCTTATATAAGGTGATGTAAGGTACTTACAGGCTCTAATGTTCAGCATGACGCCTTATATAAGGTGATGTAAGGTACTTACAGGCTCTAATGTGCAGCATGACGCCTTATATTAGGTGATGTAAGGTACTTACAGGCTCTAATGTGCAGCATGACGCCTTATATAAGAATATGTAAGGTACTTACAGGCTCTAATGTGCAGCATGACGCCTTATATAAGATGATGTAACGTACTTACAGGCTCTAATATGCAGCATGACGCCTTATATAAGGTGATGTAAGGTACTTACAGGCTCTAATGTGAAGCATGACGCCTTATATAAGATGATGTAAGATACTTACAGGCTCGAATGTGAAGCATGACGCCTTATATAAGATGATGTAAGGTACTTACAGGCTCTAATGTGCAGCATGACGCCTTATATAAGGTGATATAAGGTACTAACAGGCTCTAATGTGCAGTATGACGCCTTATATAAGATGATGTAAGGTACTTACAGGCTCTAATGTGCAGCATGACGCCTTATATAAGATGATGTAAGGTACTTAGAGGCTCTAATGTGCAGCATGACGCCTTATATAAGGTGATGTAAGGTACTTACAGGCTCTAATGTTCAGCATGACGCCTTATATAAGGTGATGTAAGGTACTTACAGGCTCTAATGTGCAGCATGACGCCTTATATAAGGTGATGTAAGGTACTTACAGGCTCTAATGTGCAGCATGACGCCTTATATAAGAATATGTAAGGTACTTACAGGCTCTAATGTGCAGCATGACACCTTATATAAGATGATGTAACGTACTTACAGGCTCTAATATGCAGCATGACGCCTTATATAAGGTGATGTAAGGTACTTACAGGCTCTAATGTGAAGCATGACGCCTTATATAAGATGATGTAAGATACTTACAGGCTCGAATGTGAAGCATGACACCTTATATAAGATGATGTAAGGTACTTACAGGCTCTAATGTGCAGCATGACGCCTTATATAAGGTGATATAAGGTACTAACAGGCTCTAATGTGCAGTATGACGCCTTATATAAGGTGATGTAAGGTACTTACAGGCTCTAATGTGCAGCATGACGCCTTATATAAGATGATGTAAGGTACTTACAGGCTCTAATGTGCAGCATGACGCCTTATATAAGGTGATGTAAGGTACTTACAGGCTCTAATGTTCAGTATGACGCCTTATATAAGGTGATGTAAGGTACTTACAGGCTCTAATGTGCAGTATGACGCCTTATATAAGATGATGTAAGGTACTTACAGGCTCTAATGTGCAGTATGACGCCTTATATAAGGTGATGTAAGATACTTACAGGCTCTAATGTGCAGTATGACGCCTTATATAAGATGATGTAAGGTACCTACAGGCTCTAATGTGCAGTATGACGCCTTATATAAGATGATGTAAGGTACTTACAGGCTCTAATGTGCAGCATGGCGCCTTATATAAGGTGATGTAAGGTACTTACAGGCTCTAATGTGCAGTATGACGCCTTATATAAGATGATGTAAGGTACTTACAGGCTCTAATGTTCAGTATGACGCCTTATATAAGGTGATGTAAGATACTTACAGGCTCTAATGTGCAGTATGACGCCTTATATAAGATGATGTAAGGTACTTACAGGCTCTAATGTGCAGCATGACGCCTTACATAAGAATATGAAAGGTACTTACAGGCTCTAATGTGCAGTATGACGCCTTATATAAGATGATGTAAGGTACTTACAGGCTCTAATGTTCAGTATGACGACTTATATAAGGTGATGTAAGATACTTACAGGCTCTAATGTGCAGTATGACGCCTTATATAAGATGATGTAAGGTACTTACAGGCTCTAATGTGCAGCATGACGCCTTATATAAGAATATGTAAGGTACTTACAGGCTCTAATGCAGCATGACGCCTTATATAAGATGATATAAGGTACTTACAGGCTCTAATGTGCAGCATGACGCCTTATATAAGGTGATGTAAGGTACTTACAGGCTCTAATGTGCAGTATGACGCCTTATATAAGGTGATGTAAGGTACTTACAGGCTCTAATGTGCAGTATGACGCCTTATATAAGATGATGTAAGGTACTTACAGGCTCTAATGTGCAGTATGACGCCTTATATAAGGTGATGTAAGGTACTTACAGGCTCTAATGCAGCATGACGCCTTATATGAGGTGATGTAAGGTACTTACAGGCTCTAATGTGCAGCATGACGCCTTATATAAAGTGATGTAAGGTACTTACAGGCTCTAATATGCAGCATGACGCCTTATATAAGGTGATGTAAGGTACTTACAGGCTCTAATATGCAGCATGACGCCTTATATAAGGTGATGTAAGGTACTTACAGGCTCTAATGTGCAGCATGACGCCTTATATAAGGTGATGTAAGGTACTTACAGGCTCTAATGTGCAGCATGACGCCTTATATAAGGTGATGTAAGGTACTTACATGCTCTAATATGCAGCATGACGCCTTATATAAGGTGATGTAAGGTACTTACATGCTCTAATATGCAGCATGACGCCTTATATAAGGTGATGTAAGGTACTTACAGGCTCTAATGTGCAGCATGACGCCTTATATAAGGTGATGTAAGGTACTTACAGGCTCTAATGTGCAGTATGACGCCTTATATAAGATGATGTAAGGTACTTACAGGCTCTAATGTTCAGTATGACGCCTTATATAAAGTGATGTAAGGTACTTACATGCTCTAATATGCAGCATGACGCCTTATATAAGGTGATGTAAGGTACTTACAGGCTCTAATATGCAGCATGACGCCTTATATAAGGTGATGTAAGGTACTTACAGGCTCTAATGTGCAGCATGACGCCTTATATAAGGTGATGTAAGGTACTTACAGGCTCTAATGTGCAGCATGACGCCTTATATAAGGTGATGTAAGGTACTTACATGCTCTAATATGCAGCATGACGCCTTATATAAGGTGATGTAAGGTACTTACAGGCTCTAATATGCAGCATGACGCCTTATATAAGGTGATGTAAGGTACTTACAGGCTCTAATGTGCAGTATGACGCCTTATATAAGGTGATGTACATGTAAGATACTTACAGGCTCGAATATGCAGCATGACACGGGCACGGCACACCTCTCTGCACTAGGGTTGCTGGCGGAGCAGTTGAAATAGCGGTTGAGCTGCCAGTCCATGTAGCCGATTTTATTGTGGCTCATGCCGCAGCACTGGAACTGAGTTAGTGAGTAAGATAATTTAACAGAATTTGAACAGGACGTCAGTTTTATCACAGCATGTCAGCTTGGTGTGGAAGAAGGCCCGAAGTAAGGTAGGTCTTAGAAGTTTACGTGTATGCACGGGTATGGTTCTGACAAACCAAGAAACATAATCGGGGCGAATTTTAGATTTGAATACTCGATCTCAGGTTTCTGGCACGCCTAAGGGACGCAACTCCTAAGGGACGGACTTGGAGTGAGTGAGTATGGTTTAGCACCGCTTTTTCAGCAATATTCTAGCAATATCACGGCGGGGGACACCAGAAATGGGTTTCACACATTTTACATATGTCGGGAATCGAACCCGGGTCTTTGGCGTGACGAGCGCACGCTTTAACCACCAGGCTACCCGACCGCCCGTCGGACTTGGACATGACGGGGGTGGGGGGTACATTGACCCTCATGTCAAGCTACGATTACGACAATAAATACTTTCGAGATTTACAATACGTAATTAAAATTATTCCGATTATGGACATACAAGCAAAGATTGTCTTCCTTGTGTGCTTTTCAAAGGCAGAAACACTGGAGAAAATATTATTCTCTCACTTTCCATGGACATGTATAAATAGCATCTGTACAGTATCGGGCGCATTTCTCTATACAAGAGAACAGAACATTGGTTGAATTCAGTATGTATTTTGTACATTGTTTACATGCACTGTGAGCAGTCCATTCCTTGTATGATCGATGTCTGTGGGTTTAATAATACAGCTGGATATACATGTACCTCTTTCTGTATCAGATCGACCCATTTCCGTTTCTCGTCGTCGTCATGGTAACGCTTGATGGCGTCCTTCAGTATGGTCTCTGGTCCAGACAGGAGAGACTCCCTGGCCTCTGGCATGGTGTAGAACACGAATACCAGGATGCCAATACCCACCTGGATGAACAGCACTACCACGAGGCACACGCGGAACTGGAACAGTGAGTGAGTGAGTGAGTGAGTGAGTGAGTGAGTGAGTGAGCGAGTGGGTGGTCGAGTGGGTGGTCGAGTGAGTGAGTAAATTCATGGCGTTTCAATTTAATGTGGGAAGAAAAATTGAAGTGATGCGGGTATCAAACGTTTATTACCTTGATGAGTGACCCATGAGCACGAGCACGGTGCTAACAAACCTAGATATGTAATTGGAGCGAATCGGGATTCGACCCCACATTTCTGCGAGACGTAACTCTGCACAGGGAATTGCGGCACCTTAGCCGACTGGGCCTCCCGTGGGTTGAACCTGCTTTGGAAGTTGTGAAAAATTCGTGATATATCCGCAGATGCGTGAAAATTGATGCCGACAAACTAAGGGTCAATATTGAGGCGAGATTAGAACCTACAACTAGCGGACCCTTGCAGCTAAGGAGCGCCTTCCTACGATATTTAAGTGGCTTTACTATACTGGGCCACAATCTTATCTTCACTAAAAAAAACTTAAACGTGTTTGGATTATTTAAACTAGTGCAAGTCTTTGACCCAAGCTGATATCCACAGGACGCACAAATATTGAGATCACGCAAAAAGCGACAAATGCATCTTCTGTTACGGACTTGTTCTCCCTTACATTTGCTCTTGAAATCAACCTCTCGTATTTTAGCCACATTTATGTACTTGATCACGTCAAAGGTAAACATGCAAAAACGAAATAAGTCAAGTTGTCAGATGTTTGGACATGTATGATAATGTTTCAAGGTGTACCCCTGGATCGGAAAAGTCCCTTACCCTGCACTTTTAAAACGTCATTAATACTTAACCGGATGTTTTTCATACTATAATGTGCATCTACTTCTACTAGCGTGTTGTTTTGCGCCGATACCAGCAATATTCCAGGCTGATCGCGGCGGTTTGTAAATATTCGAAAAACGGGGGGTTGATGTATTGATCAATGCCCCAACGCCGTCGGGGTACGATGACACGCAATCAACCACGTCACCGAGCCTGACTACTCGATCCATTTTAGTAACTCTAACGACAAGCATATAGGTCTTTGGGGACCTGTGCTGAACCGTATTCGACACGGATCTGTTTGAACATTATGATACAAATGAGGCTAATGATGGCGATGATGTCGCTGCTCGTGAAGATGAAGATGAAGGAGACGATGGTGGTGATGATGTGATGGTGATGAGGATAACGATGATAAACAAAATAATATACTTCCCATAAGGGCATGCATTTTATGAAATTATTTGCAGTATATTTTCACTGAGCATCAAAACAGAAAGGAGTACCCATGTTGGTATTCGAACACGGATCTCCGACGAGAGGAAATAAGACTTTTAACCACCAGTCACTTACAATCTTCAACAAGCGTACGTTTTCCCTGAGAGCGCCTAGAAAGCCGAAGAAGGCGACGATGAAGATGGTGCAGCCCACGATGCACAGCATGACGGCGGGGTCGAGGAAGAAGTAGACGCCCCCGGCGAATATCTGCCCCTTGGACGTCAGGGTCCAGTAGCCGAAACCGAACCCCACCACCCCGGCCACCTGCATGGTATCAAAATCATAGAGAGTTTGTTTGTAGTGCGCGTGAAACTGTCAGTATTTCACTGAAGCATAAATATTGAACATTAAATAAAAACAACAAAACCCTTTCCAGAATACATGAAACCTTTGATAAGAGTCGATTGAACGATTCCGACTATATCATCATCTTCCCCAAATAAGGGCGTTAACTAACTATAAAAGTCATGTGGAAACTGGATTGATATAGTCGATTAACTACCTTGCCTCGGCAAGATGCTATACCATGAGGATGTGTTTATGAATCACTATCAAAATGGTGATGCTACCAGGTGTACATGGTCCACGAATCCCGTCCCACAGGTGCCACCGTCACAAACACATACAAGGGCAAGTCAATTGTGCACCTCAAAAAACACATATGGTACAAGTCAACAAAAGGAATTGCATCAGACATCATTTTTGTCATTGACGCAAAGAATTTGGAAACGTCCTTCACATAAATCCAGTTGGAAGCCCTTGAAATTATACCACAAACCGTGCAATTTCCTTTATGTGAAAATGCAGAAGTTGAACCACGGTAACATGATTAACTTCTTAAAGCCGTCCAAATGTTCGTGTCAGATACATCACGATCCAAGTGAGATTTGATATTTTGATTTACCCATGTAAAACTATTTACTCTTTAAAATCTACTGTCTGCTTTTATTTGTCCCTGTATTTGATTGTATTTAAACATATGGAAACTACATACAAGCGGAGAGGGTATTATAATATGTTGTACAACTCCCATTCGTATACTTATCGAAGGATCAGACTAATGCCCAGTATCCCATGCTTGGGATGCTAGAAATGGTTAACACTAAATTACAAACATTAGAGCAGTGTGTGGGTGAATGTTGCTTTACGACGCAGTCTGCAACAATGCAGCTATATCATGTCAAATAATCATCATCCCGAGGCAAGTGAGTTAACTGACTATAAAAGTCCATTTTCCACCCTTGCCGAACTGGGCTGGTATTATGGAGTTACATTTTAGCTGGACTAATGAGTCTATGCATAGTCCAATCACAATCGTGCAACGAAATAGAAATCCGGTTCGTAAACTGTCATGCAGATGTCGGTCGATTGCAGGATTTGCAAAGCATGTGCTCCCCCAACTCGTTGTCAAGAGATATTTTCCAAATCTTTTCAGGTTTTTAATCAAAGTGCTCACGTGATTTTGCGATGTAAGACACGTTTAATCACAATATAGATCTTGATTATCGGTCAGATCGTCTTGACTGGGCGCCGCCATTTTGTTTGAAGCAAATGCAAGTGATAAGAGGGGTGGAATCTGATTGGTCCATAGGAGAGGCATAGAAAGGACATAATTCGTAATAACCACTGGTGGCGCTACGATCGAGCCTAGTAATTCCTGCCTAGTTCGGCAAGGGTGGAAACTGGACTTTTAAAGTCAGTTAACTCTCAAGCCTCGGGAAGATGGTAAAATATTCGAGTCTGGACCGGCCTAACCAGTGACTGAACGCATAAGCAACGATCCACGCCATCGGGGCACGATGACATGCTATCAACCAAATCACTGACCACCAATGCTCTTTAATCTGATCCTACGACAAGCATGGGATACTGGGTATTAGTCTGATCCTTCGACAAGCATGGGATACTGGGTATTAGTTTGATCCTACGACGAGCATGGGATACTGGGCATTAGTCTGATCAATGTATGGATAGGATACTGGGTATTAGTCTGATTCTTCGACAAGCATGGGATACTGAGTCTTAGTCTGATCCTACGACCAGCATGGGATACTGGGCATTAGTCTGATCAATGCATGGATGGGATACTGGGTATTAGTCTGATCAATGCATGGATAGGATACTGGGTATTAGTCTGATCAATGCATGGATAGGATACTGGGTATTAGTCTGATCAATGCATGGATAGGATACTGGGTATTAGTCTGATCCTACGACAAGCATGGGGTACTGGGTATTAGTCTGATCCTACGACAAGCATGGGATACTGGGCATTAGTCTGATCAATGCATGGATGGGATACTGGGTATTAGTCTGATCAATGCATGGATAGGATACTGGGTATTAGTCTGATCAATGCATGGATAGGATACTGGGTATTAGTCTGATCCTACGACAAGCATGGGGTACTGGGTATTAGTCTGATCCTACGACAAGCATGGGGTACTGGGTATTAGTCTGATCCTACGAACAGCATGGGATACTGAGTATTAGTCTGATCCTGAGACAAGCATGGAATACCGGGTATTAGTCTGATTCTTCAACAAGCATGGAGTACTGGGTATTAGTCTGATCCTACGACGAGCATGGGATACTGGGCATTAGTCTGATCCTACGACAAGCATGGGATACTGGGCATTAGTCTGATCAATGCATGGATGGGATACTGAGTATTAGTCTGATCCTACGACAAGCATGGGATACTGGGCATTAGTCTCATCAATGCATGGATGGGATACTGAGCATTAGTCTCATCAATGCATGGATGGGATACTGAGTATTAGTCTGATCCTACGACAAGCATGGGATACTGGGCATTAGTCTGATCAATGCATGGATAGGATACTGAGTATTAGTCTGATCCTACGACCAGCATGGGATATTGGGTATTAGTCTGATCCTACGACAAGCATGGGATACCGGGCATTAGTCTAATCCTACGACAAGCATGGGATACTCGGTATAAGTCTGATCCTTAAACAAGCATGGGGTACTGGGTATTAGTCTGATCCTACGACAAGCATGGGAAAACGGACATTGGTCTGATCTTACATGGATGGAATACTAGATATTATTCGTCTCCTGGGGCAGTAAAGGCCAACCAGCCAATTATCGCCCGTATATAGTTACACAACCATTTCTTGTTTCTTTTATTTTGAACCACCATCAAACATGGGTGTGTTTCCTTTGCCCGGCAGTTGGTATTATCGCGTGTATAAAGTACCAAAACAGATTAACCCTCTGTCGCCTTAATGACAAATGGCTATTAATGGACTCTGCAAGGATTTATTAAGATTATGGAAAGGGTTTTGTGGCTTTATTTAGACCTAAATCATCCATATTTCAAAAGGAAAAGACCAATAATGCACCAATAATAAATATGGACTATCACACTTGTATTGAAACTTTTGGGCATAGTTCAGAAATTTTTCCCATTCCAGTATATAGTATTATACGAGGGCTGGCTGAAACGTTCTAAGCCTAACTGTGAAAGACCCGTACCAAGTCGATGGTTTTCATTTATTTCTCCACATGGTCCCCTTCCAGGTTTACACACTTTTGCTGCAAGGCCTGGATGCCGGTCAAGAAGAAACTTTCTTCAGCCACCCTAAAAAAGTCATTCACAGCGGAAATGACGCCATCATTACTAGGAAAATGGCGACCGGCTAGTTTCTTTTTCATTTTGGGAAACAGGTGGAAGTCTCACGGGGCCAAATCGGGTGAATAAGGGGGATGGTCAATGAGTTCGAAATCACAATCATGGATCGCTGACAAGGCAACCACCGATTTGTGAACAGGAGCATTGTCTTGGTGGGTCAGGACTCCTTTAGTGAGCATTCCCCGTCGCTTAACTTTGATAGCTTCACGCAACTGTCTCAGTAGGTCAGCATAATATCTTCTATTGATAGTCTGGCCTTTTCCAATCCAAGATAGTCAATCAGCAGAATACCCTTGGAATCCCCAAAGACTGAAGCCATCAGCTTTCCAGCAGAAGGAACCGATTTGGCCCTTTTTTTTGGGGGGGGGGGGGGTCCGGATGCTTCCATTGTTTAGACTGAATTTTGGTTTCTGGTTGAAAGTGATGAATCCAGGTCTCATCCATGGTTACAAATCGGGCCAAAACATCATCGGGATCTGCTTCAAAACGGCATAAATTGTCACGGGACGTCAGGAATCTGAGTCAGGTTTCTGATCCGCTGTCAAGAGCTTTGGCACCCATCTTGCAGAAACCTTTGTCATGCCCAACTCGTTGGTGATAATGTGCTCAACCCTCTCATGAGAGATGCCCACAACACTGGCAATATGTCGAGTGGTCAATTGTCGATCAGCCATCACCATGTCATGCACCCGGGTAATGTTTTCCGGAATTGTTTCTTTTGAAGGCCTTCCTGGACGCGGGTCATCGTCAAGGCTCTCTCTGCCACGCTTAAATTCCGCAGCCCACTTCATTACAGTGGAAAAGGAAGGGGTATCATCCCCTAAAGTGGAGACCATGTCAGCATGTATCAGTGTTGGAGTTAGCCCTTTCAGTTGCAGGTACTTGATGACTGCTCCATAGCCAGTTTTGTCCATTTCTGGTGATTTCAATGGGTAGGTTCACAAGATGGTCTGGTACAAAGACAATAATAACACTACAGTTGCAGTTCTTATGTCTATGATTCATTAAATGATTGTACTTTTGGTGTCAAAAGTTTGTTTCAATCCGATTGAGATATCCCACCTTAGGCTTAGAACTTTTCAGCCAGCCCTCGTAGCAACAAATGAAATCATCACGATGAACATGTATTAACAGAAATAGAGGCTGATTGTGTTCGCGGAATCCCGGTTCAACAAATTGATTAATCAGATGAAACCTCATCCATTATCGGACCTCCTGTCGCTTTATTAACTACTGCAGTCCTCATGAAATAAGTATGAGGTTCTCGTTTGAGTGCGGGATATTAACTTCAAGTGATGATTTCTAACATTCATCAAAAGAGCTGAGCTCGTATGCTCTTCTGCCGCACTAGACATCACATTTGACAATTTCATCTCAATAAACAATCAAACCAGGAGATCGATTTGACAGACACTATTTAACTGTAGTCGTCATGTGGAGAATCCTCGAACGATGCTTCTGTTTCAAATGATGATCTTTCCATCGGTCTCACTGCTAAATCGCTGTGCCGAAACAAGCGCTCGGTCCGATTGACATAGGATCATGTGAATAAACACATCTGAGTGAGCATTAATCGTCCAGTCATTACGGAGTTTCAAAATGTTGACCTACAGGCACTAAATATGTCATCGTTGGGTCCCTTTGAAAGGAGCTTAGTTCGGGTCATTTGGAACTTCTTGCTTCAAGTTATTCAAAAGCCACCTTTTGTCAGATAACTCGAATTGCGATACATACATCTCGTTCTTAATGATAAATATACTTACACTGGTTCACTCACACAACACATATTAAAACGTCTAGACTTATACAAAAACTGGCCAAAGGATCGTGAAGTAGTCTTCTTTACATTGATGAGATATAGAATTGCTTTTATTTTCTTCCTAGTTTTAAAAGGAAAATGTTTTTGTTACCCGCTGCAAGTTTTTAATAAAAATACAACTCTGTCAGATGAAAACGCAGAACAGGCTCACAATGTCATATCATACAATACTTGTACACGAAAACAAATAAAACTCACCCAGAATAGAAAATTGAAGATAAATATTGAATACTTCAGAAAGAGTCCACACAGGTATTCCCTCCGGTAATTGGCAGGGGTCATCCGTCGTTCCGGTACATACAACTCAGTGCTGGAATCCTGCTCGTCCTCCTCCTCTGTTCCTGTCTCCCTCAGCGAACTGTACTGTCCCGGAGACGTTTCATCATCCCCTTTATTGTCCTCTCGTGTAACAGAACTGCTCACCGAAGGTCCAGCTCCGGCTGGTCCATAAGATAAACACGTCTCTTGAACCTCTGCACACGGTCGTAAGGGGTCACTGAACGTGACCCTCACAGGGTTATCTCCCCTTGAGTTATCTCCCCTTTTATCGAAACATTGCAGTTGCACATTAGGTTTTCCTGATTTTGAAGCTGTGTCTGCAGGTAGATTTTCGGGTGGTTCCGTCACAGTAGGTTTATGTGGTTGTACTAATGGTCTTTGATCTGTTGTGGCACTTTGTAATCTCCATGGATTGTTTTGACGGTTGTCGTTTGAAGGGCCTGGAAGTGTCGGCCAACAGAGGGCGGCACCTGTCTTCACAACATGGTCTCCCGGTGAAGCCGGGACCCCACCTGCATCAATGTGTGTGTCTTCTTCAGAATCCATGAAAAGGATCTCTTCTTCGTCTGCAATGGGCGCTGAAACAGGATCGTGTCATGTTTAGAAAGTTTGGAAATCTTTGTTACAGCAGAACGTTGTGAAGTAGAGATCGAAGCTCATCATCACAATCAATTTATTATATATACGTCTGCGAGGGTGCGGCGAGGCGAGGGTGGAACACCGGAGGAACACACATTTGATTTGTACAAATCAATTATAGGCTTCTCGCTCATCTCACATAGGATGAGGACCACAGGCTTCTCGCTCAATATAAAAATAACACCACACCTATATAATGGTTCAGAGCTGTGCTCACTCTATCACTTTTCATGAAGGAGTGGACCCGTGAAGATCCGGGGTAGAATAGGTCTTCAGCAACCCATTCTTGTCGTAAAAGGGGACTATGTCGACAAACGGGATCGGGTGGTCAGGTTCGCTAACTTGGTTGATGCATGTCATCGTATCCCTTTTGCGTAGATCGATGCTCAAGATGTCAATCACTGGATTGTCTGGTCCAGACTTGAGTATTTACAGACCGCCGTCATATAGCTGGAATATATTTTTGAGTGCGGCGTTAAACAACAAACAAACATAACGGAGTGGGTACACAATTAGAGAGGTAAAGTACAGCTCGTCTTTGAGGGATATCTCTGTGTGCATCATAAAAGTTCATGGGGGAGTAGAATCGTTTGAACGTGAGAAAAGAAGTGAATACAGGCTACCTGGGCGTAGATGACCTGTGCGGGTAATAGGCAGAGGTGAGATGGCATCGGGGAATAGGCCTAAACACACAATAATTATGCAGTCCATACCTGGGGTGGTGCTTTCCATCTTAGACGTAAACATCCATTTTGGCTTTCTTCTTATATTCAAATGACATAATAAAAATCGGATATATTGTTCAAAGGGGCATTGAACCCAACTCACCGACCACCTCATTGCTGTTCAATCACAAAGGCAATCGGATACCCTATTTGTAGCCGTCCCAGCTTGACTTGGAAATCACTGTGCCTATTTATAGAACGTCCAACAAATGCATGTACTTCAATGAAGAGTCGCTACTTTCTTTCACACGTTTATTTGTCAAGACGCTACACGTCAAGATTGGACCTGCGGCCTTCTTAACTTTCTTCCCCACCTTCCCCAAAGGCCTCCTGAGTGTCTTTTCCGTATTCTTGTAGTAGAGTGTCTTGAGTATTGTTTCACGCCGCTACCGGCAATTTTCCAGCAATATCTCGGCGGGGGACACCAGAAATTAGCGTCACTTATTTAAGTGGAGTCGTCCAGATTGCTACAGCGTGTGACAAACCGACTGAGCGTCGCCCTACTCCCAAGGCGTGGCTCGACATTCAAACCACTGGTTTGCCGGACCCAAATACGATTATTCACAGGGTGGGTGGTGTCTGGGATTTTATCGAAAAAAGAAATTGTCCCAGACATGTATAATTTTGCTTCTGACAGTTGAAGAAAAGAAAGACATTATCAGCCACGAAAAACATTCTTGCAATCTGTTTTTTGTTAAGTCGGATTTAGGCTCATGGTCGCTAATTCTAGTGTGATCGGAATCTCAGATTAGGACCATCGGTCTGTCAACAACATACGCACACTCGTGGATTTCATAAAATTGGTACACAACATGACCTGTTACGTTAGCTTTACCTCCTTAAATTGACACAACGTGATGTAAGGGAAATATTATTTAAAACGGCGTTAACAAAACTCACTCATTCATTCCGAGTGCCACTGTAGTCTTCATTGCAACATCCATCACGAACCCGTGTTACAATCATCATCATCATCATCATCGCCATCGTCATCAGTTACGTGAGAACATCAGCATCGGTGACGAGAGGTGCCCTCATTTCCCCCGTTGCTGAACATGCGCAGTGACCATTCAGAAGAGAAGTTCACTTCACAGTGTACAGATCGGCATACTTCTGTAGGTTACCCTGCTGGAGAATGTGTTCCATCTACCACGGACAACAATAATTACCAGCGAGTTACCTGGTTCCCTCAACATCCATCATTCTACTGCTTGTTCCTCCGTCACGCTACACGTCGCCCGCTGCCTGTCTATCTCAGGGCTAATTGCCTCTCCTACCGTTCACAATTACTAGTCTATTTCTGATACCGGAGTGAAGGTCTACCAGATTGTACCACAGTTGGTAGCTGTTTGAGGCGCCGTAGGTCTCCGGGACAAGCCGATAAGCTTTCTTGTTGCATTTGACACAACCAGTATGTTTCCTTATAACAAGCCACGCAAGGTTCGAAATGACACCAGCACATCCGGCAAGTCTTGTTTGTACTGCTCTGAACTGCAAACACCTGTGAGTGAGTGAGTGAGTGAGTGAGTGGGTGGGTGGGTGGGTGGGTGAGTTTCTTTGTTTTTTTGTGAGTGGGTGAGTGAGTGCAATCGTCCAGTTAAACCCCGCCTGCCTGTATATTATCAAATCTGGGCCAGACAAACAGGTGACTGAAAATATGACAATCGGGTCACAGAGCACGAAATCGGAGAGCCTGACCATCCGATCCAATGTAGTCGCTCTTCCCACAGCCACGGAGTGCTGAGAACGTATACTTACTGGGACATGAGTAAAAGAACATGTTTTGTAGTAAGACGTATTTGCAGTTCACAACTAGTGATTACTGCCCGTTGTAATGTTTTGCTGTTTATTTTTTGGAATGTCATTGCAATCCTAACCGGGGACACGTGTATAAAAACGTGACAAACTACCCCAGTAGTTAACGTATCACAAGAACTTGAAGAGATTTGCCATTATTAAGGGGTTTACTATATGTTATCATTATAAGGACTAGTTGACTAAAACAGTTAGTTTCTATCGCTGATAAAGACATGAGCGTGTTTAATTGTTGGAATGCAATCTCAATACTGAGTCACTTATATATCTGTTTAGCTGTTAAATATAATGAATCATGCTTGACGCAATGTACTTTTATCACGGAAGGTGTGTGAGGGGCCTTATCGCTCATCCGTCAGAATACAAACATTACCTGACCATTAACTAGAGTTATTCTACCTATATATAAGTCAAAATAAAACTACGATCGTGTTGCTCATTGAAGAGTTACCATAGTGTCGATTCCTACCATAGACGCCTGACGCAGGTCAGTAATATCCGTACACCTGAATTACCATGGTTTTTTTTATAGTTTTAAAATTATGATCCTGTTTGGGATCATGTTTTATATGTAAGAATCCAACATACACGCTTGTTAAAACTTCTTCTGTGACAAGATGATCATTTGCTAATGCTTTTAGTAAACCCCCAATCATGATTGACCATTTTCTCCCCATCAGTTGATGATGCCTCATTTCGCTCGTTCTATTAACATGCACGACCATTCCACTTTGACTGACATACATCACATCGTCATGTGCCAACATGGGGCCATCACTAGACCATGAAACCATACTACATTACTACAACGCCCACCACGATCACAGAAGATAGCCAATACCAGAAATAACACGTTTCCATCAACTTGTCAAAATGTCAATACGACTTGAGCTGTTTATGACAGAGGAGGTATCTAAATGTATATTTCATGGGTGAGTGGTGAAGGAATCGAAGTGATCCGTGTGAAATGACAAAACAAATGTAAATAGACATCACTCAATAAATCGACATTCTCTTGTGAGTCTGATGGGTTAATCGATATATCTCGTGGTTGAATGCTTCACGCTGGTCCTATAATAGGCTTGGATAAGGCATCTTCATTCAGTAAATCCTATGGGATAAATATGATATCCAACACACTTGTTACCAACTCTGTGAATAGCTATCATGTTACAAGATCAGGTTTCAGGCATCCAGTTTTAATCGGTGCTTTTTTTATTCCACTGCTTTGGTTGGCATTTCGTTATCAGCTCTTGCAAAAATAATTTTGCAAAATATTAAGATAAAATGTTTTTAATAGTTTCGGACCGCTTGCTGTGACCAATGTGATTTCTGCTTCTGTTATTGGATAAATATTAACAGAAAGTATCTCGCAGTGAAGTGGATTCAGTAATATCGATTCCATCATAAATAGTCCGTCGCATAATTATTGTGTTAAAACTCATCAGATTGCCCTTAAGAGCTCCGCGGAGCACAACGCGGGTTTAGCGTCACAGACACCTGATCCACAACTGAAAGTTACGTCATTTAATACTGATAAAGTCTTCACTTGGCAACAATGGTGTAACTAACATTGAACGCGGAATGTTTCTGAGAGGGGTGGGGGGGGGGGGGGGGGGTAAGTTTTGCTCTAATCGATTATAGAAAATTATGAATATCGCCAGGTATGGGTTTTATGTCTAATGATGTAGCACCCAGACCGACTTACGTGCAGAGAAACACTACACCATGGAATATATGGTATGTTATACCGGTAGGGGGGAAACAGGGAAGGGTTTTCATTACTCGAGTGTGTGAGGGGTCAAGTTGGGTGTTAGTAAAGTAAACTGCCGGGCAAAGTATTCACCCATGTTTGATGGCGGCTAAACATGATACAAGGTGAGGTGAGGTGAGGTGAAATGGGGTTTAACGTCGCGTCCAAGATTATTGCACTTATATAGCGATGTATGTGTGTGTGTGGCTGCTTCTACTAGTCCGGACTGATGCCGATTTATAGTGCTAGCACACTGAGATACCATGCCGCAGTTTAACATGAATACCCCACTCAGACACAGTATACCGACTCCGAGCCGACCAGTCCTTGTTTTAGCCCCTTAATGCCGAGCACCAGACAGGGTAACAACAAGTACCTTCTTTTAACGTCTTTTGGTATGACGCGGCCGGGGATCGAACCCCGGACCTTCCGCTATCCGGGCGGACGCTCTACCACTAGACCACGGAGACGGTCTACACATGAAACAAACAAGACATGATTATTCGATGGTGATGTATTGGATGCCGCATCATCACTGTGTTTTGGACCTTACGTTCTCAGTGCTTGTTTTGTTACGTTTGTAGGAGGCACGAGTGGCCCAGTCGTCTAAGGCGCCCCGATTCGCTGTGCAGAGTTGCGTCCCTTGGGCACGCCAGAAACCTATGATTGTGGGTTCGAATCTCGGTTCGCCCCGATTATGTTTCTAGGTTTGTCAGCACCATACCCGTGCTCGTGGGTTTCACGGAAGTGGTAAACGTCTCAGACCTGCATCACTGCAGGCTTTCCTCCAACATTAAGCTGACACGCCGCGTTATAACTGGAATACTGTTAAAAGCGGCGTTAAACCCAACTCACTCACTCACTGCTACGTTTGTAATGTTTTGGTCAAATCAAATATCAAGTGTATACTTTCTTTTGCACGTCAGTATATTTCAGTTGCACCTGTACATATCACGTTGCGTCAGCTCATATATATATATTTTTATTAATTGTGTATAAAGGTGTAAAACATATGCCACTTCATCTATGTTATATTGTCTCTTAAGTCAAATTTGGCTGGATGCTCTTATTTCATGCCGTGGTGGTGAAGTCTAGTGACGTACATTGTTCGCTCGTCATACTGAAGATCCGGGTTTGATTCCCAATACGCGTACATTTCTGGTGTCCCCCGACCAGATAATTCTGGAATATTGCTAAAGCGGCGTAAAACCATATTCACTCACTGTTACCTAATATGTTCATTTTAATGTAGTCAATTCTCGGGACGGGACTTGACTGTATATTGTTTTCTGTATTGACAATACACATTATTTCTGCTTCAAACACAACATTCTAAGAAATTAGCAAAACATTGAGAAATCGATATGCGTATGTCATCAGATTGAAGCAACAAACGGAAATTAATATTTACATCGTCAAAACCAGTAATCCCACCACGACATTCACACACACACGTTCGTATTGGAGCATACAATCTGTTGCTTTACAAATACAGCTGTTATGCATCCAACGAAAGATTAAACCTGTTGTTATATGGCAGTGTAGTTCATTGTCAAATAAGATTGCAATTGTTTTATTTTGATTTTATTAAGATTCAGTTGAGGTTCAGAGCACTGTGTTTTGACAATGGTTAGTTGTTAGGAATGTTATACTATCTAATGTGAGCAGTGGTGTGGAAGTCACTATATTTAGATTCTTTTGGAGTCTAGTGCAATCTGAAATTGTCCAGCACAGCTCATCTTCCCGAGGCAAGGGAGTTACTATAAAAGTCCAGTTTCCACCCTGGCTGAACTTGGTGAGGTGAAATTGGGTTTAACGTCGCGTCCAAGATTATTGCACTTATATTGCGACGTGCATGCACGTGTGTGTAAGTGTGTGTGTGTGTGTGTGTGTGTGTGTGTGTGTGTGTGTGTGACTGCTTGTACTAGTCCGGACTGATGCCGATTTATAGTGCTAGCCCACTGGGATACCATGCCGCAGTTTAACATGAATACCCCACTCAGACACAGTATACTGACTCCGAGCCGACCAGTCCTTGCTTTAGCCCCTTAATGCCGAGCGCCAGGCAGGGTAACAACAAGTACCATCTGTTAACGTCTTTTGGTATGACGCGGCCGGGGATCGAACCCCGGACCTTCCATTCTCCGGGCCTGGCTGAACTAGGGAGGAATTGTGTTGAGTTATGTTTTGGCTGGACGAACGAGTCTATGCATAGATTTCGGTCGATTGCAGGATATGCAAAGCATGTGTACCGCCAACTCTGTATGAACAGATATTTCATGTTTTTAATCAAGTGCTCACGTGGCTTGATCCACTTCGCGAAGTAAGACCTGTTTTATTACAATATAGATTTTGATTATCCACAAGATCGTCTTGACTGGGCGTGGCCATTTTATTGGAAGGAGATGCAAATGACATGAGAGGTGGTATGGGAGGGACATGTAAGCGACATAACTCGCAATATAGCCACTGATAGCGCTGCGATCGAGGCCAGAAATTCAAGCCTTGTTCGGCAAGGGTGGAAACATGATTTTTATAGTCAATGGACTCCCTTGTCTCGGGAGGATCAGCACAGCTAGAATAATCCAGTACTGTATAGCGTGCAAGAGCGTGTGTGAGCATGCCTCTCTCATCTCCCATCACATCTCACATTACATCAGGACCAGCGGTTCACCCTGAAGGCCTATTTTGAAAGCTTGACAAGTGTTGCTGCTATATGAATATTATAATCATTGACTTTTTGTTATTTGCACTGCTATTATATTGTAAAATGCCATTGAATTTTGTACTGCCACTCCGTTGTGTACTGCCATGGTAATTACTTTGCAGTAAATTGTTCTGACTTGTAGACCAAGTTAATTTTATAATACAAGTGTTAATTGTATACAATTTCTCTTTGTATGTAGGTTTAGATTTGGGTACAGATTTCTGCCTTAACATAATGTTTCACTTCTGAAGTCGACACGTAACACAGTGTTGTTCTAATAGTGTGTTGACCGCCTCTGTGATTGTACCTTGACACTGAAGAATGCTTGATTCTCATCGGTAAAAATAAGACTAAAATCAAATATTCGATACCTAAATATTAACATGCCCTTAAAACACCAAACATTTAAGTCTGAAAACAACGATCTATCGAGAGCCTACGCATCGATGCATATAACAATGGCGACAGGGGCGGTCGGGTAGTCTAGTGGTTAAAGTGTTCGCTCGTCACGCCGAAGATCCGGGTTCGATTCCCGACATGGGTACAATGTGTTAAGCCCATTTCTGGTGTCCCCGCCGTGATGTTGCTGGAATATTGCTAACAGCGGCGTAAAACCATACTCACTCACTCACCCAATGGCGGCCGGTAACCCATTGGAATTGCGTACGCTCGATATCGGAATATCATCAGATGGTTCTTGTCACTTACTGGTACAAGCGTCATCCCTAAAGACGTTAAAATATGGTACTTGTTGTTACCCCGCCTGGTGCAATCAGGGGATAAAACAAAGACCGATCTGAATCAGTGTAATAGTGTGCCTGAGTGAGGTACATACGATAACCTGCGCCATGGTTTCTCAGTGGACTAGCAGAAGAAAACCCGCATAAGTTCGGACAAGTACAAGCAGCCACGTCGCTATAGAAGTGCAATCATCTTGATTGCGATGTTACACATTTTAACATACGTCACCAATGGTCTCATCATGCCTTCCAACTATGGAAACCTTATGGGGAAGCCTTTGGGTTAAAGCTTTCGCTCGCCACGCTGAAGACCTGGTTTCAATTTACAGCATGGATACACTGAAGACTAAATCTCACTCACTCACTCATTCGCGGCGGAGGCATCTCCGACAACAGTTGTTATTTCGGTTTGTTGTTTCTTGGTTAACGTCGCAATCAAAGATATTCCAGCTATATGAGGGCACCATAAATGATCGAGTCTTGACCAGACAATCCACTGAAGGGAAGTGATTTTGTGCTCATGTCGTCAATGTACAACTGGTATGGATGTGTTGTTGGTGACAGAATTAATTTTTATTTTTACTTCAAAACGAAGTTTATTTTCGGAAAAAAATATTTCAAGTATTCAGAGCTACAGATAAGCTGCGTATTTGCGAAAAGTAATCAAATGTATAAAACAGCATGCCTAAATACCCAATGAAGCTTTTTCAGCCTGTGTACAATGGAGCTTATTTACGATACACAATTACAAGCTAATTTACTTTCCGAGTCAAGCCTATAGTTAGATCCCTTATAATCATCTAAAACATTATTTTATTTTATTTTAAATCTCAAATTGTTAACTCATTTTGGGAAACACTCAATAGAGTGATGAATAGATGAGTGAAATATTGGTTACCCAATGAAAAATGTAATAACACAATTAAAATAAAACCTCTGCAGTGTTGTCATGAAGAAATAAGTATCAGAACACCCCACCCCTACCCCTCTCATGGAAAATGGTCGGTCGGACTTCTTCACTACTTGTATAAGATTGACTGACCCCGTTCTATATAATACACACGATGTTTGACACTGAGGGCTATCTCCGTGGGGGACCGGAGTAGGATAGGTCCCCAACACCCAACTGCTGGTCGTCAGGTAAGACTTGGCTGAGGCTGTGGTTGTCTCTGCGCCATCGTACACTAATTACGTGGATCGCTGCTCATATGTTCTTTCACTGGTTTGCCTGGTCCAGACTCGACTACTGACAGGCCGTAGTGGTGGAACCGGAATATTGTTGACTGCGGCGTCAAACGATCTTCACGTCCTCCCAGGCTTTAATGCGTTGATATATCTGAGCGCACATAGTCACCTTTCGGAGCTGCAAGCTGTCTCACTGGGCTACCGAGCGTTAAATAGAGACAGCAGCGGTTATGACGTAGAAATATGCTCCAAATGTTTCATTTTACTGTACAAGTCAATATTCAGGCATTGCCAAGTTTCGTTGAGCGTGACTGTGCTGGTCAATAAATCATGACATGTATTTTCCTCGCAACACCACCGCTGATATAACATCAGCATTACGGCTTGTTAACATTGCGGCTGTGAGTTTCTGAGATAGTTTTATTATACAGCATCCAATGATGTGGAAACCAAACTAATCATACACGTTATCAACCGATAATATAACAACTACAAGTTATGCGCCAACATGTTGCAATTTATTAGAGTAATATTTGCTAATACACGAGCGATATTGAAGCATTTAGTCATCAAGATTGCTGCTCCATGTCAGTTTGACATGGGAGATAAGGCACCTAGCCGCCATGTATTTATCGTCCCCATTAAGGCACCTAGCCGCCATGTATTTATCGTCCCCATTATCAAGACCACCGACGACTATTTAGTATTTACAAATATGTACTTTTTCAAAATATTACAAAACAACAATACTGATGCATTTTTTGCAAATATCACAATAGCTTTTCAAATTTTCTCCTGTAAATTCTTTCTTCTTAAAACCTTATGTGAGTGAATTGTATTGACATCACTTTCAGCATTATTCAAGCTGTACCAAGTCATAATATAACAGAAAATAGGCATGATCGTATATACGGTTGCTATTTACGAGAAAGCGTTGTGTAATTACATGCAATTAATACGGACAGGTTGGCCTAAAAACGCCTTGTATAAAAGGTCGAAATATGATAATATGTCATTACGTCCAGCTCTGCAGCAGATTGTTATATCAACTAGAAGGTATGCGTCCACATAATGCAATGTGTTAGTGTAATAATTGCTATTCCACGAACAATATTGAAGCATTTAGTCATCAAAATTGTGTCTCCATGTCAGTTTAACAAGGGAGACCATGCAGGCGTGTGGTATATTTGGCCGCTTAGCTTCCAACCCGTGGGTTGTATTTCCTAAATGAATGTACTGAGGCTAGATATAATTCTGTACAGATATTATATCTGTGATATTATCATGCTGGAAATTAAATGGTTGTGATTACTGAATCATTGTTTTGGGGTTGTTGAGTTTTATTTTTGCCATTAACATCAACGTACAATCAAGTAAATTTAAGCACTCGTTTCATTTCATGTGTTTTGGCTTGACGGGAAAATAACGTGACAGCAGTATTGTTAAGCGGCGATGGTGTCGTGATTTTGGAATTCTGATACTTTTATTATGATGAAAAGCAAGAGCATTCAACTCTACCCTCGTTAAAGAGAGATTGTCGTCATTATCATAACCGTCCGACGACTATTTTAGTATTTACAAATTTGTTCTTTGACGTTATGACGAAACAACAATACTGGTGCATTATTTGAAAATAAAACACAAATGTTTTATTCTGGTGTAAATTATGTCTTCTTAAGACCGTACCACGGAACCCCAAGACTTCACAACTTTCTCGTGAAGGGAACAGAACCCGAATATATGGCATGGCGAGCCATCACTTTATCTTTTACGACCTCACCGTTATTAAAATCATAAAGTCTATGTGATATATAGCACTCAATAGTCAATACTCAATACTCGTAATACCGTAATACATAAACATATATCTGGTCTTTCATACACAATGTAATAAAAAAACGATATTGCATTTAGTCTATCGCTACAGCCAGAACTTGATAAATAGTAGTAAACACACGTCTAAGTCAAGATCATCCGCTAGACCGAGATGTTATAGTAATTTTCAGCTTAACTATGGAATAATCATGGCATATCGATATATCATATCTCAAATGGCACTATTTACATTTTGAGAACATTTGCCGTAGAAACAAACATCTGTTGAAACTTTCTGACTTTTCCTCAAATTTGCTGCTTAAAACCCTGTAAGCCATACAGATCTTATCTAATGTATAAATAACAATTTGACGGGAAAGCCAAGTCAATCCAGTTGTAAAAACGGCCTGCATATATAGATCTATGTTTTATACGAAGCGGCAAAACCCAATAGTTCAAGAGTCGGCGGTTTGAGTGAGAATATATTTGCGAAGAATATACAAAAGTTACGTACCTTGAGGTCTTGACATATTTAAGTGCGCTGAAATTGCCCATATAACTGTGTGTTTCTCTCTTTTTGGCTATTTTGGAATCACTTCATGGAAAGCAGAACAGTGTCCTTTGAGCTGGTCACAGACGAAACCAAAGCTACCACTAAACACAGTGCTCCATTACAGGCGAATAAATATTGACAGTTCTGCGACGAAACGCGAACATTCTCGTTATAATGCGAAGTCAGTTTCTTTCAAGAAATATCATTACTTTTCAAAAGGTTACTTTGGGTTGGTCATAAATACAAACTTTCAATGAAAAACAATTTTAACAATAGCACATACGTTCTATTTAATGCATAATACATAAATTCGCGTTATAACGGTTTTCGTGATAAGGGGAGGCTACCAAGCACGGTCCCATGCCAACGAAAGCTAATTTCATCCAATGCAGAGCGATGCAATCTGACTTTTATTTGCTGCAAACATTTGTAGGCGACTATGTTATAGATTTAAGTGGACATTATCATGATTATTAAGAGAAATTGACAGAGAGATCCGCCCGAAATTGATTCAGGTTGGGACGTGGAACAGCAACAATATGATAACCCATGGGAATTAATGGTGATATCTGCGACATTGATCTCGTTTGTTGAAATGAAACAAGAATATCTTGTTGATGTTGTTTTATTTTAAAAGATAAAGATCTGAATGAATAAAACAAAAACAACCGCGAAGGATTTTAAAAGAAAAAACAATTACGGACTATTCCAAGTAGTCAAGCATTTGCTGAAATCGGAGTATAGTTTCTTTGGTGACCCCTGTAGGGTATTCGTGCAATATATGGAGTATTGTTCAACTGTTACTGTTTGTGCATTCTAATCGAGGACATGATTTTTTCTTCGAATTTACATTCTTTTAAATAGTGATGCATGTTTTCCTCTGAGAACTTTGGTTTCGGAGATGACATCAACATTATATCGAACAACATATAATTAGTATTCTTCTGTTTACTTTTCACATGGGAACAATATATCCCCCTGTCTAGGTGGTATTGTAGAAGGTTGTAAATTTGCTTGTTTATTCTTTAACGCTGCACTAAGTAAGCCTTTCTGGTTAGAATAGGTCTTCAGCAACCGATGCTGGCCGTAAAAGGCGACTACGCGATCGGGTGGATCAGGTTCGTCGACTTGGTTGATGCATGTCATCGTATCCCAATTGTGTGGATTGATGCTGATGATGTCAATCAGTGGATTGTCTGTCTGGTCCAGACTTGATTATTTACAGACCGCCGCCATATAGCTGGAATATTGGGGAGTGCGGCGTTAAACCAAAAACAATCCAAACCAAAGAACCCGCACGTGACCGACTCCTCTGTTCAATGCAGTGTTTAGTGTTTCTTAATTCATTTTTTTATAGTGAAACATGAGCACACAATTTCATAAAATTTACCTCCAAAATATTCATGATCCCTAAACAAATTTGTACAGTATAGTTACTACTGTGCTTACATACACAAACTAGTTCCCTCTCACTGACGTCAGCCGCGCAACACTCCGAGCTACGGCCATTGCTAAATATCGATTGATAAAAACAATAAATTATAGATTCAGACATCTGAAATTGATTTCTTGATAAGATTCACGCAATAACCTTGCACGCCTATTGACTAGGCCTTTATTGCAAGTCTGGAAACAGGTTGAGAGCAGAAAGTTATTTATGCAACTTAATTGTGCTACGGGTACTTTGGCATTATTTGGGGTAGCCTAATGGATAAAGTGTTCGCTCACCGCACAGAAGACCCGGGTTAGATTCCCTACATGGGTTCAATTGATAAGCCCCTTTCTGGTGTCCCCCGCTGTCATAGTGCTGAATAATTCTCCCTAAATCCCGAAGGACCGCCTCCGTGGTGCAGTTTCTGTGCTGTTTAACGCCACACTCAGCAACATTCCAGCTATGTGACGGCGATCTGTTAAAATCCAGACAATCAAGTGATTGACATCATGAGCATCGCCCTATGCAATTGGGATATGATGACATGCACAGCGTTAGAAATTGGCACTAGTCCTGTAGTCCTTGCCAAACTGCCCAATAGCTAAAGTACCATAAGGACTACTAGAAATTTTTACAGCCGTTTTTAAGAGTTTTGCTATATGTTATCATTTTAAGGACAATTGGAATAAAAATGTTAGTTTCTGTCACTGCATGCATCAACCAAGTGAGGGAGCCTGGTCATATGATCCTGTTTAGTCGCCTCTCGCGACAAGCATAGTCGCCTGTTACGACAAGCATGGGTTGCTGAAGACCTATTCTACACCGAGTCCAAGTCGAGCTGATCATTCAGTCGCCTCGTAGAAACAGTCTGATACGGGACCTATCCGAACACAGAATCCCCAAAGGAGGTGAATTTTTTTTATGATTACGGGAAAAGAATTAATTGGTTGTTAAAAATAAAAGATTACAGACGGGAGGACGTGTTAATATCGGTATCTATTTACCCTCAGCATAGACCGGAGGTACTAAATTGGCTCATCAAAATGCAGGAAGTGAAAGGAATTAGCGTCAACCTTGAGCCATTTCGTGAATGAGTCAGATGGCCTGCAACTCATGGAAGGTCATGATATGTCAATTATTAAATTCAGTAAATTGTCAGTCGTATGTCCTGATAATATCAGGGGGCACGGGTGGCCCAGTCGTCTAAGGCGCCGCGATTCGCTGTGCAGTGTTGCGTCCCTTGGGCAGGCCCGAAACCTATGATTGTGGGTTCGAATCTCGGTTCGCCCCGATTATGTTTCTAGGTTTGTCAGCACCATACCCGTGCTCGTGGGTTTCACCGAAGTGGTAAACGTCTGAGACCTGCATCACTTCGGGCTTTCCTCCCACATTAAGCCGACACGCCGCGATATAACTGGAATACTGTTAAAAGCGGCGTTAAACCCAACTCACTCACTCACTCACTCCTGATAATATCTGTAGCATCCCTCATACTTACAATGCGTGCCTAATCTCTCTCTCTCTCTCTCTCTCTCTCTCTCTCTCTCTCTCTCTCTCTCTCTCTTTTCAATGCGTAGGCGAAAAATTCCTAATTCCTAACATCTCATGGATTAGGGCGTCGACCTGGAGGGCTAATGGATCTGGGCTGACTGACCAGGCGGCCTGTTGTCGAGGCAGAGAGATCTAGATATGGGGTGGGTATCCCACGTCGTGGAGATGCATAGTAATACCTCGGGGTGAAGGGTCCATCCGTGGGCACGATCTTGTGCTTCCGGGACAGGCGATCTGCAAGGGTGTTTAACTTTCCCGTAATTTCCATGCTTCCATCATGCTTTTCATTGACTTCGCCAAGTCAAATCACTGCATAACCTTCTTCAACAAATGTTTGATCTCGTGCCCCCTTCATGCTGTATGCACGCTAGCACCGTGGCGTTGTCTGTGGCTATCAATACTGACGAGTGGTGCAAAAGATGTTTCCACGCTTGGCCTGCTTGGAAAATAGCTCATTTCTAGACAATTTATGTGTAACTTCTTGTTTTGGTCTGACCAAACCCCTTGAACTGTGACGTCGTTCATATGAGCGCAGCCTGACGCGTCTTTGGAGAGGTGATGAGGTGGTAATCTGGGTAAATACCCGTGGCGCTATTGATATGCCAAATGGTAAAACGTTCAATTCAAACCTTTGACGTTGACTGCAAAGCATTGGTGCGATGGACAAATCGGGTAAATGGGAACCTGCAGGCAAGTGTCCTGAAAGACGAGACTGACTCTCCTGGTCTGAGAGAACTGCGTAGTTCCTGGACTGATTCCGTTTGAAACTTGGCGGGGCGCACTAAGTGGTCTTTGTCGAGTACTTTAGGTCTATTATCATGCGCATGTCCAGAGTGTTCGTTTTTTGTACCAGGAGAAGAACTCTCTTGTAGTGTCCGACTCCTTTAATGAGGTGGGTGTCGTGTCTGATGTTTAGCCGGATGTTTGTTAAGTTGGTAGAACTCCTCGTCAATGGTAGATGTGTGGACGTCGTGTCCTCTAGCATGGGCGATTCCTCCGAGAGAAGGGCAAGTTGTAATTTCTGCTAGTAGAACCATTTAAGTTTGTTTGTATATTTGTTGTTTAACACCGCACTCAGCAATATTCCAGCTATATGACGGCGGTCTGTGGACATCCGAGTCTGGACCAGACAATCCAATGATTGACATCATGAACATCGATCCCCGCAAATGGGATACGATGACATGCATCTACCAAGTCAGCAAGCCAAGTCAGCAAGCCTGACCACCCGATCCCGTTAGTAGCCTCTTACGAGCACAGTCGCCTTTTGATTCATGTTAAGGTATGTGTACTGTTTGCAATATATCTGTTGAAGAATATTTTCAATATTAGCATATGCAAAATTCATAGACCTTAAATATGGATGCAAAATTGTATATATAACATTGACTTACCAGACGTCCATATGCCTTTCAAAAACAAACTTTCAATACAAAAATGCAGAAATAGAAAACAGAGGCAAAGTATATCTTTCAACTATTTATTTTTCCCCAATTTTTGTACTCACACACACACCTGTAGTACTTCATGAAATTGTGGTTGTAGGTAGGACAAGCATCTTGCTGCACCATTTACACCTGTCTCGCTACTTCACAATGACAGCACATAGATAGCACTTATCATATACAAAAATATCCCAGCAATCCCTCTTATACCTCTCCATCCTTTCAGTCCCCATGAGTTCAGGGACCTGTCATCAATAACTGGTAGGTGGGAGACTTTTCATGCACAATGAGTCATAAAATAAGATGACACTCCCAAAATGAACATGTACAAGAATTTATAAATGCACCCTAATTGCATATCCACCTGGCCCTTACAAATCACAATATTTCACACTGAACATCAAACATATTACTTTAACAATAAAATAACCGTCAATGCACCTTTTTATGCACCAAAGTGCATGTTATATGTTATGACTATCTTGTTCACAACCCCAATTCCCTCCAAAAGGCACCACTATCTTATAAATGACAGGTCCCAAAGTTTACAAAGGGATCAAACTCATTCAGTATCATAGATTGCACTGCACACAGTAGGTTAAATACTGTAGCACCACCTGCTAGGCTGCTTGATGAAAACATTGCCTTTCTTCACACAAACCTTGCCTTTGCTGTACAATTGTCATATATTTACACCAAATACTGATCTGTTGTTGATATTATTATCCTAGAAATGTGACGAATAAATCATATGTATTAGAAAAGGAAAGAAGGAAACTCTTCATAAAGCTATATGGGTTCCAGAGAACTAATAAGGCCACACATTTATATTTTTCGTTTCACGGGCCTGCCGCCTCTACTGAAATGCAGCTGGTCTAAGAAATAAATTAAACATAAAAATATTTTTTCTTATTCCATGTCTGCATCACTATCAGTGATTCAAGGAGCCAGCTGCAGTTTTAACTTCACGGCAGAACGACTTTCATATGAATAAAATAAATTTAAAAAATTCTGCGCATAATATTCAAATTTCTTTTTTTCCAAAATATTGAATCTGCTATAGGGGGGTGCGCATTATACATGGGTGCACACTATACTCAAGAAAATACAGTAAACAAATAATTGCCAAAGCTAATTTTTTTATTTTGACTGACCTTGTGTGGAAAAGCTGGAATAAATCTGTGAAACATAAAACTAAAAAGGTGTGGCCCAAAGCAGTCCATTCTGTTGACAGGGATATCAAGCCAAAAGGCATGATTTGCACATGCACATCCACCAGCACTGTGTTCCCTCTGTGAGAATGAACTAGTCTGGTTCTGCCCATGTATGTTAGAGGACACTATGCCAGTATTCCTGAAGACTGATCTAGTAATATCACACAATAAAATTCTTGTCAATCCTTTCTTTACAGCATTCCTTAAAGAACACATACAATATAAGTTCTCTCTGATTTTGATTTCAATAAAACTTTTCAAATTTCATTCTTTCATTATATTTACCATATCTTAAATGCAAATAATAAAGTTCTTTAATCTTTTATCCAAAATGTAATTTACCTAGAAACAGCCTTTCTTTGAGAAGAACAAAGACTTGGATACACTTAGCGAGTCGTCAAAACTTCAAGAATTGGTTGTAAGGAATGCATAATAACATTAAGCAAATCTTAGAACTCATCAATGCAAAATATTTTGCTTCTAAAGCCATTTTAAGCTGATATAATAAACATGTCTAGAACTGCACCAGCGTAATTAGTACTGAATAATGAAACAGCCATGAAAATGTCCAACATTATACATGAGGAAGGCTGGGTGAGTGTCCGTATGGCCCCAAACATGTGTACCATGTGTCAGTTTAGAAATAACCAGAATATACCCAAAACAAAAATTACTTTATTTCGAATATAAGTAACAACTGGAAAAGAAGCCATGTACGTGTGTAACCATCGGAAAGTATACTACTGAAAAAAAAAGTTAAGTATCACCTAATTCTTTAACTTAACCTATTTTCAGTAGTATGCAATTCAACAAAACCACTTCAGCAGTAGAAAATGCTGTTACAACAAAGTCTGGCTTGAATGTCATTAACACTGCTGCTGAAATAACCAACGGAGAAATGGAGTAGCTCGAATTTAAATAAATCAGAGTTTTCTCGCCAGTCTTCACCAAACTACAACTCCTTCCTTACCAATCACCACAAATATATATCCTCTTACACACACAGAACTCACATATCAATCACTAACATATCACTAATATTTCCTTCAACATTTGTCTATAAAGCCTATTGACTTTACCGACACAGAACACTCTACTCAGTTACAAGACAAAACACGACAACTGCAATAAATGGGCTACGATTTGAGCCCACAGTAGACATGTATAAGGAGAAATTCCACACCCCATCATGTGTCTGCAATCTCATACAATCAGATCTCTTACTCAGATACAATGACCCTCGTGGTGACGATCCACAATGTTGCATCAGGTGAACTTTCAAATCAGGCTTCACAATTCTCAGAACGTGTGAGCAATGCCTTCAGACCTGCATATCTGTATCTCCAAAACGATCTTAACCAATCAGTTCCAAATGTAAATAAGAAAAGCAGCACAATAATTTTGTGGATTTTTTACATCTTGTTTCTGAGTGCCATAACATCTAATATGAAGTACCTCAGATCTTCATGCAGAGAGTACATTATCGGACTACAAGATCTGATCTTCATGAGATTGTATGTGTTCAGACATACCTAAAACACCTTTTTTCCATGCACCGCAACAATTACATTTGGACTATTGAAGGAGCACAGCCTGATACAATTTTTCACACAAGTGCTTCAAGGAGCAGCTTGCCCAGCTTGACCCCTTCAAAAAATAATTTTAATATGACTCAACTAGATTTGAAGAGGAACCTACTTACAACCTACACATTGTAATATCTTGAAAAGGCATATTGGCAAGAAACCTTTGTTGATGGTGTTCACAAGGAAGTCTTTTGGACATTTAACCATTATTGATGGTGTTCACAAGAAAGGATTTTACAGGATTCTACCTTTATTGATTGGTATCGTATTTAATGGGCCTTAGGACATTTAACCTTCAAAGTGTTCACATATACGTCTTCTGGGTTAGCGCAACGACACTGAGACACATTCAGGACTGTATACAGATGCAGCAGGGATGTAGAATTTCAAGATAAGTTGCCAACTGTGATCGCAGACCTAGTGACCATCATCACCGTCAGAGCCCTGATACATAGGCCCTTGTTTGAGAACAGTGGGTCCAGTGAATGAGAACGGGGAAAATATCACACCAACCATTGTGGAGATTCAGCTTGACATTCCCGTACATCCAGAAGTTACACATACTAGTCAGTCTGCAGACAAATAGTTGGTAGGCTGATGAGGCAGGGACAGAAGAAGATTCAGGTTGAGAATATATCTGATATTGTGAAGCCATGTCTCAACTCTGTAATGGGTGCTGCATACACTGAGCGCTACTTCAACATAGTACTGTAAGTGGGCGAGTTGGGTTTAACACCGAGCACAGGTATGATGCCAATAAACCTGTCCCCAGGTTGAAAATGAATGGTCTATTGTAACGCCAGCCATGTTCTGAATCCAATGAACAGTTTGCTGCAAACACAAAGCACCAGCCTAACATAGAACTGTCATCGAGCAGAAGATCCAAGGGAGGTAGTCTCATAACAAGACGTGAGTGTTAATCAGATGCTGCAGTTGCTGTCGAGATCTCAATATCAGCCTATTCTAGAGTGAGTCTGATTTTAGGCTTTTTTTAGCATTATTCCACTGGTTTTGAGGGACACTGTAGGCATCTGGTGAATCCAATGAGGACATTGGCTGGACAAGACAACACTGTCAGCGCCATGTCTCCCTTCCATCAAGTACCATCACATGTAGTTCATGGTAACCATACAAGCACCTGCTTATCTAAACCCATGTTCTCAAAGCAGCTAATACGACAGTGACATAATCAGTGGTTTTGATATTGCAGAAACTATGTCACACGGTTGCATCAATAATCATGATAATACACGCCACAAAGCTAAAATACAAACAATTCAGGCATGCCTAGTGACAGTTAGCACTTTCACATATATCAAAACCCTTTCACACCTCCAGCGGTCGGATATGGCAGCCTCAACCACCTGTTCAATTCAGTATTCCAGTTCCACCTGCTGTTATTGTCAGTTGTACTGTAAGCTGTAACAAACCTTATCCATCCAAGCACACAGCACACCCACTCTAGGATCACACAGTCTGTATATACATGTTTGTCTATATCCCATCCACACACACACACATGCACACATTCGCTCAGTGTTATCCATAGTTCATCATGTCCAGAGATGTTGAGGAGGATGAAGGGCTGTTGCTTAAAGCTTTCAATGAGTCGTTGACATCTCGCCGGAAAACTGATAAATTCTGTGTGAATCTGCAGGTGAAAAATAATGCAGGGCGGTGATAACCTACTTGCAATTACAGATTATCTACGAATCTACTCTCCACACCAAAGGCTCGAAACTTACAAAATTAATTTACTCAGATAATTCTTGAAGCTTTTGGGTTCGTCTCTAATATACTACTCAAAAGAAGTTAAGGATGAGCCTACTTTAGTGGTATATTGCACAGACTGCTGATGTTTTGTTCGTACATACCTGTCTCTATTTTTTGTGAGGAGAGACCTCTCAATGCCGTCCATGAGATTCTCGAAGCACTGCACCATGGTGGCCTGTTTCTCCGCGGGCTGGCTGGAGATGATACTCTCTCGTAGCTTGTTGAAATACTACATTCAAACAAGAGAAATCTCATAACTTTCTGTCATAATCAACAGCTGTAACCACGAAATCACTTACCAGTCATAATCTAACTTGCTTATGTAAATGAGTGAGTTGCTCACGGACTGGGTTGATGTGTGGATCGATACTCATGATGTCAATCACTGGATTGTCTGGTCCAGACTTGATTATTTACGGACCACTGTCATAAAGCTGGAATATTGCTGAGTGCGGCGTTTATCAAGAAACAATCTACTTAATCTCAATCAAACTCGTTCTGCATGGTCTTAGAACAAGCACACCAACTTTGTCAAAAAAGGAAAGATATTATGGTGAATAAGGTTTTGCCATTGTAGTCTTCATCCCCTGAGAGCAAATTGGGACTGAGTAGTCTTAAGGATGTTCAGAATATTTAACTTTCTCAAAGATAGTTATTTCTAAAATCTAGATCACATAACCTGACTTTCCAATCGAAAAATGAACTAAAACTTTCAAAATCTGGATTAGCTGCAAATTTCTTCTTCACTACAAATCAGAATGAGGTATGTACTGAACATAAAAAGGTATCAGTTGTCATGGATTTGATGAGATATGTTTTCAAGGTTTTTTTTCCAGATATTAAAGCTGAAATATTGACATGGTCAAATTCTCAGTATGACTTTATTGTGGCCTGGTCAACATAGCTTCTGTTCATGGTATCCGGATATCCTCATGATGAATTGCCTCTGAGTTTGTAACCAATGAAGTTTGACCAAGGCTTCATGAGCACTAAACATGAGGAATGTGAGACACCCACCTCTTCATTGAGCAGGATGAGACCAAGGAGGGGTCGTGACATGGACCACTGGTTGCGACAGTCTTCAAACATGATGATGTTCAACACTGTCGACAACATCTGAAACAGCAGATATACAAGAACCATCAGTGAGTCAGAAGACTGAAGTTTGAGTCATTATCAAACAGGTGTTACACAAGAATCATCAGTCAGTCAGAGAACTGAAGTTGGTGTCATTATCAAACAGGTGTTACACAAGAATCATCATTGAGTCAGAGAACTGAAGTTGGTGTCATTGTCAAACAGGCGTTACACATGAATCATCAGTGAGTCAGAGGGCTGAAGTTGGTGTCATTATCAAACAGGTGTTATACAAGAATCATCAGTGAGTCAGAGGACTGAAGTTGGTGTCATTATCAAACAGGTGTTATACAAGAATCATCAGTGAGTCAGAGGGCTGAAGTTGGTGTCATCATCAAACAGGTGTTACACAAGAATCATCAGTGAGTCAGAGGGCTGAAGTTGGTGTCATTATCAAACAGGTGTTACACAAGAATCATCAGTGAGTCAGAGGGCTGAAGTTGGCGTCATTATCAAACAGGTGTTACACAAGAATCATCAGTGAGTCAGAGGGCTGAAGTTGGTGTCATTATCAAACAGGTGTTATACAAGAACCATCAGTGAGTCAGAGGGCTGAAGTTGGTGTCATTATCAAACAGGTGCTACACAAGAATCATCAGTGAGTCAGATGGCTGAAGTTGGTGTCATTATCAAACAGGTGTTACACAAGCATCATCAGTGAGTCAGAGGGCTGAAGTTGGTGTCATCATCAAACAGGCGTTACACAAGAATCATCCGTGAGTCAGAGAACTGAAGTTGGTGTTATTATCAAACAGGTGTTACACAAGAATCATCAGTGAGTCAGAGAACTGAAGTTGGTGTTATTATCAAACAGGTGTTACACAAGAATCAACAGTGAGTCAGAGAACTGAAGTTGGTGTTATTATCAAACAGGTGTTACACAAAAATCATCAGTGAGTCAGAGAACTGAAGTTGGTGTCATTATCAAACAGGTGTTACACAAGAATCATCAGTGAGTCAGAGGACTGAAGTTGGTGTCATTATCAAACAGGTGTTACACAAGAATCATCAGTGAGTCAGAGGACTGAAGTTGGTGTCATCAACAAACACATACAGAGCAGGTAAACAAGTATAACAAGCGAATAGGAGCTGTAATACAACTTATCATCTGTAACATGTTTCAGTTCATTTACCATGTTTGCATCTATTAATTTTGTGATAAAACACCATTTTTGGTCAATTATCTGGGCATGTATACCTTGTCGCCAGACAAAGGAATGTTTGCTGTGTACAAGCTCACAACTTCCATATTGCCAAGCTGTTGATATTATTGACTTGTTGTAATATTACTGACCTGTTGTTTTGTTATTTGTTTGTTGTTTAACGCCACACTCAGCAATATTCCAGCTATATGACGACAGTCTGTAAATAATCGGGTCTGGACCAGACAATCCAGGGATTCATGTAATTGGGATACGATGACATGCATCAACTTATCCCGTTAGTCGCCAAGTATGGTCACATTTTACCGCAAGCATGGGTTGCTGAAGTCCTATTCTACCCCCGATCTTCATGGGTCCAGACCTGTTGAAATATCACCCACCTGTTGTAATATTTCTGGATGAAGCTCAAGTATTCGGAGGAATGATTCGCTGTCGGGAACACTGCCAGCACGGGTCTTCTTCTTTTTGACGGTGAGACGACGAAACAGATAAGTGATGATGTTGTCAAGTGTTGCACAGCAGCCAGTGCACACCATTGTATCTGCAACAGGATACAATCGTATCACTACTGGACTAGAGAATACAAGATAACATTCATTACTCCTAACCCATCACATTTGTTACCTTCAGTAATCAATTTACAGCAAACAGACATCATTTTACTCTGATGACCAGCTTTATTTTCAGCTGTTCAAGAATTTAAGTCACCTTCAGTAAATATAGTTTTTCAGCAATCAAGCCCTTCATAGTATGACAATTCAGTGATCAATATAGCAAGCAACAATCCATGCATTAGGCTACATGTACACACATCAGTCACAGAGCTTCACCAACCAATCCATCTGTGAGGCCCTTACGACCAGCACGTGTTGCTGGGGACCCACTCTAACCTGGATTCCTGAACGAGCCTTTACAATAAGGAAACAAATCACAATCATTCTCATACTCACCAAGAGCAGTGAGGCCCTCTGAAATTGTGGACAGAATGTAGAGAAAGACTTGAGGTTCTAAGTTGCTAATGAATGACATATGATCTTGGGCAAGACATTCTAGAAGACCGTAATAATTCTGGCTCAACTTCGGGAAGTCCTGCAAGACAATGAAATATTATTAGGTTCATACTCCCAATCCTATCTTCCATGTAGTGAGTCAGTAGGGTTTTCAGTCACTTTCTCAAATAGCCCTGCAACAGCACAGCAGGGCACCAATTGCATTACAATCAGATCTACCGATAAACAAAGATCTGAGGACATCCCATTACAGGTTTCAACAGAAAGACCTTTCATGAATTTTGACCAACCAATGAAATGATGAACAAGAATTGGACATTAGCCAATCAAAAAAAAAAGACAACTTTCATGAGCTGTATGTCAGTAGTTTCGAACTGGCGACTTCAATTCAGCTCTACGAAATCCTCATGCAGCAAGTACTGCTCGTGTCGGGGTACATTGTATAAGAGATTTATTACCCTCCAAGGAAGGCGACACAGTATTTAATCAAGATCACATGTACCAATCTGATCTCATCATTTTGACATGGAGGTCCATTATCTCTGGATAGGAAACTTTTATTGACATACAATTGCATTGTAATTTTCCTATCAGTCAAAAATACAAAATTGTCAAACATATTGTTCTCTATATGAAAATGGAATACTTACTAGCAAATCATTCTGTGATATTGACAACAGCAGCTTGACAAACATGCCAAGGGCGTTGTCAAGGGCATCATCTCCATATAGACGGAAGACACCAAAATTGACATAGTTCCCACAAAGTGCTGCCTTCAGCATTGAGAAACAGATGGAGATACCTTTCAACATGGCGCTGGTTAAGGAAATACCTCTTGAAACAATGTGATTGTCAAACACATATTAGTGAATGTACTAAAACTGCTAATATCCCCTGTGTATTCCAGTGAATAACAAAAAAGTGATTAACATGATTAATGACTATCAATTCATTCTCATTAAAATCACATCTTTTGGATAGGTGGGTTTTTGTGCCAATTACTAGAATTAGATGTCACCATCCTAAAATGATTCGGCTTCATTTCTTTACAAACTTGATTTCAACAAAAGAAAACACATAGGACACAAGTACTCCTTGAAATTGTACTCCCTTTTAGGTGTAGATAGCATGGCACTCAGAAATAACAGGACGCAAAAAATCTCTACAACAATATGGCTGCGCAGACCTTATCATTTACATTTAGAACTTTCCATTTAAGTTCATTTTCAAGACAGAGACATGATATGCCGATCGAGAATTGAGAAGCCTCTATGCTGATTGGTTGATTAGAAAGACCACCTGACACAACATTGTATGGATGTGTTTTCAGATCTACATGCAAATAGGTAACTGGTGTAAAGCTCAAGTACAGGTCATACAAGGCCGAGAATGTAATACATGATTGTGTGTAAGCAATTCTTAAATATATACATGACTGGTGTAACTAGAAGAACATTGTCATAGAGAACAAGATGGTTCATTGCTTCGATTACTTACAAACGAATGAAGTCAGAAACGAACAAAAAGGATATTTTAATGGGTAGATTTGATCTTTGGCTATTTCTCCTATTGTGAGTATTCTTGACCCTGAAAAAAAATCAAAAACAGAAGTCAAGTCAAGCAGAAAAAGTTTCTAAGCAAATTGATTTTGTTTTGAAATGTAGCGTAGTACTCTTGATAGTTTGCATCTAAAGCTGTGCTCGAGACCAGAAGAAATGTTACTCAAGGACAAGTGGTGAAAGCTGCAGACTGCATCAACCTTCTGCATTTTGGGCAGATGCTCTATCCACAAGAACATGGAAGGCTTTCTCCGGACAAATGCTCTATCCACTACACCAAGGACATGGTGACCGGGAAGATGCTCTATCCACTTGACAATGGAGGCAGTCTCCGGGCAGACGATCTGACCACCACACCACAGAGGGGATCACCGGGTAGCTGATTGATCAACTAGACCATGGAGGCAGTCTCCGGGCAGACGATCTAACCACCACACCACAGAGGGGATCACCAGGTAGCTGATTGATCAACTAGACCATGGAGGCAGTCTCTGGGCAGACGATCTGACCACCACACCACAGAGGGGATCACCGGGCAGATGATTGATCAACTAGACCATGGAGGCAGTCTCCGGGCAGACAATCTGACCACTGAACCATGGTGGCTGTCTCTGGGGAGACAATCTACCCAATTGACCACGGAGGCAGTCTCCAGGCAGATGACTTATCAACTTCATCATGGATAAGAAGCAAGTGTATGCACAGTACTGTTTGGAGCTACCATGTCTGTATACCTACCATAAGTAACTATCATTTTACTGACTTCCCTGACGAGCAGAATACCATTGGGTGATGACACATCAAACTGAAGCCTCTGAGATCTGAAGACATGAAACAATTAATTAAAAAAGCAAGACAACATAAACAGTTACTCTATAAGAGAAAATACACATCATACAAATTTGTAATTACAGTCTTCAGATACTTCCTCTTGGCAGATGTGACCATTCTGTCATCTGATGACGCCAGTAAGTAGTTATTACTGAATCAAGCAGGGGTGTGGAAGTATCAAACTAGGTGAACCTGTCCCTTGAGAATTAATCGCTAACATATCACTTGTCCATATTGACCAAACATCAAACAGTAGTTATCATAGTTGTGTTGCCCGAGTGTAACATGTCACACAAGCTCACAGAAATACATGCCTCAGTTACCATAAGCAAAACGTAGGACTTCTGTGCATTATTCACTGCAGTAGAGTTCATGTATACCTGATGCCCAAATTCAAACAGTAAATACAGCTTCATTGGGTAATCACACAGTGCTCTTGAACTATTGTGTTTTTGAATTTTTTATGCATATTTGTAAGCAAGCAGTTGAGGCGATTTATTTTGTCTCTTCATACAAATAGACTGGTAGAGTTGTTGTGGCTCCATTACCTGTTTTGAGCTAATTCTGCCATGAGTTTCAGCACTGGTGTTGTGACAGTAGGGTCGTGGAACCACAGTTCAACGGCTCGCTGCAAAACTGGAGTGTATGTTGGATAGCTACATCTTGCTAAGGAATACTTTTGAAACAATAATTATTCTTTTACCACTTTAAAAGAGTTCATAAAACTGTAGGTGTTTCCATAAATTAATTCCATGAATAGTGAATGAGTAAGTATTGTTTATGCCACTTCAAGAAATATTTCAGCAATATCACGGCGGGGGACACCAGAAATGGGCTTCACACATTATACCCATGTCAGGAATCAAACCCGGGTCTTCAACGTGACGAGCAAACGACTTAACCACTAGGCTACCCCACCGCCCCTCCATGAATAGAATCAAAATGTCACAGAATCATATATACATGCTTCAAACAATAGTGAGTGAGTGAGTGATTGAGTATGGTTTTACACCGCTTTTAGCAATATTCCAGCAATATCATGGCAGGGGACACCAGAAATGGGCTTCATACATTGTACACGTGTCGGAAATCGAAAGCTTTAACAACTCGGCTTCCCCGACTGCCCCGCTTCAAACAATAGGTCAAAACCATTTTATAGGCAAGAATGCAGAATACTGACACCAGCTGCCATTTTGGTAACGGACATGCACAAGCTCCATTTCTGGTAATGGTTTTTTTAGTTTTTTAGACATAATTTTTTGTCACCTTGCTAAAATAACGGGGTTTTGGGGGGCTTGCTCCTAACCCGGACTCTTCATGAGTTCTGAATTGGGAGCTGGATACATAGTTTACCCAGGGCCCCACGAGGCTCAAGTGTTAGTACGGAACTGAGGTAACGGGGTTTAGGGGGGAATGCTCCTAACCCGGGCTCTCCATGAGTGCTGAATGGGGAGCTGGATACATAGTTTACCCAGGGCCCCACGAGGCTCAAGTGTTAGTACTGAACTGAGGTAACAAGGATACATCCAATCAAACAACATCATGTAGCTTGTCTTTGTGTTGAAGGCAAACGCTATTCCCCTCAAATCTCTGGCCAGACCTATCAATGACCTCTGCAAAGACAAAAAATTCTAAATATTAGGACGTGCAGGTATTGAAATTGATACACAGTTAACACATGCCCTCCAAATAGATATGGAATACCACAAAACTTCATCTGCTTTGATACAAAATAATAAGACATGCTTTTGGAATGTAACAATATATCAAACTATCGAGATATGGCAATTGTTTGCCCAAAGCTTGTACTCTATTGACAGGAAGTTAAAAACATCAGATCTATTGTCAATAGTACGGATAACCATCAACAGTTTCAATAGTCATATTAGTTAAAATAAAACATAAATTATGCATCTGAAAATTCACTTTCTACAGTCTAAATTTCAAATCTGCCAAGTGTTGATTAGATAGGATGACTACAACTACAGATTAGAGTTACTTCCCTTTGGATTGAGAAGCGATGGAGGAAAATGGCCAATTTTGACATTGTCAACAATACTTTATTCATTTTCATTACATTGATTGATGTCATTATCAAGCATTAAATCTGGATTAAAACTATCACAACTGCGTGGGAACTATTGAAAACAATCGAAAAGTAAAGTAGCCCCAACAGTCATTCCAACATGCATCATGATGCACAAGGCAAAAAGCCATAATAGGCTTGGTTCTCAGACATCTCCAACATCCTCATTAAGTCCACCACACGTTTCGTTTTTATTTCCATTTTCAAAACAAAAGAATCCTTAAATATTCCACATCTCAAACACATGACCCCCGCAGTGAAATGCTACAATACTTAAAATACAACGTGATCCAATATGGCACGTAGTTACTTCCGTTTATATGCGCATCTCGTGTTATGGTTATGGCAGCCATAGGTGATGAGTGCCAGTTTTGCTGCATGCAAATTTTAATAATGAAAACATGACGTTTTATGGTGAGTTGATGTGATTTGCTGATCAAAGCATACACGATTTTGCCGAAATTAATCTAAACAAAATTGAATGCAATCTTGGATAAAAGTAATATCATGGATTACAAACATAAGTCCAGATACACAATGAATACTTTTATAGCCCGATAGTTAATAATAGGACTAACTTGCGTACTTCAGTATGCATTTGCTGACATGCTTCTTCTGGTGTTGTGTTCTCACTATAACATCTTTGCATCTTTGTATTTTTGCATCTTTGTATGCGAGTATTATGCACACACTGGTTTTGGTTTGTTTGTTTGTTGTTTTACGCAGCACTCAACAAAATTCCAGCTATATGTCGGCGGTCTGTAAATAATCAAATCTGGACCAGACAATCCAGTGATTGATATCATGGGTATCGATCTATTGGGATATGATGACATGCATCAACCAAGTCAGTGAGCCTGCCCACCCGATCCAGTTTGTCTCCTCTTTCGACAAGCATAGTCGCCTCTCACGGCAAAAATGGGTTGCTGAAGACCTATTCTAACCCGGATCTTCACAGGTCTTCAAAGAAGTCAAATATTGTATTCCAGTATTTCACTCATCAAGGAATATGTTCATGTAGGGAGGCCCTTCCCAGGTTGATTGTACAGAACTGTTTCAAATTTCAGCTTTATCTCATAGGGCCAGAAAAGTCATGGGTGACATCCTAAGCAACTAGCCATGCCTCAGACAAACTATCTGGTGACACAGTACCCATTCCATACTCATCAAGGCAGCTCTTCAGAAAAGCATAGGTTGAAGTGACAAGTGGCATCTACAGGGTAGCAGACCTTCATACAGCCAAGAGTAACTCAATTTTACATTGACAAAAATTGTAATTTCTCCCATACCTTTGCGCCTTCAACATCCATGGCTGATGTACCATTAGAAAGCAGATTCCCCACCGCATCAAATGCAGCTGAAACCAAATTTAAGTGAGCAAGTTAATATGGTTAACAGTAATTTATTTGCCTGTTTGTTAGTTTGTTGTTTAACACCGCAATCAGCAATCTTCCAGCTATATGATGGCAGCCTGTAAATAATCTCGAGTCTAGACCTGTTAATCCAGTGATTGATATTGTTAGCAATGGTTCGACATCAACCAAGTCAAGAAATCTGACCTCCCAATCCATTTGGTCACCCCTTACAACAAGCATAGGTTTTGTAGACTCTAACCCAGACTCCCAGACCCATTTGGTCACCCCTTACAACAAGCATAGGTTTCATAGACTCTAACCCAGACTCCCCGACCTCCCGATCCATTTGGTCACCCCTTACAACAAGCATAGATTTCGGAGACTCTAACCCAGACTCCCCGACCCATTTGGTCACCCCTTACAACAAGCATAGGTTTCGTAGACTCTAACCCAGACTCCATGACCACCCGATCCCCTTTAACAGTTTAATTTGCTAAGCATACAAGTGACCAGTTCTACTTGAGGGAAATATGCACTACACGAGACATCCAGGAAATACAAGTCAACAGTTTTCAGTACCTGTAAGAGGCATCATGAACTGGTCAAACTTCTCCTCGTCTTCCCCCAGGTCCACCAGCAGCAGACGTCCCAGGGCTGTGTAGAACGTTGTGCGACATCGCATGTCTGCCACTGGACTACTCCCAGCGGTGATGCCCAGAAACGGGAAGTGCTCGCTCTGCCAGAACAAAACAGTCAATACATGATTTCACTCATCAATTATGCATCAGCTAACCCTATCAGTCCACTAGTCCAGCAGTCAATATGACATTATCATCTTATAGTCGAAATCTTGACCAAATTTCTATGTTCATTTAGGAGTAAACGTTCGTTCATTCATTTGTTGTTTAACGCCGCACTCAGCAATATTCCATCTCTACATATGTATGTGGCTGCAACACGTGTCAGAAAGAATTTTACAGTTTTCTGTGTTCTAATATGTCCCTTCGTGAAACCACTTACTTTTGCAGCCTCACAAACTCTACAGTACAAAAATATCATCCCCGAAGTGATCTTCACAACTTGCAATATTGGAAGGAAGAAATATCAGTGAGCTAAGAATCCTTGTTTGTGATATGTTATCCCTAGTATAATTCAAAGGACCAGCAAACTAATGAATGTACTGGTATGTGCCAGTCCAGTGAACCAGTAAATTTAGAACTGAACGGACAAACCTGAGCCTGACCACCTGATTGATTACATTGCCTCATAAGACATGATTAGGTTGGGGTTGACAGTACATGGGCTACACTGGAAAGCCACTAAAAGTTGGATGATACACTGATGCATCACGATTTTTTACTTCTCAATACAAGCAGAGATCACAATTGCACACAAAGTACCTGAAATTTATTCTGTAATAAATGTTACACCAAACACTCATAACTAGTGAAAATGAGTAGTGAAAATGAAAATAATTTCATCCATTGTGCCATACTTGACACTTCCAACTGTTTAACGTTAGTGTGCCAGGTATTTGGCCATCCTGTTTATGAAAAAGATGGCTTACTCACCACAGATAAGAGCACATGAAAGTATCGTGATACATATCAGATCATAAGCAAGGTATTGTGATACTTATCGGATCATGAACAAGGTATCGTGACACGTATCGGATCATGAACAAGGTATTGTGATACGTATCGGATCATGAACAAGGTATTGTGGTACGTATCGGATCATGAACAAGGTATCGTGACACGTATCGGATCATGAACAAGGTATTGTGATACGTATCGGATCATGAACAAGGTATTGTGATACGTATTGGATCATGAACAAGGTATTGTGATACGTATCGAATCATGAACAAGGTATTGTGATACGTATCGGATCATGAACAAGGTATTGTGATACGTGTCGGATCATGAACAAGGTATCATGACACGTATCGGATCATGAACAAGGTATCGTGATACGTATCGGATCATGAACAAGGTATTGTGATACGTATCGGATCATGAACAAGGTATCATGACACGTATCGGATCATGAACAAGGTATTGTGATACGTATCGGATCATGAACAAGGTATTGTGATACGTATCGGATCATGAACAAGGTATTGTGATACGTATCGGATCATGAACAAGGTATCGTGACACGTATCGGATCATGAACAAGGTATTGTGATACGTATCGGATCATGAACAAGGTATTGTGATACGTATCGGATCATGAACAAGGTATTGTGATACGTATCGGATCATGAACAAGGTATTGTGATACGTATCGAATCATGAACAAGGTATTGTGATACGTATCGGATGGCACAGTTGGTGTATCATCCCAGGCGTACTACCCACCGTGTGGTTATTCAGCATGAACTGTACAGCTTCCAGCTTGACCAGCTTCCGGACACTGCTGTAGCCCACGGACAGGTCACTTAGCAGCGTCAGTGTCTTGGAGATGATCTGCTCACTTCGCCCCCAATACTTCAAATTAGTTATTCTGAAACAAACACACAGATCACGGTAAGAAACATACAAATGCGAACAAGTCTCCCATTACTCAATGCTTACGAAGTAGAAGCAACTACAAATAATGTTTAATCACTTACATTTTGCCGATAAATACACTAAGCACCATTGGTTCATCACTAAGGCCAAGAACTTCCGACAATCTCCGATACACCTGAAAAAGAAGAAAAATTAAGACTATTTCCACAGGGAAACAAGAACACATAGAGCAGGGTGTTCATTATTTACAAAATTTGGGGGGAAAATCATTAATTTGGCCAAAATTTGGATATTGTTGTGCTTATATTTGGATTCAAATTTAAGGCCTTTCTTGACATTTCATAAAAATATTAAGGCCATTTCAAGGCAGATTCAAATTTCAGGCCTTTCCAAGCCTGCTTCAGGTGTAACGATTTTTTAAGGCGGATTCAAGCTAACGGTCTGTTTAACGGCGGGACCAGGCTGACTGCCAAATGTCAACCTGTGCGAACCTTGACCTACCTTTGATGTTTTCTGGACCTGGTCACCCACATATATTTTCCTGAATTGTTCAAAGAAACTAAGTATTGCTATGTCCAACTTCTCACAGCCCCCCTGGGTTAACCTGGAGTCTGTCAGGTTCATAAGTTGGAGCACTCTGAAACATGTGGAACCAGGGTATGTAGCTCAGTAGCAACCAACTAGGGTGGGTTTCATCTAACATTGAAATATGACACAATCTGGTGGTTCTTAACTTCTTTTGTGTTGCATAGAAATACACTCTGCTTGGAGCAATTCTTTAGTCTTGTCATTGCCTGGAGACTTTTAACATAGGGAAATTTATTGTTGAACCAGAGGTGAGGTGAGGTGAAATTGGTTTTAACATCGCGTCAAAGATTATTGCACTTATATAGCGACGTGCATGCACGTGTGTGTGTGTGTGTGTGTGTGTGTGTGTGTTTGTTGCTGCTTGTACTAGTCCGGACTGATGCCGAGTTATAGTGCTAGCTAACTGAGATACCATGCCGCAGTTTAACATGAATACCCCACTCAGACACAGTATACTGAGACTCCGAGCCGACCAGTCCTTGTTTTAGCCCCTTAATGCCAAGCGCCAGACAGGGTAACAACAAGTACCATCTTTTTACGTCTTTTGGTATGAGGGGATCGAACCCTGGACCTTCCGCTCTCCGGGCGGACGCTCTTCCACAAGACCAAGGAGGCGGCTCTTGTTGAACCAGAAAGTAAATTGAAATGCCAACATAATAGTTGTGATGTTAGTTAAGAGGTACTGACAGGATTTTCAAAACATTTGTGTGACAACACACGAACCTCGCCGACACAGACTTGTGTTTGCAGTCTCAAATCATCATTACTTACAGTGAAAACAACTCATCAAAAAGAGTCTTGGTAAGTGGTCTCAGCTTAACAATTTCAATTGTGGCGTCTGGTTGATGTATGTAATGTGGAATGTAGTTTTACGTCATGGATGTGTATTGATGTGATATCAGAAGCATACAAAGTAAGAGAAAAAAGGGTGTTGGAGTCCGATTAGTGGTAAACAGGAAAACAGGAAAACAGTAGTAAGTGAGTGCGGGTATTAGGCCACTTTTAGCAATAGTCCAGCAACATCATGGCATGGGATACCAGAAATGGGCTTCACACATTGTACCAATGTCGGAAACCGAACTTAGGTCTTCGGCATGACAAGCAAACGCTTTAACTACTAGGCTATCCGACCGCCAAAACTGGATAATGGGACACCACAGTATTACTAATATACTCCAACACACTTTTCAAACAATTCATATTCACAAAATCTTGTGTTCCAGGTTATTGGATAAAAAAAGATAACAAATTTCATTACTATTTGTATCATTTAACCTAAAATCTACACAGATATTAATTCAAAAAGGGTGTTTCTTTTCGAAATTAGCAAAAAAGTTGAAAAATGGGAATGATTTTTGTCTCGCTTTGTTATCTCCCCTTTATCCATGACCACAAAATGGAGGTGACTGGCAATGCTGAGTAATATTTACTTTAGTCAGTAGAAAATAGGATCTGCATGTACAATCTGTGTCACCAGTGTCAAACACTTTAGCTCCTATATATCGCTATACAGATGCCTTTATCGCAATATATTTCAACAAAATGTTTTGGCCAATACACAGCCCTAATGGACAAGTCAGTACTATGAGAGTCATGCTACTCACCTACACACAAGCTCTCCATCCATCGCATCATGTTCATCTGTACTTGCAAACGATACCCGCCCCCCTATCACAGAGCCAATTATATACACCAACCATGTCAAGCGGCCTGTGGAACAACAATGCATGTATTAGCTTAAAATATCTTCAGACATGTCAAAAAATATTTTGGAACCACTAGACCATATTCATTAGGGCAATCTATTTTTCATCTAGTCTAGTAAAATATATTGCTGCTTAGGCTAAAAAAATAATAGTCTTGGTTCTCAGGCACTCCCCGCATCATCACAAAGTCTGCTGCATGTTTCATTTTTATTTCCCTTTTCAAAAACAAAAAAAATTCTTATACTTAAAAACAATGCGTTCCAATATAGCACACAATTACTTCCCTTTACATGTGCACTGCTTTACTGCGCATTTCGTGTTATGGTCATGGCAGCAATAAGAGTTTGTATGCTTGTTTATATAGGGAGGCCCTTTGCCAGGTTGATGGTACACAACTGTTTATTTGGTTACATAGTAGTTTGAACAAGCAAAAAAAACACCTATATTTTCAAAAGTCATTGCTCGAGGACCAATTCTTTTATTTATATAAATAGCCCATATATGAATATCAAAACCTACTTCTGACTAATGGACTCTAAATGCTCCAAAGGAGGTGAAGTGAAATGGGGTTAAACATTGCATTTAAGATTAATTCACTTATACAGTGAAGAGAATGAATGGGTGTGGCTACTTGAACTAGTCCTTACAAATGCCAGTTTTTAATTTCTAGCCCATGGAGATACCATGCCGATTTTGACTCCACTCTGGAGCTTAACTCCGAGCCACCCAGTCCTTGTTTTATTCTCTTACTGCTGAGCACCAGACAGGGTAACAACAAGTACCATCTTTTAACATCCTTTGGTATGACACAGCAGAGGATCAAACCACCAACCTAAGGAGGTGGTCAGACTCAAAAGCTAGGGCAGAGACTGATACTGCAGTCAGCATTATTCCAGCTGTCATGGCAACCTGTATACCATCCAGTCTGGACCAGACCAGACCAGACCAGACCAGACCAGCATGACAGCACAAGCAGTCACCCATGGCATCCATGTACCATAGCACGCAATATGCCAAGTTAGTAAGACTGACCACCCTGACCTATTTAGTCATCTTTTAGGACAAGCTGGGAACCTACTTTCCCCCCAGAATCATCATTACTGATTCAATAATGTGCAAACATCAGCAGACATAGTCGTTTTCGCTTCTGTGTAACAAGTTTACAAAAGTTTCACTGCTTAAGCATGAGAAACAGAGCAACTCCCCCAAAACATCCGTGAAATGTTCAGGGAGTTTTCATTAGTGCTGAATTGAACACCATTACAGTGATATCACAGAGTGTCAGTTTGATGTGGGGAGGAGTGATATCACAGAGTGTCAGTTTGATGTGGGGAGGAGTGGTATCACAGAGTGTCAGTTTGATGTGGGGAGGACAAAGTGATGCAGATCCAGGACGTATACGACTTAATTGAAACCACAAGTACAATATGGTGCTAACAAACCAAGAAACATGATGATCGATTTGAACTCATGATCATAGGTTTCTAGTAGGATTAAGGCTCAAAAAAAAATATTCTTGGTTCTCAGGCACCGCCGCAGACAGAGTGTAGAGCCACTCACCCTCTTGCCCATGGCATCCATGTACCATAGCACGCAATATGCCAAGTTAGTAAGACTGACCACCCTGACCTATTTAGTCATCTTTTAGGACAAGCTGGGAACCTACTTTCCCCCCAGAATCATCATTACTGATTCAATAATGTGCAAACATCAGCAGACATAGTCGTTTTCGCTTCTGTGTAACAAGTTTACAAAAGTTTCACTGCTTAAGCATGAGAAACAGAGCAACTCCCCCAAAACATCCGTGAAATGTTCAGGGAGTTTTCATTAGTGCTGAATTGAACACCATTACAGTGATATCACAGAGTGTCAGTTTGATGTGGGGAGGAGTGATATCACAGAGTGTCAGTTTGATGTGGGGAGGAGTGGTATCACAGAGTGTCAGTTTGATGTGGGGAGGACAAAGTGATGCAGATCCAGGACGTATACGACTTAATTGAAACCACAAGTACAATATGGTGCTAACAAACCAAGAAACATGATGATCGATTTGAACTCATGATCATAGGTTTCTAGTAGGATTAAGGCTCAAAAAAAAATATTCTTGGTTCTCAGGCACCGCCGCAGACAGAGTGTAGAGCCACTCACCCTCTTGCACGGCTAACTCCATGCGAGTATTCCCGGCAGCTACCAGGTCCTGGTATCTTTGTGCTGAGTCATCAAACATCTGAACCAGCAAAGCACACGTCTTCTCATACTCGCACCTCCCTATCGTGGATAACTGAAACACAGACAATCATAGCGTAGCTGTAAACCTATGTAGCTCAGTACTAAGTTACTGTACATGGAGCAAACTCTCCCATTGTAATTGACTTGTGAAAAGTGCAAGTCGGCTTCTGGGCAAGTGTATGTGAAATACATGCATTGTCAAGTTTAGAAGGTCTTAATTTTTTTATTTATCGTGAACTGTGTCATATATACATCATGACTATTAATAAAAGACGTCAATTGAATTTATTCCAACACCTTGAATTCCAGCTCTTACTTAGACATCTACCTACAATGAGAAGATATTCCATATGGCTAAGAGTGAGTGGGTGAGTGAGTGAGTGAAGGGTGTGAGTGAGTGAGTGAGTGAGTGAGTTAAGGAGTGAGTGAGTGAGTGAGTGAGTGAGTGAATAAGTGAGTGCAGCTGTAGACATAGAACTTAACATTGATCTATTGCTGATTTCAAAAGTTGTACAAACTTAAATTACTTAAATTACAGGACCAGCATTTATTTAATTACACTTGTCCTTAAATAAATGCTCGACACTAACACTGGTCTGCTGGTCAGAGTGTATATACTTTCTTAATTACACTTGTCCTTAAGTACCCCAAGTCCATCAACTCTGACATCACTCACTTGTTCTAGCTGCTGACTGATCATCCCATGGTCATCCAACGGATCTTCTAAACCCTCTCTGCAACAAACAATTAATTATTTTCCATTGAACGCTGTCTCAAACCCCAGTCCATGATCAGACACACCACAGCTAACTTATTTTGTAAATGAAATCACACAAGGACTGGGCAAACCTATGGCTGATAGCACAATGGTGTCAGAATCCCCAGAAATACAAACACATCAGAATACATCATTTCAGATAACAACTGTCTGTCAATGATAGGCCAATCGTGAAGTTCCAGGCAAGAATTGGCCTTCAGCAACACATGCTTGTCATAAGATCAGGATCAGGTGGTCAGGGTCCCTGACTTGGTTGATGCATGTCCTCGTATCCCAATTGGATTGTCTTGTCCTAATATGAGTATTTACAGACCGCCATCATATTACTTGAATATTCCTGAGTGCGGCGTTAAATAAACAAACAATAATTGCCAACACCTTTCACAATGTTACTTCGTTCACATAACCACCATGATTCCCCATGACAGGAGCTCACCTTATGACGACGTGAACAGACTCGAGGCGTGAGCTGATGTATGCCTTGGTGACCTCCGGTGTGTACGTCTCCAACAGGTGGGGCTCCGACGCCTTGACGTAGGGGACTGAAGCCACCATCCTCTGCCACAGACTCAGCAGGTAGTGGACACTGTTCGGGGCAAACTGCCACATCTGTACCAGACAGTGCAACACATCAGACAATCTATTACTCCAATATGGTACCTCTCTGCATGAACATCTGACAAAATTCATTTTTTATTTTAACGAAAGGAAACCCACACAGAATACAAATTTTCCTTCAACGGAGTGAGTGAGTGATGATGCCGCTTTTAGCAATACTCCAGCAATATCACGGCGGCGGACACCAGAAATGGGCTTCACACATTGTACCCCTGTCGGGAATCGAACATTTTAACCACAAGGCTATCCCACTATTGAGTGAAGATGCCATGGCGTTGAGCATGTGTGGGGGTACTTTGTTATGCCTGAAAGGCTATCTGTCGTGTCAATAGCATCAGCCACCATGTTGGGGTAACAATGACTCATAATTAGCCAAGTCAAAAATAATCAGCCCGATCGTTAAAAAAACATAATAATTTACCATTATAGTTGGTACTAACAGCATGCCAACAAAGGCTTTGTCCTGACAATTCATGTACTTAAGTTAGAAAAAAGAACTGATAACACATTTGCAGCCTAAAATAATTAAATTGCGTAACTAAGGCTTGGGTTACCCCTTAGTATCTGGGGTTTCAGTATGTCTTACCTGCAAACTAGTCACTGTGAATTCCGCTACAAGTTTGATGATTTCGGAGTAGTTATCAACTTTGACTAGTTCCCCCAGCTGGTAATTGGATTTCAGGCGAGCGAGGAGACGGCAGAACTCGTGGTAATTGCTGGGGTCAGACAAACCCTGGAAGAACACAAGCCACTCCCATTCAATTTATGAAGTTTTCCTACAAAAGCTCAGCTTTCATTCTAACATTCTACACAACAGCAATATATCCACACACACCTAGAACAAAGTTAAGCACCACTTCCGACATATTTCTATATATATATGATGGATTTCTGGAGATTAGAACACGCACTTGCAATTTGATGACATCATAAATTGGACATTATTTTTGAGAGGGAAATGTCTAGTGAGTCATTCCCCATAGACATGATAGATGTAGCTGGGCAACATTGATAAACGCAATGGCCCAAATGATCGCACCTAAAAGTGAAGAGATATGACAAATGGTATTAGGAGTGAGTGAGTGAGTTGGGTTTAACGCTGCTTTAAACAGTATTCCAGCTATATCACGGCATGTCAGCTTGATGTGGGAGGAAAGCCCGAAGTGATACAGGTCTCAGATGTATACCACTTCGGTGAAACCCACGAGCACGGGTATGGTGCTGACAAACCTAGAAACATAATTGGGGCGAACTGGGATTCGAACCCACAATCATAGGTTTCTGGCATACTCTAAGGACGCAATTCTGCACAGCGAATCGCGGCGCCTTAGACAACTGGGCCACTCGTGCCCCCAAATGGTATTAGTAGAAAGGTACAGATAATCGACAATTTAAAATGGGAGTTGTCCGACATTCCCGAGGTTGGATTGTAATCAGGGAGTCATTATTATTTAAATACGGGTAAATATCCTTAAAGCTTGTACATTTTTTTCACTTCCTTAAAGAGGCTGTACCTCATGTTGATATCTCAAATAAGAACTAAATGACTTGTGGTCTTTGTTTAATGTGCAATAAAACACTGCGGCGTTTTATTGTATAATAAACAACTCCAACTCGCCATTTATTTTTTAAACAAAATAGTCGTCTTGATTCATACCCTGTATTAGCAAAGGTTGTTCTGATGTGACCCATAATACGATGTCCCCAGATCATTGTTTAGCGGAAACGTGCACAAAGACGTGATAATGAGATTGTTCCAAAAGGTCCATGGAAGTTCAGGATGTAAGAAAACAATAAAGGAGTGCAGCCCAGCTTGTGCCCAGGGCCTTGTTCCACAAAGTAATATTAGCGCAAAGACTGCCGTAAGTCCATATTAAAGTATGGGCATCTTAGCGCTACGATTGCAACCCATCAACCCAACAAATACCATGCATCACCGTCTAAAAAGGGACCCCACATATGAAGCGACCCCTGTGTACAAGCATTCAAAAACCGAAGCTAATTAAAATACCCCGTCTATAAAGCAAATCAGAATGAAGCACATCACCAGCACATACAGGATCCCTACATTTGCAATAATAATGAGTTTGTCTTCCACAGAAAAAATGACATCGTACATTGAAAAACAATACTTGGAACCATAAGGTTCCTTTCAAATCCTTCATGTTCTAGTTTACATATCAGTAAGGATTCCTTAAACCTGCTACCTGTGGATTATCTAGAATTCCCCTGACCCCTCGGACAAGGCTGTTGAGGAACTTGGCTCTCTCTGTGTTGTTGAACAAGGACCTCCTTACAGAGGCAATCTGCACAAGGCAAGACAGGGCCTGCAAACAGAAAGTTAGTTTGATACATACACAACTTGTAAACATGGCATCATTTAAGAACCTTCAATTTCAGTTCATTAGTTTAAGGATCTTCACAGGGCAAAACTGTACGAACGTCAGAGCTGGTGACCTCGATTTTTTCCAAAGTTTGCAAACTTTCTGAGTTCAAGATTAAAGCATCTAAATGATCCAAAACAACACTTCTGAATTTATTCATGCTAGGGAATTACAAGGGGTTTCCCCAAGGAACATGGAAGTGGTCCATCAGTGTTTATGGCATTTCAAGAATACCTCTTCATGGAACACTTATGAACATCACAATGTGTTGTTCATGTGCTTGTCAGTCAGTTTCACGTTCACAAGACTTGCCTCTCATCTAATGGGATAGTTGTAATAGAGTAAACTGCATGTTACATTATGACCCTTGGGTCAACTCAATTAAGTCAGAACAGCCTACCATTGGTGACAGGGATGTGGGTAGACCAGAGTACAAGTCAAAGAAGAGCTGAAGTGTGCTGAAGTCTAGGAAGGCTGAAATAAAAATGTTCATCAGTGTCAAAAATGAATTGGTTATTACAGAAATTGATCCAGTAGTATATGAACCTATTTTGTTAAAAGTCTTAAAATGACAATCCAATTGTTTACATATTTCATTGTGATTGTAGAAATACCATGTTCTCTCGTGAATGATGCACAGGGATACAGGCGGGGCTAGTGGGCCCACATTACAACATGTCTTGTATAGACAATACCTGTTCCCCAGTATTACATGAGCCTGTTTCCCGGTATAACAAGTACCTGTTCCCCAGTATTACAAGTACATATTCCCAAGTATTACAAGAACCTGTTCCCCGGTATAACAAGTACCTGTTCAACAGTATTACAAGTACCTGTTCACCAGTATTACAAGTGCCTGTTCACCAGTATTACAAGTACCTGTTCACCAGTATTACAAGTACCTGTTCACCAGTATTACAAGTACCTGTTCCCCAGTATTACAAGTACCTGTTCCCCAGTATTACAAGTACCTGTTCACCAGTATTACAAGTACCTGTTCCCAGTATTACAAGTACCTGTTCCCCTGTATTACAAGTACATGTTACCCAGTATTACAAGAACCTGTTCCCCGGTATAACAAGTACCTGTTCACCAGTATTACAAGTACCTGTTCACCAGTAATACAAGTACCTGTTTCCCTGTATTACAAGTACATGTTACCCAGTATTACAAGAACCTGTTCCCCAGTATAACAAGTACCTGTTCACCAGTATTACATGAGCCTGTTTCCCGGTATAACAAGTACCTGTTCCCCAGTATTACAAGTACATATTCCCAAGTATTACAAGAACCTGTTCCCCGGTATAACAAGTACCTGTTCCCTAGTATTACAAGTACCTGTTCCTCAGTATTAGTTAGTGAGTGAGTGAATATGGTTTTACGCCGCTTTTAGCAATATTCCAGCAATATCACGGCGGGGGACACCAGAAATGGGCTTCACACATTGTACCCATGTCGGGAATCGAACCCCGGTCTTCGGAGTGACAAGCTAACACTTTAACCACTAGGCTACCCAACCGCCCCTCCCCAGTATTACAAGTACCTGTTCACCAGTATTACAAGAGCCTGTTCCCCGGTATAACAAGTACCTACTCCCCAGTATAACAGGTACCCTTTCCCCAGTATTACAAGTACCTGTTCCCCTGTATTACAAGTACCTGTTCCCCAGTAATACAAGTACCTGTTCCAAGTATTACAAGTACCTGTTCCCCAGTATAACTGGTACCCGTTCCCCAGTATTACAAGTACCCGTTCTCCTGTATTACATGTACCTGTTCACCAGTATTACAAGAACCTGTTCCCCGGTATAACAAGTACCTGTTCCCCGGTATAAGAAGTACCTGTTCCCCTGTATTACAAGTACCTGTTCCCCAGTATTACAAGAGCCTGTTCCCCAGTATTACAAGTACCTACTCCCCAGTATAACAGGTACCCTTTCCCAGTATTACAAGTACCTGTTCCCCAGTATTACAAGTACCTGTTCCCCAGTATTACAAGTACCTGTTCTCCAGCTGGTTGGAATCTGTACAGTACACAGGTCGTCCGATGACTCGTCAGTTGATGTGCCGATGAAGTCAAAGGTCAAACAGTTGTGTGCTAGGCGCAGTGCATGAGATAGTAGGCCACGCTGAAACAAAATCATAACTGTCCCTTTACACCGTGACAGATTCCTTAAGTTCAAAAACTGTGTTAAACTGATCAATAATCATATTCGTAAATAAAACCCATGTAGTTAATTCCAGGGCCAAATAGATACCACATACCCCATGGTTATCGAGGATTGACCACACAAACCAGTGACTGACATCATGAGCATCAATCCACACCATCAGGCTACGATGACGTGTATCAAACAAGTCAGCGAACCTGACAACCCGATCCCATTAGTCGCCCCTCGGGAAAAGCATGAGTTGCTGAAGACCTATTCTATCTCAAGATCTTCAAGGGAGCCAATACACCAGTGTTCACTTACTCAAATCTAAACAACCACCTACAATCTAACAATGTCTGCCATTTAGTTCAATGGAATCCTCAAATCTTGTCATAATTTCACCTGGTTGTCATCGTTGAAGTCCAGATTTTTTAGATTTCCAGCTGCCGATCTGAGAAGTGAACATGCCAGCTGGAAGATCTCGAACAGCTGCGTGTCTCGGAATGAGGATGCGATCTTCCGGTGTTTTGTCAGAGATCTGCTTGCCTCAGACTGGAACCAAGAGAAGTCTCAGATACACAACAGAGAGTAAAATTAAAATTAAAACACAGGGAGAGAGAATTTGTTTTTATTCTTTCAGCAATATCCTAGCAGTATCCCAATGTGAGACACAAGAAAAGGGCTTCAATGTACAGTCTGTGCCAAAACCATTTGAGTCTACAAGCCCAAACATGGCGGAAAGCATCACTTTCTGTAGATTTCAATGTTAGTTTTTAGACTAGTATTACTAACTGAGCTTTCTAGACCAAATAAATATTTCTTATACTCCACGAGTGACCCTAGTAGCTGACTCCTTGTAGGGAATCAAACCTGGGCTTACAGAGCGGCAAGCAAACACTTTAACCACAACGCTAACCCACAAGTGTTTGTTTATTTGCTTGTTTGTCGTTTATCATGTTTATCGCAACACTCCAATATTCCAGCTAAATCTCGTCAGCCTGAAAAAAAATTGAGCCTGGACCAGTCCATTGCTAAATGCCCTCCATTGAGGGCTAGCAGAAACATCAAAACATTAATACCACTCTTGACTATTGAATACTGAAACTCGGGGGACAGCAACCTTAGACATGTTATACACCACATTTTTACAAATTATTATATCAAATGTGAAGTCATTTGAAGAAACATTTGCATCAATGTAGAACAATCATCATAGCAATACCCCAACTGGACACAAGAAACAATTGTGAGTCCAGAAAATTAAGCAAAGACCAATTCACATTGCAATATTTAAAATACCCACAAGACACAAGAAAGAATTGTGAGTCCAGAAAATTAAGCAAAGACCAATCCACATTGCAATATTTAAAATACCCACAAGACACAAGAAAGAATTGTGAGTCCAGAAAATTAAGCAAAGACCAATCCACATTGCAATATTTAATATACCCACAAGACACACGAAAGAATTGTGAGAGCACAAAGCCATGTAAAAGCATATCAACACATACCAATCCACATTGCAATATTTAAAATTAACCACAAGACACACGAAAGAATTGAGAGCACAAAGCCATGTAAAAGCATATCAACACATACCAATCCACATTGCAATATTTAATATACCCACAAGACACACGAAAGAATTGTGAGAGCACAAAGCCATGTAAAAGCATATCAACACATACCAATCCACATTGCAATATTTAAAATACCCACAAGACACACGAAAGAATTGTGAGAGCACAAAGCCATGTAAAAGCATTACAACACATACCAATCCACATTGCAATAGTCAAAATACCCCAACTGGACGCAAGAATGATTTGTGCGAGTCCAGAATGCTGTGTAAAGGTATGACTGTCACAGAACAAAGACAACAGCAATAGTGGAGATGTACAGGTCGTATGCAATACATGGCAGTCATGTAATGGACGAGGTTGTACATTTCCCTTACCTCACTGACCTGGTTCATTTCACACACAAGCTGAGACAGCAGCTGCACGCCAATCATCACATGCTGGGTGGACCCACTCTGCAAACAACACAAAAGGAGTTGATTTCAAGGCTGGCCTGTTGGCCCGTGGTCAGTTAAAACTAAGAAGGGCTTGCTGAAACGTAAAGAAGATGGCACATCTGGCTAGTAAAAGTTTAACTGTGTCTTTGTATGTTTAATTATTTTAGTTGGTCACTGCTCATGAATCAAGTTATTTTGATGAGGTCGGAGATGAGACCGTGTGAATGGTTATCTCAAAGATATATATGTCGATCATCTTGGTAAAATGACAACCGTTTTGTAATGTTGTGTACAAGAACATCTTTATTTGAGGCAAAATTGAGGCAAATAGAAACCAAGATTTAATCTCAACATGCAGGAACAGGTGTTTTGGGGGGGAGGAGTTTCAGAGCCCCACTAAGTAGGTGGTTACACATTAACATGATTAAGGGACAAACAATTTCTTAAAATGGAAATTTGAAATTAATTATTAATTAATTATTATCCATGTTAATGTCTACCTTTTGAATGAAAGGCAGGACAGGGGTTATCAGCCATTGGTAAGGGGTCATTGGGACAGATGTTTGTCAATGTTTTTATCTATTATTATACCAATGATTTGAAGTTTATGGATTCAGTCAAGTTCAATGGCTGTTCTGATGCTACTGTACTGAGTAGTGAGTTCATGTTGTAACTGTGACAGTTACATCAATGAGTCATGACATAATTGGCATATCAAACATTTATTCTTTATCATATACAGTATCACGATATCGATAAATCTTGTAGTCCACACACCCTGTCGACTGTTTACTTAGGCAAATCTAAGAACAATATATTTCATCCATGATCGAATACAGGATTTGTTGCAGTATGTCACGGTTACTTGCAAGAATGATAGTTTCTGGAATGTTTTGCCGTAAGATTCACTTATGACTCGGTTAAGAAAATCAGCATCAATCAATCCTGATTTATGTGTCATAAAAGTTTAACAAAGAACAACTAACATTCTGCGTATCACGTATTTAAAAAGGTTATAAGCGTGCCCCATTACGATCCTTTATAAATTAACTACCACGACAACATAGCGTACCAACCTACACGTTCACTTGATCTCCCAGGTCTGTTACCACGTTCTGAAGTATACCCTTGATGTGCCTGGCTATTTTTAGTTTGACACCAGGTTATGATGTTTTCGACCAATCACCAAGCTAAAAGAATTACGAACTTATCCGAGCGGCTTAATATGCGTCACCTGATTGGCTGAGGCAAACCTATGGACTATAGCGAACATTAATACATGCAAAGCCGAAACTAGATATAGGTCATGAAACCGGCTTGGGTATTTGTCATTAGAAGTGAGAGAATAATAAAACTGGTTCGATTTAGCAAACGGAAGTGTTAATCAACATTTGGCTTTGATTTACAATAACAGTGGCCATTTGATATGAAATTAATAACGGTCCAGTCACTGCGTCCACGAGACCCACACGTTACACAGGCACGTTCAACTGAAGACGGAAAGCATCTGATTTTGTCATATCTCAAATGTCCATCAACACAATTGGGACACAATGACATGCATCAACATAGTCAGCGACCCTGACCACCCGATCCTGTTTGTCGCCTCTTACACATGTTACAGCAAGCATAGTCGCCTTTTACAGCAAGCGTGGGTTGAAGACCTATTCTAACCTGGATCTTCACAGGTAGCACATTATTTTGAATCCTTAAACAAGTTCCAGTACTAATGAGAATGACATTACCTGTATGAACTTGCCAACATCAGTGACCACATCTCTGAACACATAGTCATCCTTGTTGATGTCAAACCACCCAAGTTTGGTGATTCTGGCAAATAACTGAAAAGATGAGATAAGCCTCAAATCCAGGATACGGCATAAACAGCAATTTATCTACACCTCTCAAAACCATAAACAATGAAATCCATTTTCTTGTCCTACATGTAAAATGACTTCGTGAAGTACTGACATAATCCTTCACATTTTTGGTTTGTTTGTTCGTTCGTTCAACGGTGCACACAGCAATATTTCAGCTACATGACAGCGTTAAAGAAAGAATAAATCGAGCTCAGACCATACAATCAAATGATTGACATTATGAGCATCGATCTACACAACTGGGATATGACATGTAACAAATTATTTTAGTTATATTATTATCACAATTAGTCCCACTGCTTACCATAGTCCACCTAAAAGACTCCAGAACAAACATAACAATCACCTCTAGGCCTGAAATGAAGACCTGAGGGTTTCCTTATAGAAGTCAGTGTAATCTTAACAATGAACAATATATCTCATATTTCTATGTTATTTCAAAATATTTTTGTAGATGTCATAAAATCTGGTCATATCAAAATGAAAAATGTCAGTTTCTTACCTGAACAAGGGCCTGTGAGACATAATGAACGAGTTTCGGCCGTGTAGCAAGGTAGTTCAAAATGTAGTTTCCTGAAATTGAATTCAAATTTCACAAAACGTACCCGGATTTCTCCTGTATTTGTAGTATAAGTCCCAATGAAATCCTGATGCCACGTCATTTGCTCTTAAATCTATCCACATATATATATATCATGTGAAACACTTTTTCCCTAAGTACGGAAGGTTTTTAAAGATTACTTATATCTTGGTCCACTAGGGCACTTAATATGGTGAATACAGTATGCTAGAGAGGACCATCCAGAAGTAAAGAGCCCAAAATGTTACCCTGAAAGATACAACAAAAAGCCTGTATTTAATTCCCACGTATACATGTAAATAACTGTGGAGGAAATTTGCACTAATCCGTGAGGGTTCTAGAGAATCCAGTAGCACCATGTACAGGGTGTACCCATCTGTAGCTACACGCGAGGGAAGACGTGGACTCACGGATGTCAACCCTCTGTTCTAATGGCAGTGTGAGGTTGGGCCGGGTCACCAGTTTTGTCAGTGTTGTTGCTGCAAGCAGTTGTGCATAGGCAGACTGCAAAAAAGCAAAATAAAACATGTTAGCACAGGTCTGGTGCAGACTTACCTAGAAACATAAAAAGCGAATAGTCGACAATCCCCCGCCCCACACCAGGTAACTTACCCAACATTTCTCTTAGCCAAGGTCAAAATAGCTTCAATGGAATTCTAAAATAAACATTTCTAAAACTCCTTATATCAAATGGCACCAGGGCCCACTTGCACAAAGCCATCTTAGCGCTAAGATTATCGTAAGCCCATGTTAAAGTATGGGCGTTACGATCATCTTAGCGCTAAGATCGCTTTGTGCAAGTGGGCCCTGTTCAGTATGTGCTTTATATATAGACATACAATGTTTGGCAAGGAAATATTTAACAGTTTATTTGTTATACTCCATAAGTGAACCCACCCTATATTAAAATTTAAATCCAACTTGTTGCCATGGAAACGTAAAAAAATTAATATTTCTTAAATTCCCAAATAGCAAAAGGCACCAGTTTAGTATGTGTCTGGTAAACAAGCAAAGTTTTATTATAAAGTATTGAAAGGGTTTTGAGTTATGCTCTGGAAAATAACTCTACCCTATAGAACCTAAGTCCAACTTCTTGCCATGGAAACATAAAATATAAAAACTTATAAAATTTCTAAATAGCAAAAGGCACCAGTTCATCATGAGTCTGATAGACATGCAAAGTTTCATAGAGAAATATTTAACGGTTTCTGAGTTATGCTCGGAAACCATTTCAGGACGCAAGCACACTGGCGGACCGACGGAACCCATTTCAAGATCCCCTGCCAACTTTGTTGGGGTGGGGGTTAATTAAGAAATAATCATCGTTGTTTATTGTACAATAAAACACTGCAGGGAGAATAAACCAAAAGGGGCCTTTCTCCCCGCAATCTTTTATTGTACGATAAACAAAGGCCATGAGTCATTTATTTATGTGTAGCCTCTGAAAGGTTGTTGACAAAATGTACAAGTTCTAAAAATAGTTTCCTTAATTCTAATAATGATGACTCCCTGAATAGAATCCCACCTCGGAATTGTCAGACAGGTCCATTTTTTGAACAGGTGGGTTAAGTTTGGTATTTCCGGCATATTCTCATGTCGATTATAAGTACCTTTTCTCCTAATACTGACTGTCATATCTCTTTTGGATGCAATCGTTCGGCCACCGTGTTTATCTGCTTACCCCAGCTAAATCTATGGTGAACAACTCACAAGACACTTCCCTCTCAAAAATAACATTGTCCAGTCTGTGACATTATCAATTTGCGAGCGCATATTCGAATCTCCAGCTGCATAGCTTGTATATATTCCATTTTGCATATCTTGCTTTGATAAATAACAGACAAGTACAAGTAAAAAACAATCTTTTTAATTTTGTTTTGTTCATATTCGATTCTAGTGACCACGAATAACGAATTCTATTCATGAAGGGAAACGGTCCTATTCAGCAAATACGAGAGTGAATCGTAACAGCCCTAATGCCTATCAATACCAATGATGGTGTAGCACAGCATAAATGATTACTATTGTTATTTACTCATGTATGTATTTCAACATGTCGGTATTGCAATCAGACCATTGATGATGTTCAATAAACCATGACACCCCTAATGATAAACCCTAATTCTATATACAGCATGCAACTTTATACACTGGTCCCAAGCCTGAGACAAGTCAACTTTTTGCTGGGCCTCCGTGTTCATTCTACATGTTCTAGACTATGGCACTTCCATGTCAATTTCAAGTTAAGGTACAAGAATAATCACGTGAGTGTAGCAGTTTTGACACACATAGTCACAGATTCCATTTAGAAACAAACATTTGCTTGTTACCATAGTAACAAACAATCATCAATGTGCCCAACTTGCCGAACACAAAAAAATCATCAACAAGAATATGACTTTTACAAACCATGTTCCAACGCATTGTGACACCTTAATCTCCTCCCAGATTTGTCTGCTGGGAACAATCCATAGATGTTGGCAAAACCGTATTCGACGTATTAAGCGCCCAGGGCGCTCTCAAAATAGAAATAAGGGGCTCTTATAAGAATGGTATTTTGGTGAAAAAAAAAGTTGAAAGAGTTGAAAGATAAATTTCGTGGTTTATGCTGACAGCCTGAAATGTTTATATACGACAGATATATTTTTCCAGAATTTAATTGCCCATAATTAAGGGTGAATATAACACACGAGTGAGTATTATACACGAATAAATAAGTCTTGTTTACATTGATCGATCAGTTGGGGTGCTAATTGGGATTGTTCACTAGGCAACATATTAACAGATATCGCCATGGGCGCTTATTAGAGCGGGGTGCTTATTACGTCGAATACGGTAATGGCAGGCTGTTGTTGTGCTTTAATTGCATAAACAGGGGTCAAGTTCTCTTATACCATGTACATATTGTAAATATGAGCACTTGAGCACTTCTAGTGATAAATGAAACAAAAATATGGGTTTTTCAGATTAAAAATGATGTTTTATTGGTCTGTTTTCAGTCGTACAAATGGGTATCTCATACCTCTAGTCGCACGTTAAAAGGAAGCCAGAAGCTGGAATGTAAACATCAAACTTGTTTCCGTTCTGTTGCTCACGCACCTCCCTATGACATGTCACAAATCTCGAAGAATAAGCCATCAAGCAGGACTGGGGCTGGATTACTTCCCTGTGGGGATGGCTGGGTGGGAATGTACGACTGAAAACAGACCAATAAAACAAGTTTTTAATATGAAAAACCCATGTTTTAGTCTGTTTTCATTCGTACAAATGGGTAGAATTCGACGGAACACTGGAAGGAGGGTCGGGAAAGTAATCAGGAAGTGACCTCTTTCACGTCGAATGTACCAAGTTCCTCACCCCTGTAGTGACAATAGAACATTCGACCAGATGCACAGACGAGACAAATTGTTTATCACGAACGCACAGCATGGTTAATGCTCTTCGACACACAACTAAGTATCAATGCGACAGGACAACTGCACACGTCAGTTGAACTGTGATCGAAGTGGTCGACGTTTAGTTTAGTTACAGAGCAACTCGCAGTATACAAGGTAACTAAAACAGCATGTTTAATGCTCTTCAACCCACAAGTAACAATCGATGCGACAGGACAACTGCACATGACAATTGAATTGCGATCGAATGGTGGACGGCATATAATTTAGTTTCAGAACGACTCGTCGTATCCAAGGTAACTAAAAATAGCATGGTTAATGCTCTTCGACACACAACTAATTATCGATGCGACAGGACAACTGCAGATGTCAGTTGAATTGCGATCGAAGTGTGGTCGACGTATAGTTTAGTTACAGAGCAACGCGCAATATACAAGGTAACTAAAACAGCATGTTTAATGCTTTCCGACCAAAAATAAAGTATCAATGCGACAGGACAACTGCACACATCAGTTGAATTGCGATCGAAGTGTGGTCGGCTCATAATTTAGTTACAGAGCAACTCGCAGTATACAAGGTAACTAAAAAATACGAGCAGTACTATAAAGTATGGGAAGACGATGCATACACCAAATAACCATAATAAAACAGCCAAAGTACTGCATGCAACAAAAACCATACGAATGCGTACATTCACCAACAGTTTTTATTGTAACCTGTTATCTGGCACGAAGCGTCGAGCAAAAAGTCCAAAGAGAATAAAGCACAAATTCACTGTCTTTTCTGGGAGATCGGAGTGGACCAAACTGTGTGCTCATGTTGAAGCTGTGACTCGAACTTCATGCCGATAAGAGGAGGTGGGAGGTGCGAGTCCTTGCGCCTCGTAAGCTCTGAGAATGACCGCTCTCAACCAAAAGGAGAGAGTATTACGTGTAATCTCTTTCTTTGCATTGGTTGAGAGCTGCATGAACAGCCGTCAAAAATGTTGTCGTCACTGTTCAGATCGCTGCAGGTAAATACGAAGCGCACGAACTGGGCTTTTCTGAGACAATGTCGAACGCGACCTGATCGAGAGGCTCGTAAGTCGAACTAGACAGGTAGCGCAGAACGATATCGAGGTCCCAGTCCGGCAGTCGGAATTAATGTGACTCATCTTCAACCACGAAGGCACTAGAATTTTCTGCAATTCCGGTATTTTAGTGAGCCTGTCGCCCGTAGGAGATGGCTCGTCTAGGTTGAAGGCGAGGCTGATTGCCTGCCGATGGAGCCATTCTACGACTATCTTCATGATCCGTGTGATGAAGTCTTCCCCCTACCGGTAGCTCGTCTAAAGGTAGTAGGCTCCGACAACGGTGATGGCGGGGGAAGGGACCTCACTACCTCCCCCGCTGGCTCGCTGTCCACAGCATAGCAAGCGGTTGTAGCTGGTGACGAACAGCAGTGTCCATGGATCCCCAATGCCTGTCTACTTCGGGTTACGCGATCGAACAGGTGGTTTGCTGAAACTCTGCCCCGGCAGAGCAGAGGCAAGTTCTGGTCCATATCGTGAGCCATGGCTCTGAAGACATCTGGAGGAGAAGACTGAAGAGACTGCGGCGTATCTCCAACCTGAAAGTCAGCACAAATCGGTGTGTCATCATCTTTTGATAACACAGGCAGAAAAGTGAGATAGCCAAGTCATGCTGTCGTCACAATCCATCGTCGACGTCGATTGTGTAGATGTAGATGAAGGTACTGGTGTACTGGTCGATGGTCCATGGACCTCCGACGTAGTCCAATCCTTCTTGGTCGACGCCGTCAAGGCGAGTACAGCCGTCGTGATTTGGGCCGGGTCGATATGAAAGTGAGACGAGGGTGACGATCGATCATTATCTCTATGACGCTGATTTCCCAAAAACTCCCTTCGAGAGTGTTGCACGTCCCCGTGGGGACGAGGGCCATGATCCCTAACTGTAGAAGTACTTGGAACCCCATCGTAGTTATCGTCCGAATCGAACTCCCGACGACCTCGAAGGCGACGAACGTCCTCGTGTCATTTTACTGTCTCTCGACGAGGCACTTGACCTGTCGTCCCTGGGCGGGAACGACTTGTAGAGGGGATCCGTGTTTACTGTCGACCTATCGTCGTTGGTAGGACGAGAGACGGACGGACTGGGGACCGTAGTCCCCTCATGGTCCTCGTCAAGAGCCGGTCCCGTCGTAACGGGGGGGGGGGGGGGGGCGGGGTGATGCTCTCGATCAACCGATTGACGAAGATCAGTTGTGCGGGTAGTATTATCAGGAGGCGAAAGGTCACGTGTCTTGTCGAAAACATAAGTTGACTGGGGCTGGTCGTTATCAACTGATTTCTTGGATGTGGCCGACACGCCACCCCCAGGGCCAGATGTAGAGGCTGCAGAGTCCAGGGATCCACCCGATGACATACTCTGCTTGTAGCGCTGGTCAGTAGCCTGCTTCGCCAACGCACGAAGATACCAATTAAAGTTTATAAAAGTGTTCACATACTTTACAATGTTTATCCCACGAACACGTTGAAAATCCGTCCTTAATTATGCAGGAAGGACAATACTTGTGAGGATCTACTTAAGACAGTATACTTTGACACGAGGCAGAAAAGCCTGACATGTTGCCACGTGTATAATCAAGTCAAACAGTGAAACGTGTTGAACACAAACAATGGATTACCAAGGATTACATTCCAGGAGTCTACAGGTAAGACATATTATTACTACTGTATTAGAACAACAACTGCAGACACACTATAAGTACCAGTAGAATACAAACTAGCAGTTTATCGCGAAAGTCCTTCTCGAGCGACCAGCTCAGAGGCGTGCTGAGAGATTTGTGACATGTCATAGGGAGGTGCGTGCGCAACCGGACGGAAACAAGTTTATTGTTTACATTCCAGCTTCTGGCTTCCTTTTAACATCCGACTAGAGGTATGAGATACCCATTTGTACGACTGAAAACAGACTAAAACATGGGGTTGGGAAGAGTTACAAAGACATGTTTAGTTCTAGGTTTCAAAACAAATTACGGAAAAAAAACCTCCAATTCAAAATATACAAGGAACAATATTTCACACATGTTCACGGGAACCCCTGTTGTTTCAGCTATAAGAATGAAATGACCTTAGCTGCAAGAGACACATGTACTGAACCTGGATAGTTAACTCGCTCAAACTTTGCACAATGCACCAGCAAAGTATCCCTTCCAGGGTGACACATCCTGGTTAATGGCGTGTGTCAATGAATCACACAATTACATTGGTTATTGATCAGGTACAAAGAGGGCAAATGTCTCAAAAAGTATTTTGACAACTTGAAATGAAAACTTGGGCGCTGTAGGCATGTCTGAAGCTGGCCAATCACAGGATGCAGTTGCCAGACACTTTGGTAATTCTAAAAGAGTGTTATCCCTGGCCAATCACAGGATGCAGTTGCCAGACACTTTGGTAATTCTAAAAGAGTGTTATCCCAACTCATGGAATGATATTGGCACACACTATGCACCGAGTTGAAAAACATGGGGCAAGGGCTATAACTCTGTAAAGAATTAATTGACGGGACCAATTTTCGAACACAATCTTGACAAGTATATCTTGGATATCATGCAAACTCTCATTCATGTAACTAAAGTAGTTTCTGAGAAAACTTGTCCCCCTTTCTCAGAGAATGCACCAAGTTAAAAATCACAGAACAAGGCCAAAAAGTCTGTAAAATATGAATGTGTGACACCAATTTTCGATCTAAATTGAGGTCATGACCAGTAACATCAGTGTGCAAATATTCATTCCTCTAATTTGAATAGTTTTTGAGAAAATTCTGAAGCAGACAGATGGACAAAAAGATGGACGGACAAACTCCGTTCAAATATCCCCAGCCCCACTTCGTGGTGGGGGATAAATACTGATTGGTTGGCTGGTTTGTTGTCTAACGCCGCACTCAGCAATATTCCAGCTATATGACAGTGGTTTGTAAATAATCGAGACTGGAACAGACAATCAAGTGATTGATATCATGAGCATGATAATTACTATGAAGATTGAATTCCATTTCTAAACACATCATTTCTAAATGAATTTGGGGGTTCCTTTAAACATTGTTTCTAGTATACTACTATAAATGGAACATATATACGCCAAGCTCACGCATGTACCAAATTTCACTACATTTTTTAACAATAATAAATGAGTATTTCAAATATGGCTGCTGTGGTGGTCAAATTGAACGTTGAAAATCCGATTCAAACCTCTTGTATGAAGTCAAGTGTCATCATTGGGGGGAACAAACACATAAAGTGTCAGCTTCATTGGTGGAGTGGTTTCTGAGGAAACAATGTTTAAGGCGAAGGACCTATGAGTTTTTGTATTTTCCAATATGGTCACTGGCAGCAATATTTGATGTCTAAATTCTAATCAAAATGTGTTGGAGAAACTTGTTCCTTCACAGGGTGACCATCTAACTCACGAAGTTAAAGGCCTATAACCATTTAAGTTTTTGTGAGGATTCTTGAATTTATTTGTTTTTCAATCAAAGATGGCTCCCTGGCAGCCATATTGAAATTCCAATTCTGATGCCTTGAACAAACTTTAACTCCCATATGGTACCAAACATCCACACAAAAATTTCAACTGAATCCATCAAGCCATTTCACTGAAGTACAAAAATGTAAAAGGTTTATGGACGACGTAAATTTACATGCCCTTAAAGGCCCGGTGAGCTAAAAATAAAGTGTAACGTAACTGATTGGCCAGGTAACCGTAAACACAAGTATGTTTGTTGTTGGCTAAAACATGGCAAGTCTTACATTTCCTCTTTCCAGCAGCAGCTGACATTTGTTGAGACAGTCTGGGGAGTTGGCAAACGCTACCAGCGCCTTCTCTGCTTCAGACCGAATATTGCCATCAGCAGTCTCATACAGCTGCTTGCATAACTCTTCAAGCTGTATTAATTCCTGAAAACAATGTCAAATGTTATACCAACAGATTAAAGTGAGAGATCAGTTAACTTTAGCACCCTTTCTTCAATAGTCACCGAAAAACCACAGCAGGGGACATAAGAATGTTCTCACAGAGAGCAATGTGGCTCATGGAACCTGGGGCTTCAGTGTGACAAGACAATGTTTTAACTGCCAGCATAATACACTACTGTACTAAATGCCATGCTTCAATAAACAGCCCCCCCCCCCCCCAACAAATTCTAGACCAGCCTGTAAGTAATCTTTATATGTATGTGAAGAAGTGATGTTTCCGATGTCTACGAATTAATGACATAACTAAGTATCAGTCAAATGTTACCACAGAGTGTTTATATTCTTATCACAATATGCTGCATGTGATTTCCAAACTTAACTTTACATGCTAATCCTGCACAAGACAAATTATGCATCTAGAGTCAGGGATCTATGACGTCACATGAATATTGAATCTCGAATATGAGTAAGTCTTCAAATATTAACCAATGTGTATGGTGTTTTGTATGGTTTTAATTGTGTCAATAATAACCCTCTTGTCAATTATCTAAGCGATGTGATGCTTATTAAGGCAACTACGATTCTTCTCATAAGAATCTAACAATTTCATTCAACATCTCAAAGGCTTATGAATACTGTTGAATATTGATAAAATAATCTTGGTTTTCACTTATTTTCTGTATTTACAACAACAAATTTATACCATGTGCCTATCTCATCATTGGAATTCCAAACTGATTTGACAGATAGAAAACCAGTGTTCAAAATTAAGTTGTGTCCTTGGGCCCATCAGGTGTTCTCATATAGTATTTGAATCTTCATTTCTACAATTTTCAACACTGATTGACGGTTATGACCAGAAGGACCACATGACCATTTAGTTTACCAGCTGTTGCCTAAACAATATTTATCTTTAATTTGTAACACTGAATAATATGGTAAACAATGGTGAAATAATGACACCAGTGCATTTGGAACTAGGGATATGTTGAAGATTTATTATGAAAATTATCTCTTGGTTGCATTGGTTGATAAAAATACTGATGATGCAATTGAGAAACTTCTACATGTCAGGATAAAATCCTCTAAATAAGAACAGAAACATAGTATTAGGCATAACAATTTGAAATGATCTACACTGATTTAAACTGAAACTTCAATATATATCAAGCTTGTCTCATGACTTTAAATAGATTTGACAATTGTTTATAGGTAGCCTGTTGGTAGCCTGAATGAAATTGACACAACAGTCTTGTTGAAATATCATCCCAAATAGTTCAAACAACCTTCAACCTACCCATTTCCATAAAAATGCAACATATGTATAGTTGTGAATTAGATGTTACTATCAATATTTCTTGGAATGTTTCCATTAGCAAAGTGTGTTCTTAACAAGCAAAATTTGAAGTAGTTTCTATGTTTTAGGATTTTAACTTAATGCACAGTCCAAATGTAACTTAAGAATATTTCATAAGAATCTCTGATAGCAGTACGGGTTTCAAAAGAGTTAATCTTGGTGGCAAGTTGCTGGTTTCCTTAAGACACATGGGGTGTAAAAAGAAGCTAAAAACAAGCATGGGTGACATCAGCAATTTTCCCTTTAACTTCCACAAATCTTTTGCGATTTCTGAAGTTTATTCATTCAAAAACACTTCACAAAATGCACATCCACAACGTGTCTCACATGTATGTAATAAACAATCACAGTAATTCAACTGTCAATAGCAACACGGCCATGCTTATGCCCTATTTGTTAATGCAGAATGTGTAAAATGATGTCACATGCCCGCTAATTTCAACAGAGCCCAACTGTCACGGGTAGCTATCGCGATAATTTCAAATGCAAACACTTTGGCAGTTTACTCCGTATTTGAAACACATCAGCGTTTTGTTTGTGGGCCAATTCTGACAGTCAACTCTTGACCGATGAGGAGTAAAACATGCTTTAAAACACGACGATCCCCTCACCTGGTCTTCCGCCATTTTTGTTTTCCCCACATTTTCAAGTAAGCCGCAAGAGGGCGTTGTTTATTTATTGCGACACCTTGCGGAAATGTGTGTCGAAAGCAGGGAAGATAACTACGTTTGCCTCACCTTCCCGTTTTCCAAATTCCTGTCATATTTATAAAATTTCACGTGAATGTAATGTTCTTTTATTATTAGACGAATGAAACGCGTGTTATGCATGTCCACAATCATTGCCAGTAAGCAATACATTTCATAATAATCTAATTTATCCGCTTTTTGTTGAAAAACAATTAACAGAGCACAGTAAACATATAGATTCAGTAAAACGCCCAAAAGCTAAAAATAACAAGAAGTGCCATTCCGAGACATATGACCATTCTGTAAACCTAATAATACCCAAACGCGTAGCACTGGCGTGTATTGCCTAGAAACAAACTAAATTAGACTGATCTTCTCTTCCACACTTTCAACAGTACCTCGGAATCAACACAAAGGCCCAAAAAATATTATTTCTCTTGTCTCCAAAGGACCCACGTGCATGCTGTAGCTTTGTATATTCACTCTCAGGACGTGAGAACACATGACAATCAAAGACACATTCCCCGTCAAAGATATAACCATTTGCGTGATTCACTGCGTTTGTTTCCAGTGAAAGTTTTCCGGGTTCTCATCGTTACGATCCATTGGGGATTGTATCTTTGTTCGTAATTTGTGTGGCTATTTCTGTTTAAAGTGTACGTGTACATATTCCTTAGTCATATTCCTGGAAGCTTCCTGCTGCTTCTAGCCCTGACTCTGCATCCTAGGTAGGAAACGTGTTACGCCACACGGCCACGATGTTTAATAACTTTCTTACATAAATAAACAATGTTTAAACAAACAACAGATTATAAAAAGTTGCATAAATATTTATTGCATATCTATGTTTCAACAGTCCCCATTCTAATTCTTTGAAAGGCATTTAGAAGTGATACACATAAGGAAGAGAATTTATGGATGTCAACTTCTTTATCACGAGGAACACAACGTTTCGGAATATATATACTTACTCCTTCATCAGGTGAATGGATGCTAGGAGGCAGATAGCATTTAAGTACAGTTACAGATACTGCAGTGAAATGTATATATATTGGGGAAAATATATTTAAGGGAGTCAGGCTGCCAGAAACCTGGCCGAGGTTCCATGGCTTTGTGTCTGTTTTCAATCCAGGTTTAGGCACGATAATTATTGATTGAGTATGGTTTTACGCCGCTCTTAGCAATATTCCAGCAATATCACGGCGGGGTACACCAGAAATGGGCTTCACACATTGTACCCCTGTCGGGAATCGAACCCGGGTCTTCGACGTGACGAGAGAACGCTTTAACCACTTGACTACCCAACCGCCCCGTTCTTAGATTGATATTGTGGCACCATCTCCATCTAATACGGCTAATCATTAATTGCTAGATTAACTAACATAATACAATTTGAGTAGAAAATGTATAGTAATGTTTCGTTTGTTTGTTTGTTGTTTAATGCCGCACTCAGCTATATAAACAATGACATGCAATCAACCTAGTCTACGAGTCTGACCACCCGATCCATTTAGTTGCCTCTTACAGCAAAGATAGGTTGCTGGGGACATATATTCATACCCTTAATCACCACGGGTTGTGCTATCTAAAAAAAATAAGTACTATTTTACTCTGTCAATCTTGACTCATTCGTGACTACTCGCCCCGTCACACTTATTCGGAATCGGCAGGAATTAAGCAGAACCAGCCGGAATGAAGAATTTTCAAAATTCGTGCCACATTCAGGAGGGAATTTCAAATTAACCAAGCTTTGTAATTTTAACCGTAGTCCAATCTATTATTTCCTTCGAAAAAAATGCACCAGTTCAATGCATGCCTGATATGAATACAAACTATCATGTAGAAATATGGAACGGTTTATGAATTATACTCCGGAAACCCCATTTGGTTACAAGTTTGAACACAACCGCTGCTAAATTTAGGATCTAACCTCCGCATCACAGGCCACCTGGCTTCCATGAATACATCGGGTATTCTTGTTGCTACATACCTGCCCTGTGTAAAGTTAGTTTAGCCATTTGGATGACGGTTACTAGGGCTGGGACGGGTAACTCAGGTACTCGGGTCGGGTGGGTACTGAGTAGGACCCGGGTACCACTGGACTACCCGGACACGTGGTTAGTCACGTGATTATATTGTTTAATGGCAAAACTTATCTTGAACTCTATGGTTACACTATATTTCTTTCTGACTCCGCACACATTCCTTCTGACTGTATATGTTTGCATAAAGATAAACTTCAGTCAATTTCAGTGTATGCATGGCAAGATCGGATTATATATACGTGTATCTAAATTTATTTTGACAGGGGTACGGTCAAACTATTCCCAATCGGACATGTTTTACCTATCTCTTGAGACCTACAGCTGGTTCCCGGGTAGGGTCGGGTAATAGGGTAGTGGGTACCCGGGTAGTAACTTTGGACTTGTCCCAGCCCTAACGGTTACACATCGCTGTGTGGGAGATGGTTACAGATCACTGGTTACACATCACTGGTTACACATCACTGGTTGTGTGGGAGATGGTTACAGATCACTGGTTACACATCACTGGTTACACATCACTGGTTACACATCACTGGTTGTGTGGGAGATGGTTACACATCACTGCTTACACATCACTGGTTACACATCACTGGTTGTGTGGGAGATGGTTACAGATCACTGGTTACACATCACTGGTTGTGTGGGAGATGGTTACACATCACTGGTTGTGTTGGAGATGGTTACAGATCACTGGTTGTGTGGGAGATGGTTACACATCACTGGTTACACATCACTGGTTGTGTGGGAGATGGTTACACATCACTGGTTACACATCACTGGTTGTGTGGGAGATGGTTACAAATCAATGGTTACACATAACTGGTTACACGTCACTGGTTGTGTGGGAGATGGTTACACATCACTGGTTGTGTGGGAGATGGTTTCACATCACTGGTTGTGTGGGAGATGGTTTCACATCACTGGTTGTGTGGAAGATGGTTACACATCACTGGTTGTGTGGGTGATGGTTACACATCACTGGTTGTGTGGGAGATGGTTACACATCACTGGTTGTGTGGGAGATGGTTACACATCACTGGTTGTGTGGGAGATGGTTACAGATCACTGGTTACACATCACTGGTTGTGTGGGAGATGGTTACACATCTCTGGTTACACATCACTGGATGTGTGGAAAATGGCTTCACATCACTGGTTACACATCACTGGTTGTGTGGGAGATGGTTACACGTCACTGGTTGTGTGGGAGATGGTTACAGATCACTGGTTCTGTGGGAGATGGTTACAGATCACTGGTTACACATCACTGGTTGTGTGGGTGATGGTTACACATCACTGGATGTGTGGGTGATGGTTACACATCACTGGTTGTGTAGGACATGGTTACAGATCACTGGTTACACATCACTGGATGTGTGGAAGATGGTTTCACATCACTGGTTACACATCACTGGTTGTGTGGGAGATGGTTACACGTCACTGGTTGTGTGGGAGATGGTTACAAATCGCTGGTTGTGTGGGAGATGGTTACACATCACTGGTTGTGTGGGAGATGGTTACACATCACTGGTTGTGTGGGAGATGGTTACACGTAACTGGTTGTGTGGGAGATGGTTACACATCACTGGTTGTGTGGGAGATGGTTACACATCACTGGATGTGTGGAAGATGGTTACACATCACTGGTTGTGTGGGAGATGGTTTCACATCACTGGTTGTGTGGAAGATGGTTACACATCACGGGTTGTGTGGGAGATGGTTACACATCACTGGATGTGTGAAAGATGGTTACACATCACTGGATGTGTGGAAGATGGTTACACATCACTGGATGTGTGGAAGATGGTTTCACATCACTGGTTACACATCACTGGTTGTGTGGGAGATGGTTACACATCACTGGTTGCTTGGGAGATGGTTACACGTCACTGGTTGTGTGGGAGATGGTTACACATCACTGGTTGTGTGGGAGATGGTTACACATCACTGGTTCAGCAGTGTAGAAGATGGTTACACATCACTGGTTGTGTGGGAGATGGTTACACATCACTTGTTGTGTGGGAGATGGTTACACATCACTGGTTGTGTGAAAGATGGTTACACATCCCTGGTTGTGTGGGAGATGGTTACACATCACTGGTTACACATCACTGGATGTGTGGAAGATGGTTACACATCACTGGTTGTGTGGGAGATGGTTACACATCACTGGTTGTGTGGGAGATGGTTACACATCACTGGTTGTGTGGGAGATGGTTACACATCACTGGTTGTGTGGAAGATGGTTACACATCACTGGTTACACATCACTGGTTGCGTGGGAGATGGTTACATATCACTGGTTGTGTGGGAGATGGTTACACATCACTGGTTGTGTGGGAGATGGTTACACATCACTGGATGTGTGGAAGTTGGTTACACATCACTGGTTGTGTGGGAGATGGTTACACGTCACTGGTTACACATCACTGGTTGTGTGGGAGATGGTTACACATCACTGGTTGTGTGGGAGATGGTTACAGATCACTGGTTACACATCACTGGTTGTGTGGGTGATGGTTACACATCACTGGTTGTGTAGGACATGGTTACATATCACTGGTTGTGTGGGAGATGGTTACAGATCACTGGTTACACATCACTGGATGTGTGGAAGATGGTTTCACATCACTGGTTACACATCACTGGTTGTGTGGGAGATGGTTACACATCACTGGTTGTGTGGGAGATGGTTACACGTCACTGGTTACACATCACTGGTTGTGTGGGAGATGGTTTCACATCACTGGTTGTGTGGGAGATGGTTACACATCACTGGTTGTGTGGGAGATGGTTACACATCACTGGTTGTGTGGGAGATGGTTACACGTCACTGGTTACACATCACTGGTTGTGTGGGAGATGGTTACACATCACTGGTTGTGTGGGAGATGGTTACACATCACTGGTTGTGTGGGAGATGGTTACACATCACTGGTTACACATCACTGGATGTGTGGAAGATGGTTACACATCACTGGTTGTGTGGGAGATGGTTACACGTCACTGGTTATACATCACTGGTTGTGTGGGAGATGGTTACACATCACTGGTTGTGTGGGAGATGGTTACAAATCACTGGTTGTGTGGGAGATGGTTACACGTCACTGGTTGTGTGGGAGATGGTTACACATCACTGGTTGTGTGGGAGATGGTTACACATCACTGGTTACACATCACTGGTTGTGTGGGAGATGGTTACACATCACTGGTTGTGTGGGAGATGGTTACACATCACTGGTTGTGTGGAAGATGGTTACACATCACTGGTTGTGTGGGAGATGGTTACACATCACTGGTTACACATCACTGGATGTGTGGAAGATGGTTACACATCACTGGTTGTGTGGGAGATGGTTACACATCACTGGTTGTGTGGGAGATGGTTACATATCACTGGTTGTGTGGGAGATGGTTACACATCACTGGTTGTGTGGGAGATGTTACACATCACTGGTTGTGTGGGAGATGGTTACACATCACTGGATGTGTGGAAGATGGTTACACATCACTGGTTGTGTGGGAGATGGTTACACATCACTGGTTGTGTGGGAGATGGTTACATGTCACTGGATGTGTGGGAGATGGTTACACATCACTGGTTGTGTGGGAGATGGTTACACATCACTGGTTGTGTGGGAGATGGTTACACATCACTGGTTGTGTGGGAGATGGTTACACGTCACTGGTTGTGTGGGAGATTGTTACACGTCACTGGATGTGTGGGAGATGGTTACACATCACTGGTTGTGTGGGAGATGGTTACACATCACTGGTTGTGTGGGAGATGGTTACACATCACTGGTTACACATCACTGGTTGTGTGGGAGATGGTTACACATCACTGGTTACACATCACTGGTTGTGTGGGAGATGGTTACACATCACTGGTTGTGTGGGAGATGGTTACACATCACTGGTTGTGTGGGAGATGGTTACACGTCACTGGTTGTGTGGGAGATTGTTACACGTCACTGGATGTGTGGGAGATGGTTACACATCACTGGTTGTGTGGGAGATGGTTACACATCACTGGTTGTGTGGGAGATGGTTACACATCACTGGTTACACATCACTGGTTGTGTGGGAGATGGTTACACATCACTGGTTACACATCACTGGTTGTGTGGGAGATGGTTACACATCACTGGTTGTGTGGGAGATGGTTACACATCACTGGTTGTGTGGGAGATGGTTACACATCACTGGTTATGTGGGAGATGGTTACACGTCACTGGTTGTGTGGGAGATTGTTACACGTCACTGGATGTGTGGGAGATGGTTACACGTCACTGGTTGTGTGGGAGATTGTTACACGTCACTGGATGTGTGGGAGATGGTTACACATCATTGGTTGTGTGGGAGATGGTTACACATCACTGGTTGTGTGGGAGATGGTTACACATCACTGGTTACACGTCACTGGTTGTGTGGGAGATGGTTACACATCACTGGTTGTGTGGGAGATGGTTACACATCACTGGTTATGTGGGAGATGGTTTAGTGTATACATGGTGGATGATTTGCACTTTAACTAAATTGTGTCTAAAGATAACACATACAGTAACAACACAATAAATGTTTATTAAAAACTGAGAAAATAAACACACTCACAGCCACATTCACAAATCAGAAAATGTTTGAGCATTTTTGTATATTCACATGTGAACCAGTGTTACAGTAAACCTACACTCCTCTGACATTTGACAAATGGTTTGTTTGTCATCAGTATCAGAAATGGCATACTTGCACAAATGCACAAAAGTACACATAATATATTTTGTGCCATGTAGCAAAATCAGGGCATCAAATGTTGATGTGAAGGAAAACGAAAGATGCATATTAATCTTCACCATCAACTCACTCATACACTGGGTATGATTCACTTATTATTACAACATTCACACAGTTGCTGTCATGGCAACAATGAACCAAAACAAGGACCAACGCCTATCTGGTCTGTGGTCTTACCTCTTATGAATGAAACGACAGGCGTATGACACAAGCTCTGACAAGCACATTTAGATACTGGATCCAACACCTTACAATGGACCAATCATCACACCTAACCCGTGTTTTCATATGAACTGTCAACACAAGTAATTTTTCAAACTCAGTTTACATCTGGGCACAAAAATGTGACCTTGACATTACAAACAAACCATGAGTCCTTGACCTTACAAACAAAAGATGAGGCCTTGACCTTACAAACAAAACGAGGCCTTGACCTTACAAATCATGAGACCTTGACCTTACAAGCAAAACATGAGGCCTTGACCTCACAAATTATGAGACCTTGACCTTACAAACAAATCATGAGATCTTGAATGTACAAACAAATCATGAGATCTTAAACTTACAAAGAAATCGATACAGTCAGAATAAGTAAACTGAAGCAATCAAAGAAAAGAATCCTGGTGTTTGACAAGACTCAGTCTGGTACCTTCTGGTACTGAAACCAAAATACTTAAGAATGCTACAAACCAATATTGACATACCCAAGAACTTTGGAAAGTAACCGAAACAATGGGAAACAATGGATCTGTCTTCTAAACTATCTCCCTCAATTGATGGCACTGATGGAATAATGGATTGAAATATTATTTTTGTTTTGTTTGTTTGTTGTTTCATGCCGCACTCAGCAATATTCCAGCTATATGAAGGCAGTCTCTAAATAATCAATTCTGGACCAGACAATCCAAAGATTGACATCATGAGCATCCCTCTTTGCAATTGGGGTAAGATGACATGCATCAACCAAGTCAGCAAGCCGGACCACCCGATCTTGTTAGTCGCCTCTTATTACATTGCATTGTAATTGACCTCATGGAAAAAGTTTCCTCTACTGGCAATGCTAGTGAGGTCATTACTCTGTTTTTAACAATACTGCAGCAATACCACAGACGGGGACACCAGACATGGGCTTTTTATGTTGTTCCCATGTAATATATCTAACCCAGGTCTTTAACATACAGGTGAACACTCTAACCTGCAGAGTTCTTCTAAGTATCTTGGTATAAGAGCATCAACCTTGACATGGGGCACAGGTGACCCAGTCGTCTAAGGTGCCACAATTCGCTGTAGAGTGTTGGATCCATTGGGCATGCCAGAACTCTCATCAAAGAAGGCCTTAATGATCGAGTGAGTGAGTGAATTGGGTTTAACGCAGCTTTATATCCTAACTTCTTTCAGTGGCATTTAGAAGTTGGAGTGATGAAGTAAGACGAGTTCTATGGATGAACAACTTCTTTATTACAATTAGTGCGACGTTTCGGTGTAGATCCTAACACCTTTATCAAGCAATAGATGGATATGGCTTACTTACTTACTTACTTTGGAGATTTAATGTGCGCTTTCCGACTGATGCGTATTTCGCACACGGGCCCGGCCAGGCCATTTAATGTGTTTCCGAAAGGGGCGAAGGTGGTCTGTGCAACCCAAGAGGGGGGTTTTAGGGGTTGCTTATATAGAATTTGGGAATTTTGAGATTTGGAATAGATGCCGATGGGATTGGGGAGGAGAACCTCTCTGTGTCCATCAACTAGTCACTGTAACAACTTAGATGTCAATAAGTGTATATATACCTATGTTGATTAGCCATATCCATATATTGCTTGATAAAGGTGTTAGGATCTACACCGAAACGTCGCACTAATTGTAATAAAGAAGTTGTTCATCCATAGAACTCGTCTTACTTCATATCCTAACTTGTCATTTCCATATGGTTGGCAAGCCAGAAATGATCCAGGCCCTAGATGTATACCACTTTGGTGAAACCCATGAGCATTGGTATGGTGTTTACAAATCTACAAACATTATCAGGACGAACCGGATTTGAACCCATGATTAAAGGTTTCTTTGGAACAAAACTTTGTACAACAAAATTGCAGCACCTAAGTCGACTGGACCACCAATGCCCCCTTCAATCATCAAAGAAAAATACCACTTGATTCAATGGGTTATTTTCCAGCGTTGTATCAAACAAATCTGAGGTGTCCAATGGAACCAGAGTATCTATCATAGTAGAATGGCAACATAATACACTGGATAAAGGAGGATGGGATTAATGTACCAGAGAAAGAAAAAGAAGGGAAAACTCCTCAAAATATTTTCAAAACAAATTGTATTTGTATTTTCATTTTAAACTACCCTTGGTAAACCAGCAATCCACACAAAAAATACTCTGATCTTCACTGATGCTGAGTGTGTGAGTGAGTTGGGTTTAATGCCACTTTGAACAGTATTGCAGTTACATGTATTTCACGGTGTGTCAGCTTAATGTGGGAGGAAAGCTTGAAGTGATGCAGGTCTCAGACGTTTTACCACTTTGGTGAAAGCCATGAGCAAGTGTAGGGTGCTGACAAACCAAGAAACATGGACCTGGATTTGAACCCACAATCCACTGATGCTGTCAATATGTGTACAGCAGAACTTTGTTGGCCTGGATCCTGTTAATATGGACACTCAGCCTAATGGACAATTACAGCTGGGAGAGCTTGCAAATTGACATCAGTTTCAAAGATGCATTAATCTGGAAATTTGTCAATCCAAACCATTTCACAAACAGCCACCATTAGCTATGCAGGCTTCAGTAGACTGATGATGTTGTACTTGTTAGATGCCTGTTGTACACCATTGAATTATTGGCTGGGACGGGTAACTGGGGTACTCGGATACTCGGGTCGGGTGGGTACTGAGTAGGACCCGGGTACCCACAGTACTACCCAGACCCGAGGTTAGTCACGAGACATATTTTTTAATGACGAAAACTCACTAGAGCTCAGTGGTTACACTACAAATCGCTAATGTTCCCATTTCTTTATGATGATGCACACATTCCTTTTGACTTGTATATGTTGGAGTCAAGATAAAGCTTCAATCAACTTCAGTGTACGCATGATTTGCAGTTTCATGAGAGACCATATATCTATTATATGGTCTCTGGTTTCATACATGTATCTAAACAGTTTTTGCCAGGGCTACAGTTAAACTATTCCCAATTAGACATTGTGTTCCCCACTCTTGAGACCTACAGTGGGTACCCGGGTAGGGTCGGGCAATAGGGGGTTGGGTACCCGGGTAGTATGTTGGGACTCATGCCTGCCCTACACCGAATGCCATGTTGTATCCTTGGTATAAAATCAATGCTGTTATGAAGACTTCAGATCATACAGGAGCATGTACACTTGATGTATTCTGTTGTACGTCATGTTGTATCTTTGGTAATGCTGTCATGAAGATTCTGCAGATCACACAGGAGTGTTCTAATCCAGGCCCATCGAGATCGAAGACACTTTTGCTTGTCAACCTTCTGAAGGCTCCTTGCATAGGCTGCCTTTAACCTGCTCATCATGTCTGTCTTGCTGTAAACAAATAATGGTCACGTGAGACAGGGTTCGTGGGTTCATCTAGATCTGCTCAGAGGCCAATAATCTACCCCAAGTCTGCCGCATATGTAAGAAAATATTCCCAATTCAGGTTTACAGGAGTAACTAATGTGATTCTTGAGGTGTCTCATATTTCACTGACAACAGGACCATTAAAGAGTTCTAATTTACATTATTCATTGAATGCAATGTGAAAATACCTCTGAAGTTAAGAAAATAAGGACTTCTTAAAATCCCAATTTTGAACCAAATAATTTGTTTTTCAATTTTCATGCCAGGGGCACTAGGTTAGGAATCCTATACAAATCCATGGGATGTGATATTCCATTTTACAGTGTTCCAGCTCATATCATAGCATGGACTTTTAATGATCCAAGTGAGTGAGTGAGCATGGCTTTACGCCGCTTTTAGCAATGTTCCAGCAATATCACGGCGGGGGACACCAGAAATGGACTTCACACATTGTACCCATGTCGGGAATCAAACCCGGGTCTTCAGCATGACGAGCAAACGCTCTAACCACTAGGCTACCTGATCGCCCCAATGATCCAAGTGACAACATAGCCCAAAGTAAACCATAAATGCCCAATGTCTATAATAACATGAACGTAAATACTCAATGACTCAGACAATTCCCTGGAGCCCAGGGCCACATTCCACAAATAATGTTTGTGCTAATATGACTGTAATTCTATCTAAGCATGAGAGTTATGACCAATTTAGCACTAGGATCACTAGGGAACAGTGCCCAAGTAAGTTCACTCCTCCATACAGCCTCACCTCTTGATCCCCGAGCTGTAGCATTTGACGAGTTGTAGAAAAACAAACTGTATCCGAGACTCCAGGATGATGCTCAGACTATCCTCCTCGGACTTCTCCCCTTGGTCCAGAGCCTCCTCCGTTGGAGTGGCCAGCACATTGACCGAGGCTGCACAGGAGCCCAGCAGGCCGGAGATCGCACTGATGGAGCGGAGACGAGACTTGGCTACTGACTGGCCTGAAAAATACAGTCAGCCTTGTACACCTCCTACCTTCACTTCAGCATCATGAATTTACACAAAGTATGAATGGATTCACAAATAGATGACAAGCACCTAAGTGTGAGTCAGTGATCAACAATAATAAGCAAGGATCATACGAATTTGGGAAGAGAACCCATGATCAGCGGATCTTGGCATGACCAAGGGAGGCAACTCTAAACAGCTACTTCAAGCTTCATAGATGACAGTGCCACCAGTGTCCCCCAAAAGGACCTTATTTGAAGACATCTGTAAGTGCCACCAAGTTGCATGCCTTGGTAGGCCAGGATCTGCTATATCAACAAGAACAGGGTTGACATGGATTTTCAACCTAACAGATTGCAGCACACACTCCCATTTATTTTACAATGTCCTGTCATTGGGCAAATAGCTCAGGAAGAGTGACCACTGTCCACTTATGTATAAGCTGAAATATCAGGAGGGACCTCTGGATGTAGGTCCATCTCCCTTCACTGCCACACTTCCCTAATGTTAAGCAAATAACTGATATGATTTTGGTTTTGGTTAGTTGAATCAGCAAATCAACAAGCACAAATCGAAACAAGCATGAAATACTCATATCCCCTTTAATATGACATGTCTGGTTGTGTGCAAGGCAAGAAATATTGTATGCTTTTCAAGATCTGCTCCAGAAACAAACACTACCATCATTTTCAGTCTAAGTCAAAGTCGTTGTTATGGAAACTCTATTTTTTTATCAAAAGTCCTTAGGGCGGTCAGGTAGCCTAGTGGTTGAAGCATTCGCTCGTCACGCCGAAGACCTGGGTTTGATTCCTTACATGGGTACAATGTGAAGCCCTTTTCTGGTGTCCCCTGCTGTGATATTGCCTAAAGCAGTGTAAAACCATACTTACTCTCTCAAAAATCCTGAACTATCAAAAGGCACAGTTTAGCACTAGACCTATCTATGTGCCAAATTTGGTGAAGAAATATTGTACGTTTTTCAAGATCTACTACGGGAAGGAGCACTACGGCATTTTCAGTCTGCTCTGCAAACGAAACGTGATGGACGGACAGACAATACACATACCCTTCCACTTTGTGACGGGGGATAACAAGAGTGTGTGGACATTGTATACCTTGCAGAGCAGCCTCCAACATGGCGACCCTCTCCAGCTGCACGCGCAGCAGTTCTGTGTGGGACTCAGCTTGCTGGAACAGCCGGAACGCTCGGTCGTAGTGGTTATCTGCCAACTGACGTAGGTGGCGCTTCTTCTGGTCATTTGTCTGTGGAAGTCAACATTCTAGGTCACTACCAGAAATGAAGCAGGATTTACAGTGGTAAATAGCGTAACGCAGAGCAGTATTAAGAACAATAGTAATTATTGAGTTCAATGAACAAGTTTCAGATCAAGAAATATGTCCGAGGGGGAATGTCAGTATCTGGTGTGTTCAGTGCATTGAAGAAATATCTGTGGTCATAGGGGCGGGATGGGCAAGCGGTCAAAAGTACCAGGCCAGCAAGTGCCAGGTGCTGAGATCGTATCCCCCTAGTGTCCAATCTCATTAAAATCAGATCTTAGTTCTCGCTTCCGCTAAACAAAGATATGAGGACATCTGATTACGGGTTATGTCAGACCGTCCTTGTGCGAACTTTGACCGACCGATAGAAGGACTGACAAGAAGTCGACATTAGCCAATCAGAAGGCAGCTTTCTCGTGCTTTATGGCACTAACTTCAAATTGGCCACTACGCTTCGAAACATATTTTGACAAATTCTGGATTACAAATTTGAAACCAGAACAAAAGAACATTCTGGAATGGCTAATAGATGTTCTACATTGGATGGATTCAGTCGCTAAACCCGTAACTATCCTTCGGAATACCCTGTGTTGAAGTTTTCTAGGTTGTATTATCAGAATTCACATTCCGAATGTCACTTTCATGATCTGGTAAGCGACGCACTGATTTGCCAGATGAAAGGTCATTCTGATGTGACCCCTAATGGGATGTCTTCAGATCTTTGGCGGTCTCTAAATAATCGTGTCTGGACAAGACAATCCAAAGATTGACATCATGAGCATCCCTCTTTGCAATTGGGATAAGATGACATGCATCAACCAAGTCAGCAAGCCAGACCACCTGTTCCCGTTTGTCGCCTCTTACGACAAGTATAGTCGACTTTTACGACAAGCATGGGTTGCTGGAGACCTATTCTACCCCGGGTCTTCACGGGTCTCTTGGTATTAGTGAGTGAAGCATTCAGACCAGCCTATCTATTTTCTGTGTCTCATAAATGAACTTACATGGACAGAACCGAATGTTAATTAAAAAAAACTGCACCACTTTATTGTCATGGTGATCTCTAAGTGGAACGGGCCCTGATGTTAATGAGATTGCGGAGTCTGATTACCTGGGATATGTAGGAGTGGTGGTACAGCGAGGCCAGTCGGTGGTTGATGGTTGCAGCTCGGAACTGTTGTACGAGCTGATTTGTGTCCGACTTGTTGTTAGGAACACAGTACTTGAGGGATTTATTCATCAGCTCAGTCACACTCTTCTCAACCTAGATCAAATACAATTACATGACACAGACACTAAAGCCAATTCCATGAGGTCAGCACTGACATCACATGCGTCCGTTGTGCCATCAATATGTTATGATTGAATATTATTTTCTTCACATTTAACATAGATAATTAGTGTATGGAAAACTCTTCTAAGAAGTGCCTTCATTTTCCAGTTACAAATTCCAAACATTTTAAAGAATTTTGGCTTCAATCATGTTAATCTCATCTAGCATGTCGAGTGCAGGGATATATCTACGATTATAATGGAAGAGCCCATGACAGCCAAATTGACAAGAAAATCATATTTTGTTCAAAATTGGGATTGTATTTACGGAATCTTTTTTCCTAAATTTGGTTGGCCGTGGGGTAGTCTAGTGGTTAACCTGGGTTCAATTCCACACATGGGTACAATATTTAAAGCCCATTTCTGGTGTGCCCCATCATGATAGTGCTGGAATATTGCTAAAAGAGGTGAAAAACCATACTCACTCATTCACTCCTAACTTCTGAGGTATTTTAACTTTACATTCAGTGTGATAATTTAAATCAAAGCATTAATGCCTCTTCCACTTTATTGGCCTGTTGTCACTGCCATACATGATGACTCCACGGAGCCATTACATTAGTCATATTAACATGAATCGGGAAATCTTTATTTCCAATTTGGGTATTATTACTGACATCTGCTGCAGACTTTGGGCCAAATATCGGCCTCTGAGCAGGTCTGGCAAAGTTCCTGCTATTGACCTTCCAAAACTAGTCATTTTCTAACCTAACCTGGGGAACCTTTCCAAATCATGAGAAGAGATCAACATGTTATATAACATAAAAAAACATATATTTCAATTATTATATAATTCTTTTCACAGTACCTAGTCTGAAAACTATGGTGTCAGTGTGAAAGGCTGAAAGAAGTTCTAGCATAATGTGTTATTTCACTGAGATTTATATTGCTTTTACTTCCACCAAAAATATACTACTCAAAATAAGTTCTGGGACACTTGATTCTTTTTATGACAGATTAACTACAGTAATGGGAAAGAATAAGGTGTCCTTAACTTCTTTTGCGTAGTATATTATAAGAAATAGTAATGTTGCCCCTCACCTCCTCCTGAGTCTGACTCGAGTGTGGGGGGTAGTCTTGTAGCAGCATGGCCATGTTGAAGTAGGTGGTGGACAGGTCCCACTTCACTGCTTCTCGGATGTCTCGGAGTTCATTGGGAGTTCTCTCCCCTGGGCCAAGGACGATGAGAGCATTCTGATAATAGTCCACTGCCTGGATAAGAAAATATTTGTCTTGTTATAATGTAAATGAACTGTTAGGCCTGGTAGACTTTGAATACATGCTACTACCACCAAGATCTTCCCCCGAGGGGCTCCACTCTGGCTCATGCCCAAGCTTCGACACTCATGGGTGGGGATATCAGCTCATACTCACTCAGCAGAGATTGGGGATTGCGGAGGCTTTAACCACTACACTCTAACCACTAGTGGTGAAATGATACATCGGTGCATCGTGAGGTTTTATGTGATGATACCATACACAATACGTATTTTCTGTGCCGATACAAGACAATACACTTACGGAAATAAATTATTACTTGTTTAATTATCCCTGGTATTTTTGTCGGTCAAATATTGTAAGATGTGCTGTAATTAGCCTTTCAAGTTCACTACTGAAAATAGCCGCTACGAACCTGTGTCTACAGCTAGCTTTACTTTTTGAACCTGCTCTGAAATATTTATTGTCAAGAAGTTTCCATGTGATTTGATATAAATATGCATGTCACGGTACATATCGAATCGTGACCTATGTATCATGACCTATGTATCGTGACCTGTGTATCGTGACCTGTGTATCGTGACCTATGTATCGTGACCTATGTATCATGACTTGTGTATTGTGACCTATGTATCGTGACCTGTGTATCGTGACCTGTGTAATGTGACCTGTGTATCGTGACCTGTGTATCGTGACCTGTGTATTGTGACCTATGTATCGTGACATGTATCGTGACCTATGTATCGTGACCTGTGTATCATGACCTATGTATCGTGACCTTGCTGTATGGTTTCTCCTCTACTAACCACTGGCCCCAGCCCTGATGAGGAGGTACACCGTGGATGTGGAACACCTCACACCACTGCAATAGTGTTACAGCTATTGCAATAGGATAACAATTGTGGAACAATAACAAACAGTAGTAAACATATACATACAGTTTCTCAGTCACAAAATTCAAATTTCAAGGATCAACCTATCATTCACCCAAAATGAAGCCCCTTCAAATTAAAATTTCTGTTACACTTATTGTCATTTTGCACATGAAAATGTGGCATGACTTTGTTATTGGTTCAAACATATACGACTTACATCACGTATAAGAGAAACAGTTGATCATTCGAAAGAAGATAGTTGATGGTTACTGACTCTCAACAGATCATGGTATTTGCACACAAATGATTTTCTTCAAAGTTTTTAACAGTTTTCCACAGGTTTAACAGTGCTGCCTTTATAATTTTCATTCTGAACTGCCCTTTTGTTTGTTTTTTAAGAAACTGAAATCAGATAAGCTGCTCTCGATGTTTCAATTGCTTATACCCACAACTCAGAAGCCTCAATGTTGATAATCAGAGTGGAAAGTTCGCCTGACACAACCTCCTTCGTAGGGTATTGGAGGAAAAGGAAAAGAACTGATTTTAATGAATTGTAACGAGAAGTGGCTGGAATGAGGCTACCTTGGAGTAGTAGTGTTTCTCCTGCAGGCTGAACTCTGGGCGGGCCTGCTGCATGGCTTGTTGTGTGTAGCACTGGGCACACAGACGCATCAGTCGGCCGCTGTTGGACAGCAGCAGGGCCTGGTTGGCCTTGTCATGGATGTTGGAGAACGCCAGGATCCCCGACGAGAAACATGTCTGACTCTTCTCCCACAATTCCTTCATCTTGTCGGATGGTTCAATGGCACCTGCAGACACACAGCAACATCATCAGGACGGTCATAACAATAACCAACCTCACAATTACATCATGATAGTTGAACCATTTTCCCGAAACCATTTAATTCACATTTCTGCTGGTCAAGCCTGTCTGCTGGTCAATCCCGTCTTTTGGTCAAGCCTGTCTACTGGTCAAGCCTGTCTACTGGTCAAGCCTGTCTACTATTCAAGCCTGTCTACTGGACAAGCCTGTCTACTGGACAAGCCTGTCTGCTGGTCACACCTGTCTACTGGTCAAGCCTGTCTACTGGACAAGCCTGTCTGCTGGTCACACCTGTCTACTGGTCACACCTGTCTACTGGTCAAGTATGTCTACTGGACAAGCCTGTCTGTTGGTCACACTTGTCTGCTGGTCACACCTGTCTACTGGTCACACCTAACTACTGGTCAAGGATGTCTACTGGTCACACCTGTCTACTGGTCAAGCCTGTGTACTGGTCACACCTGTCTGCTGGTCAAGAATGTCTACTGGTCAAGCCTGTCTGCTGGTCACACCTGTCTACTGGTCACACCTTTCTACTGGTCAAGGATGTCTACTGGTCACACCTGTCTGCTGGTCAAGACCGTCTTCTAGTCAAGCCTGTCTACTGGTCACACCTGTCTGCTGGTCAAGACCGTCTTTTAGTCAAGCCTGTCTACTGGTCAAGCCTGTCTACTATTCAAGCCTGTCTACTGGTCACACCTGTCTACTGGTCACACCTGTCTACTGGTCACACCTGTCTACTGACCAAGCCCATCTACTATTCAAGCCTGTCTACTGGACAAGTCTGTCTACTGGACAAGCCTGTCTACTGGTCAAGCCTGTCTGCTGGTCAAGCCTGTCTACTGGTCACACCTGTCTACTGGTCACACCTGTCTGCTGGTCAAGGATGTCTACTGGTCAAGCCTGTCTGCTGGTCAAGGATGTCTACTGGTCAAGCCTGTCTGCTGGTCACACCTGTCTACTGGTCAAGCCTGTCTACTGGACAAACCTGTCTACTGGTTAAGCCTGTCTACTGGTCAAGCCTGTCTACTGGACAAGCCTGTCTACTGGTCAAGCCTGTCTACTGGTCAAGCCTGTCTACTGGACACCCTGTCTACTAGTCAAGCCTGTCTACTGGTCACACCTGTCTACTGGTCAAGCCTGTCTACTGGTCACACCTGACTACTGGTCCAGCCTGTCTACCAGGTGTTTGCTACCTACCTGACTGCAAGAAGACCTGGGCTTGGTTCATGTACCACACACCCAGCTCGTTGAGGGAGTTGCCATGACGCTTGGACAGACTGACCCGTGTGTCCTTACTACACTTGACCTTGGTCCCTATCTGGTAGGCCAGCTCGTAGCAGCGGCTGCTGTGTACCAGGTTCTGCTCCATGCTCAACGTCCACGTGTACACCCACGAGTACTCTGCATCACAGACAACAACTCAACATGAATGTGCTGATTGGTAGGACTGCACAGTACTACTAGTACACTGCAATACACTTTTCACACAATACGTACTGCAATATTATTTCTGTGTTCCGCTTTATTAGGTAAAATAAACAAAAAGTGTTGATATCATTTGCATTGTTTAACCTAAAATCTACACAGAAAATCATTCACAAATGATGTTTCCTTTGACCATTGACTTAGCATTGTAATATTTACTTCAGTACGTCTAAAACAGGATCTGTATGTACAGTGTTAATCACTGAAAGACACTACCAAGGAATGAAGTTTGAGCGGGTTATAATGTAGGTGAGGTTATTGTAGCCACTCAACCATTCACTGTTTAATGCCAGATTCTATGCTGTCACTTCTGGGGGCTATGGATCCTAATCATATTACAATGAAGATAAAATACACTTGGTAACTGGAGATGCCACTATGGTGAAATTACAGAAAGGATATGCTGTGGGTCTCTTTTGGCCCAAGAAATAAGAAAATTGGTATTAACATTCACAGATGTGTTGCCCTCAGTGATATTTCAAATATGATGGTGATCTGTAATTAATCAATTCTGGACCAAACAAACAAGTGATTGATATTCTGAGCAATGTCCCAAGCCATCATTTTATGACACCATGCAATTATGATGAAGTATAAAACCCAAAGCAATTCCCAGTGCTAGTTTTACCCCCGTTTGGTTGTACCTGGGTTAGGTATGACGTTCTGCGCAGCATCCAGCACCACTGCATCCTCCTCCGACATATCCCCGTAGTCTCTCTTGTGTTCCTCGAAACCCCGACTGATGTGGCTGATGAGGAGATGGATGTCCCCCGCCAGCTCCAGGATCAGCATCAGCAGCTCGCGGTTCTCCCCCTCCTTGCTGGGCACCAGCTTCTTCATCGCATCTGCAGGATACAGAGTGAGTGAGTGAGTGAGTGAGTGAGTGAGTGAGTGAGTGAGTGAGTGAGTGAGTGAGTGGGTGGGTGGTTGAGTGAGTGAGTGAGTGAGTGAGTGAGTGAGTGAGTGAGTGAGTGAGTGAGTGAGTGAGTGAGGGTGTGAGTGAGTGAGTGAGTCTTGCTTAACATAGCATCAAGAACCTTGCAGCTATCTGCAGCAAACTTGTTCTCAGGGTGATATATACTGACCCCTTTGAAAATGCATAACAGAAAACATAATGCATGTTTTGTGCTATTGTCTCCATCCAGAGAAACACCAAACAAGAACTGTACTGAGACAAATGGCCGATTTGAACCCACAAACATAGGTTTCTGGCGTGCCCAAAGGACGCAACTCTGCACAGCGAATCGCGGCGCCTTTGACAACTGGGCCACCTGTGCCCCCTCTTAACCATTTGATAACGTTCAGGTTGGCTTTCGTGGACTGTGATAGTTTCTAACTCAGGATTTATAGTATGACATATGTACCATCAACAAGGTTATACATATCTAATTACCTGATCCTCTTTATAACGCTATCTTACAAGCAGCATGAGTTACATAGGACCATATTGATTGCAGAATCCCCACTGCGCTCCAAACAAAATAAATACAACTACAGGGAAACTTGTCATCACAAACACTCAAGAACTTACCAAGGCAGTGTAATGCGAATCTCACATGCTTGAGTGCATGTCCATACTTCTTAACTGACATGTGTTCCTTGGCTAGGGCATAGTAGGCCATGGCACCCTTCCTCAGTAGCAGAGACTTGGACAGCTGGTGCCAAGATGCCTTGGTGTCTGTCGGCATGGCAATGGTCACCTGGAGACTGTTTCTTTTCTCTTCTCTCTTGCTCAGCGGTTCGTAGTGAAGTGGAATGGCCTCGCTCTGGTTGCACGTGGCCTGCTCCTCCACGATGCTGCTACTTTTGTGTGGTTCCTTGGTTTTGAGATTGGACAGATCCTTGCCGAGGCAGTCCAGGCCCTAGATGGGTCAAAATGTGAGTCAGTATCATACCACAGTCAGTGATATTCCAGCTCTATCCCTTAATATCCTTGCCGACCACACATGACAGGAATCCACCATTCAGTCTTCCCACTATTCAACAGCTGGCCATCCTCCCTAGGCAAGTGTGTCCTCTAGCCTATATCAAAGCTTAATTTCTACCCTTGCCACAACAAGGCCACTTTTCTTGGCTCGACTCTGGTGCCACCTCGCGTAGGTCACAAGCTGTGCCCCTTGTGATGAAAACGCGATATCCAATCAGATCACTGTTCTTATCTCGTATAGCTTCACAAAGATTACAACTACCATAGGTGCCGATCTAACCAGATAACGAAAGCATTTACGATTTCACCCCTGACACAAAAACATAGGCAATCGTTGGAGGGTTTAAAACGATGAAAAAGACATATTCAGCAGGCAGCGGTAAATCACTTTCATGCGAAAGGTGTATCAGTTGTGGATGTTGATTTTGTTATAAGTTCTCTGATTGGACTATCGATATGTGCGATATGCCAGTCATATTTAGCACAGGAAAGTGGGCTTGATGTGGCAAGGGTGGAATAAAAAGGCGAGTGGATGCTCTTGCCTCTGGAAGATGATATCTGGCAAGCTCACCAGTATCTAGTAGAGTCATAGTGTAGCTTTAGATGTCTACAGTTAGCCTAGGTTTACATTACACAATTAGGGTTACTTGTCAGAAGGAAAGATGTTGACACATTTCTAATCGTCTGTGAAACAGACCAAATATTTTTATGATTAATATTCAATGTGTATTATTTTGATAATTTATATTGCACAGCAGTAAACATTTTTCTAAACTAATGCCTTGTTCTTTTATTCTTTTTCATCAGAATATGTCTAATATAGCTTACCTTCCTAATATAGCTGAGTCCATCTCGACACCGTTCTTCCACCGTGCCTGCAATAGCATGTGTACGAGGAACCCGCCAGGCACGACGCACAGTGCGGTCTATCCTACACAGATCATTCAGCCCCAGGGATATTTCGGTCTTCACCTCGCTTTCCTCGTCTGATGTCTGCACATTAAACAATGTCATTATTTATTTTCTATTTAATTCTTGAGTATATCAGAGTTCTCAAACTGAAAGTTGATGAGAGGATAATTGTTCAACAAATGATTGGTCCAAATAAATATTCATCTTAAAAAGTAGGTCAAGGTCAAATATATGGGTCAATGTGACCTAGAAATTTTCTTATCATTATTATAGTAAAAGTAATTTAGGAAATAAATTTAGAATTTAACCACAAATATCTTCCTACTTAATTACACAATATACAAAAGAATGGCAGTTAATTAGAACAAGATATAATTAATTTTATAACAATGAAGTAAACATGCAAATGAGGGACATGTTCAATGTGAATAAACAGCAAATTACAAGAATGTAATTTTCCCCCTTCATCTCTGATCCTTCGTAGTTCATACGTATGATGAATGGGAGTTCATGTGTCTGCATGAGATATGTCGCCTTGTTTACCTTGTTACAACTGGCATAATACCCTTCTGACCTCAACTACCTAGGATCAACCATTCATGCACACTCAATGAACTTAAGATAATTAAGTGAATTACCATCAAGGAAGAATTACTTCAGCACAGGCAATGGTGTGTTCATTAAAAACCTACAAATGTTTCTGTGAAGTAGAAAGATTATGTACATAATTCTAATAGCAATAAATAATAATTTCAACCCACCAATTGAAATAATAATTAAGACAAATAGTCTAGTCTAGAGCCATACAATGAAATAACCAAAGAAATTGTTTCACCAATTCTTCAAATAGTGATTTTGGAACACACAATATTCATGAGAATGACGCAAAAAAGGTTGACGTAAAAAATTGCATAGAAATTATGTAACAAAAATAGTGAACAAAGCTCTCATAAAATATCCCACACTTTCAACATGGTGCCACATGTTCAAGGACAGATTGTGTTTGAACCAGATTCATCTACCATATTTGAACCAGGCAACATGTTGCGTAGTCTTTGGGGAGTAACCATAAATTTTCAAACACATTGGTTCAATTACTCAGCTGAAAATAAGTCCAAATGATGTGTAAAACTGAGTTACCTCCCTTGTTTACTTTCTCTGCAATATTGCACACAATACACTGAGAATCTGACTATTGTCTTGTTTATTATGTTACCAAAGATTAAAATACACCAGGACTAGCATCTAACATTGGTTATTGTCAGAACCACTCGGGATCAATGTAACCTTTCTGAAAGTTTACAATTTTAAATCATTATTATTTATAGAAAATAGCCTTTTCAAGAGATTTTCCAACTCTGACATTTCTACCTCATATATCATGATTTTCAGACATTCAGACATTCCCCTTGCAGGCAAATTGGGATATGTTTTTGTGTTATTGTTCATAATGGGATTTCTAAGGCCAAACAAAATTATAGTCTTGATTCTCAGGCAACGTCCACACCATCATAAAGTCCGGGGCACATTTGGTTTTTAATTTCCATACGGTTGATTCCCAGGTTGATTGTACACAACTGTTTATCTGGTTCACAATAGTTTGAACAAGCCAAAAAAATAAAAATAAAATAACCCACCTGCACTACATTTTCAAAACTCACTGCCTGAGAACAAATTCTTTTAAGCCTCAGTTAATATGTACATGATGTATTTTAACACTGCATTCAATGTATAAAACTCCAAGCATTAAAGCTTCTTCCTTTTTATTGGTCCTGTTAGTGAAATACAAGACGCTTCTACCAAGCCATAATCTGAGTCAGAACTATATTAACATGAATTGGGAAATATTTAGTTCCCTGCTGCGAATTGTAACTGACAATGGCTGCAGATTTGAGGCCGAATATCAGCCTCTAACGTGGCCGAAATCAATCCCTGGGATTTTCTTCATTCTACATACTCATTAAAATCAGATCTTAGTTCTCTCTACCATTAAACAAAGATCTGAGGACATCCCATTACGGTCACATCAGAACAACCTTTCATACGACCAATCACAGCGTGGCTTACCAGATCAGTGAGTGAGTGAGTATGGTTTTACGCCACTTTTAGCAATATTCCAGCAATATCTTGGCAGGGGACACCAGAAATGGGCTTCACACATTGAACCCAGGTCAGGTCTTCGGCATGACGAGCAAACGCTTTAACCACTAGGTTACCTGACCTCCTCTCTGACCAGATCAGGAAAGTGACAGTCGGAATGTGTGTTCTAATCGTGCAAGGTATTCTGAATGACAGTTACAGCTTTTGTCTATCTCTCTTTCAATGGGTTAAACATTTGAACGGTAGAGACTTTGCTGACATACAATCTCAGACACATGTCAGCCATTCCGGAATGCTTTTTTGGTCAGTTTTCAAATTTTGAACCGGGATCTTTGTAAAAATATTTTTCTAATCAAAGTTTGAAATGACACCAGTTGAAAAGTGCCGTAAAGCTTGAGAAAGCTGCTTTCTGATTGGCTAATCTTCACTTCATGTTAGTCATATCATTGGTCGGTAAAGGTTCACGAAAAGTAGTTCCGACATGACCCAATATTGAGATGCTCTCAGATCATTGTTTAGCGGTAGCGAGAACTAAGATCTTATATCAATGAAACTTCATTTTAACAATGGAAGTATTCAGTTCATATCAACCTCTAAGCAGGTCCAGATCCATCCCTGAGATTCTTTCATTTTAATGGAATTGTTCACTTACCGTGCCTGACTCCTCTGTGTCCTCATCCGAATCATTGTTCTCCTCGTGACACCACACGTCTCTCATGGAGCTGTCCGGCACAAACAAATCAGACAGGAGATAGTTGGCTGATGTGCAGACCTGGGAACAAGGCATTCAAGTATTGGAAGAATCACCTTCAAAATCTGACACCACACATCTATCATCACCACCACATAACAATGCCTCACAAAGAAGCCTTTTAACAAAGGTTCTTGTGGTATGTTTTGTTTGTTTATTGTTTTACTCATCAATATAACATTTTGAGTATAGGCCCTAGTGCACACTTTTTTCCCCCAAAAACCACAGCTGTGTACAAGGGGGTGCACGCCATGTTGAGTTTTGATGGGTTTATTCCCCAACGCAAAGACACTACTGTGAGCACATAACACTGGAAATACCATGTCAAAGAATCCATACTAAAGTACGCAAATTAATCATGTAATTCTACTGTCTGGTTATAAAAAGTGTTCATTGTATATCTGGACTTATGTTTTTAACTTATTTCATTAATGTTATTCAAAATTTCTTTTGATATTGTTTTAATTAATTTCAGCGAAATTCTGTGTGAAGCGATCGGAAGATCGCTCAGCTCACGGTTATTAACAGCATCCATGGTCAGATTATCGCTGTTGACGCCTTGAAACGTATTTGAGTTGACAAGCTATAAGCTATATGCAGCAGTCTGCATGTAATCAAGTTTGGACCAAGCAATCTAGCGATTGACATAATGTGCATTGATCTACAACGTTTGTCTACGATGACATGCATCAACAAAGTCAGCGAGCATGAACACTCGATCCTGTTAGTCACCTCTTACGACAAGCATAGACGCCTGTTACGGCAAGCATGGGTTGCTGAAGACCAATTCTAACCCAGAATCTTCGCGGGGGTTGTGGGATGTATATTTGAATGTACAATCAGATAAGTAGGTCAAATGAAGGTCGCATTAAACGTGCATCATAAAACAATCAGCATCTCCACAATCAAGTCTGCATTCATTAAACATGATAATCACAGTCTGTGCCAAGAAGTCCTGAGTCTACAAGTTTGAATTTGGCTCTAAGCATCATTTTCAGAAACTTCTAGTGTTATGGTATGGGCTATTGTCAGCTGAACTTACTAGACCAAACAGAACTTATTGACTTGGGCTATGGACTAGTGGCAAAGGTCGAAGACTGCAATCATTGTTATCAGGTTTACATGTCGTCTGAATATTACATAAAACACACAAGCTCCTCACAGCGATAGCTTGTTCGCGGAGCTCTCTATACTATCGCTGACACCAGTCAAAACTCCCCACTGTGATAGGTGGCCCCAACCATGCTTGGAGTTGAACTCGCAACCGATTGACCATTATGTTTACAAACAAGTGACGACTGTCGTGATGCTGAATACACTTACCCCTGCTAAATTACTTTTCTTTGTTTGTCAATTTGAAGTCCTATTTCATTTAAACTATCATGTTAATGATATAGTAAGAATGTATGGGAGAAGTTGGTTGATTTTTCGATTGTCTGCAATCTCAAACCAATCTGATAATTAAAAGAACAAAGTAAATTCATCTGAAAAACATATTCAGTCGTAAACCTTTTCAAAATGAAGTATGATGGCATTTCAAAAGACATAAACAAAATTATAAACATTACTACATTTGGGGTTTGAGGGCAAATTTCAAGATTCTTGTAATGGCCGCGCCCACACTGGTAACGAAGGTGTCACGCGCTAGGAAGGAGCCTGATAAAACACAGTGACAAGGGGCATAATTCATCTAATCTTAATCATTTTCTGTCCTAAACATGGTCAATTTGTCTGAAGTAGGCATACAGAAATATACTCTTATTCAAATGAGCTGTTACTTGCTAGGTTTACAGTATAAATTATGCTAGACTCGTGCTTCAAAACTCAAGTCAAGATAGGCTATACACTGACACCATGTTCAAAGCACATAACTCGATTAACAAACATACTTATTTATTCAAATGTAATGGTTTCTAACTCCTGGATAACACATATAGGATGACCTCTGGTCTGTATGAAAAACTGAATTCCTACCAACATGAAATAAAGCCAATTTTTAATTGTTTTGTGTGATTCTTTCCACCTATCCCAAATTAATGTCCCGCTTAAAACTAAGAAAACAGCCTAACATATATAATCAGATGATCAAGTTTTGGGAAAAAATGAACCAATTTCCTGATGAAATATTGGAAAATATCCATTAATAACTCACAAGGGGAACATGCTTATTGTGGAATTGGCACGGATCTAAACAGACAACTTGACAGATGTATTCTTAACCAAATGCAGTCTCCTATTTTTCAACTTTTAATTTACTTCCTGTGATGCTGAGAACGGAGAAACAAACAACCTACATATCTTCCTTACCTGTGAATGTTGTTCTTCATTCAGCAGCAGCAGACAATTTTCCAGGAGGGTTCGGATGGTGGCAGTTTTCATCTTGCCGCCAGTTTGTCGCAGGTTGCGTGCAACTCGGTACAGCAGGATGCCGACAGGGACAACGAATGGGTTGGTGTCTTCCTTGATCTCATCTCCGCATAGAATAGTCAGGTCGTACAACTTCACTACATCATCGTCCACATCTGTCAAACCAATAAACACGGTGAAACACAGACTAGTCTGGCATCACTGTAGCTGCAGTTACAGTTTCCACTCATTCCACTATCATCATCATCATCATCATTCAATATCAGGCCTCAGTCTATGGACATTCCAATCATCATCACCATCATTCAATATCAGGCCTCAGTCTATGGAACATCCAATCATCATCATCATCATCCTCCTCACTATTGTCATCATCATTCAATATCAGGCCTCAGTCTATGGAACATCCAGTCATCATCATCATCATCATCATCATCATCATCATCCTCACTATCATCATCATCATCATCATTCAATATCAGGCCTCAGTCTATGGAACATCCAGTCATCATCATCATCCTCACTATCATCATCATCATCATAATCATCATCATTCAATATCAGGCCTCAGTCTATGGAAAATCGAGTAAGAAAAGTTGGGGCTGCAGGATTTCCAGTCTACTTCTACATCATATACTACCAAATATGGATCAAATCAGGGGGAAAAGCAGATTGTGGTTTCTAGGCAGCTGCCATCTTGGTTATTTTTTCCAAGCCCTGTTCTGGCCTGATCTGGAATCATTATTCAAACATTAATTGAGACTCATTTTGGAAAAAAAGATGGCAGCTAGCACAAATAATATCTGTTTTGGGTTTCTATTTGAATCTACTTTGAGGTTAGGGATTTACAAATCCTTAATAAAAAAATACTTGGCTATACAGGAACTCAATACGGATCACAACAAATCAAGCTCTGTACTGGGGAGAACGTTGCTTGTTCCTAACATGAGAGGACAGTGTTTTTAACTGAACCTTTGTATTATACAAATAATGCAGCGTGGCCTCGTTTTGGTCAGACAACCTCAGGGGTTGGGACCTTAGGTCTTGCTCTTGTTTTTGCATATTGTAATTATTCATTTTGTTATACCGAAATTCACTTTGAAGTTTATGAAGTCTTTAAACCATCCTCTGTTTCAATGCAATAACTTAGCTGCAAACCATGAAATGTGACGCCATCTTGTTTTCAAGCAGACAAGTCAATATGCATCACGGGACAGGTCAATACTGATCATGTGATGAGTTAATATTTGAGGTCAGAGTCAGTCCCATGATTTGGGGGTCAACATTGAAATGCATTATTTCGTCACGAGGTACAGATTAACAGATGGAATTGCAAGATTATCAATAGAGGAATAACAACATAGAATGAGTGAGTGAGTGAGTGAGTTGAGTTTAACACCGCAGTATTACAGTTATATCGTGGCGTGTCAGCTTAATGTGGGAGGAAAGCCAGAAGTGATGCAGGTCTCAGACATTTACCACTTCGGTGAAACCCACAAGCACTGGTATGGTGCTGACAAACCTAGAAACATAATTGGGGTGAACCGGGATTCGAACCCACAATCATAGGTTTCTGGCGTGTCCAAGGGACGCAACTCTGCATAGCAAATCATGCGCCTTAGACGACTGGGCCACCCGTGCCCCAAACATAGAATGAAATATGACACACCAGATAATCGAGGCTGTCAATCCCTGTGCTTGTCAACTTACTTTTATACAGCCAGTAAGTGTGGCCCTCTTTGGTGGCATTAGATTTCAGAAAGGACAGCAGATTCCTGGCAATGCCGGTCACCAACAGGGGGTCAAACTTGCAGTCCTCCAGCAAGGGGATGTCCTCTGTCTTAATCAGCTCATATTTCTACACAGGAATAAACACGTTCAGGATTGCATGCAGCCAGCATGGGACAGTAGCTGTTTACGAACATATGATGCTCTCTCCATAATAATGTCCTACTACATCCGGGTTTTGCATCTATTTATTCCAAGTTATCTGGATACCGACATCAGTTCAATCTTGTCATCATGACATTACATCATCATCATCATCATCATCATAATAATAATGCTGCACCAGATTCCATTCAGCAAGTGAATGCACAAAGCGCGAAACAATTATTACTCCGGTCGATGGACCAGTATGGATCGGATGTCGTTTTATTCTCAGCTCCCTGGGAAGCACAAGAAGGTTAACAGCCACGTTAGTGACGTTACCATCAGATCCTACTGGGTACTGATTCAATACTGGGGGGACAGAGGCACTTGCCTATGCAGACACCACATGTGACATGTGTTTCAGTGTGGGGCATGACCGAAGGCCAAGAAACTCTCAGGCGTCAAGCTGCCGAACACGGGCAACCATCCACCTACTCTCTGCGAGTTATGTTGATGTGATTTGTGGTCACATGCCAATTTATCAGTATTTCAACTATATCACTGCATGTCAGATTAACTGTGGAAAGAAGCATGGAGTGGTGCAGGTCATGATACCACTCTGGTGAAACTTGCTATCCTGGCACGACTAAGGGAAGCAACTCAAAGATTAAACCTGACTCATATAAACCTCTTTTAAAAAAACCAACATATATTATGAGCAGGCCATAGAAATGACTTCAGACATAGCCAACAAAAACACTGATATTTTTGGCAATAATAAATCTATTTCCAATCCAACATCACCTGCACGATTCCGTTGAGATGGAAGCACATGGCAACCTCCGGCACATTGCACATGAGGTTGTCCAGCCAGCAGTCAAGCCCAGTCAGCACATTGATGGGCGTGGCCGAGTCCCTGCACATAACAGACATTTCCGTCAACAAAGGAAGAAACAAGTAGAAACATCGGATAATCATGCCTGTTTGTCAGAGTATGAGAGTTGGGTCTAACACTGCTTTGATTGTTCATTGTTTTCATGCATAACACCGCTCTCAGCAATATTCCACCAATGTGATGGCAGCCTGTTTAAAATCAAGTGATTGATATTGTGAGCAACGATTCAAGCCGTCGGGGTATTATGACACGCTATCAACCAATCACCTAGCCTGAAAATCCGATCAATTTGGTCTACGCTTACATGGGTTGCAGGTGATCTGTTCCAGCCCCGACTCCCCAGAGGGAACATCACTTGGAACACTATCTCAGTCAGAGATCCAGATACGCATAAAAAATGCAGAAATACGCACTAAAATAAAATCCATGCGTATCAAATACGCAACGAACATTACAGATACGCTACAAAAATAAAACTTGTGCGTATCATCAAAATTTTGTTAAGTAACCCTGCATATTTGATTAGCAAATCAGCAACTTATTTTGAAATTATAAACGGACATTCCATCAACCTTGCAAAACTCCACAATGACAGTTACATCATGATCATTTGCCATCACACTTTCTTGTGGAAGTATCGTGGTATTTTTGAGTCCTATAAAGCTCTCGAACCCACACGACACCAGTTTGCAGGGACTAGATGAATAGTGTTTTTAAATATTTAACTTAAATACCCATATATTTATATATATATGGGTAACAGAAATTTGAATACCCAGATAGAATTACTGATACCCAATGATTATAAAATACATGGGTAAAATACCCACAACACCAAAAGCTTATCTCGAGCTCTGTCAGTTACATCAAATGTGCTATGTGGAGGGAAGGCTGAAGTGATGCAGGTCTCATAATTTTGGTGAAAACCACAAGCATGGGTAGGTGCTGACTAGATGCAAACTTCATTAACCAGTGTTAACCAAGGGGAACTTAGGGCAGTAACCAAAATAAAACTCATAAACTGCAACCTTGGTTATAATAATGGCCGCCAGGAGAAGGCGAAACACAACAGCCATGGCTATAACATACAACTTTCAGAGCTTTGTCTGCACCAATACTTTTCACATTAAGTCTTCCTAACATCCTTCTGTGTACTATGGCATAAGATCATCCTGAACAGGTCAATCTTTGATAATGGAATTTTATTTGAATACTCTTCTGCCTTGCATCAACAGGTAGTTTTGACAAGGCAATGTGGCCACACATCATTGGTGGATAGGACCTCAGCCTACAAGTGTAGCCAGATGGTTAAGTCCCCCCCTCCCTCCCCACCCACCACATGCAGCTGTTGGTTTGGCAGATGGTAGAATCACAATAACAGACACATCTGTTACACCTGACAGCATGTCATAGCATGTCATATCATAGCATGTCGGTCAGATATCACATCACAACACAATCCGTTCCAAACTGTTATGCAACAATTCAGGCAAACTTGAATATGGCATTATTTTTCATAAAAGGATAATTGAAATGTTGTCGCATGACTTTCATCTCTGGTCATATCACTTCAATGACGTTCCATTAAATAATGCTAGTGATTATAAACATTTATAAACCAACTGTGATGTTATCCTATTGTGTCTCCAAGCGTGTTAACTTTCTGTAAGCAGGGTCGTTACAATATTCCATGGATTTTATATATAATTATTATATCATATCATGAATTTGTACAGCGCACTTTTCAATTCATTACACCTGAAATGTGCTAAGAGCATGATAGTTCCTATTATTATGCAAGTCATCAGACAGATTGCACAGAATTTTCATTCTCAGCTCCCTAGGAGTATACAACCCACACAGCCTGTGAGGCACTAAAGTTAACAGTCACGTTACCATATTATCCTACTACTACGTACAGTGTTCCCGCTGGCTTTTGAAACTGCCAGTCCTTGTGGACTGGCAACTCTTAAAATTACCAGTCCCTCCTAATTTTTGCCAGTCCCAACTTTCAACAAATTAAAAAACGCATGAAAATTATTTGGTTTCAATTCTTTCAACTTTATGTTCAGTGCAAAGATGTCATCTCTGAAGTAACTTAGTTTGATCTATACCTCATTCACACTAACTTCAGTCACAATTTTCTCTTCTTTTTTTTAATATTAGAGACGAAGCTGCTATAAATGGATATTTATCCTAGAAATAGACAAGGAGAGACCCTGATGGTAACAAACATGCAGACTTTGTTTGAAAAAAAATACTTATATGAATATCACAGATGTTTTGTTCAACTAAAAAGACTTATAAGTTACTTTATTTGCTGGTCCACAGGGACTGGCAGTCACATGAATTACCGGTCCAAGCCTAAATTTACCGTTAAAAAACTGGTAATTACCGGTAAACGGGAACACTGGGTACCCGTTCACTGCTGGGTTAACAGAGGCATATTATGAACTAAGCCAATTGCCCAAGGTACCTGTAATCCAGGTAGAGAAAAGGTCTTCAGCAACCAATGCTTGTTGTAAGAGGCAACTAAGGGGATCGGTTGGTCAGACTCGCTGACTCGGTTGATGTATGTCACTGTATCCCAATTTGCTCATGATGGCAATGACTGGTCTGATCCAGACTGGATTATTTACAGACCCCCATCATATAGCTGGAATATTGCGGAGTGCGGCCTTAAACAAGAAACAAACAAACATGCCCCAGGAGAAGCCTCATGTTCTGCATCTGTTTCAGTGTGGGGCCGGACTGAAGCCCTAGGGGCCATGCTGCCGAACACGGTCACTCAGCAAGTCTACGAGTTTGAAACTTCTATTGACTTGTGTTGATATTTTATATATCAAAAGACACATGGTTTAAAGTTTTAAACATTTATCAACTCATTTTGACATATTTGACACATGTTATATCAAAATACAGGTCAGTGACAATCTCTATGTACAGGCCAGTCTGTATTAAACCTATGAGATAGGGCTGTACAATGACTGTGTATTTGTCATTGTTTGTAAGCAGTGTTCGAAATAAAATAATTGCCAGGCTGCCATCAGGACCCACCGACTCTAGAAGGTACAGGCCCTAACTCAACTCTTCAGGCCCTCATTGAAAAAACACCTGCAGCTTATTGTGAGCAAATAAATACACACATAAACTTACTGCAGGCCATAATGACACATACAACTTGGAAACTACGGACCGACATGAGATCTACCTGCCACGGTCCTACTGGCTGGCGTTTATATGAAATACTGTTTAGTAACTATTGCCGGAATGCCAACATATACAGACAAGATTACATCATAAGTTCATATTCGGGTTCTTAACCAATCACAAGCTAGTATATTAATGTAAGGTGAGATAATTACAAATATATATCTTTCAACTTTGTCATTGATGGTCACTGACACAGGTTTGGATAAATGAGTGAGTATGTTTTTACGCCGCTTTCAGCAATATTGCAGCAACATCACGGCAGAAATGGGCTTCACACATTGTATCCATGTCAGGAATTGAACCCGGGTCTTCGGCGTGATGAGCGAGCGCTTTAACCACTAGGCTACCCGACCGCTCCAGGTTTGGATCAAGTGAACGTGCTGTAAGCAGCATAGTGTCCCTAGGGAAGGCAAGATTCAAACTATTGAATCACCCATGAAATTAAAACATAAGCAAATAGTTTATTCAAAAGATCCAAGTCTTGTTTGTTTGTTCTCTCACCTGAGTTTGAGACTGACACAGGGATGAGTGCCACCCCCGAAGATGGGCAGATCGGTCCCAATAAGCATGTGGATATCCTCGAATGTCCAGTACACCTCTCGGTGGTAGCCACTCCCCTCTGGCTGAGACACACAATACACAGCTCAGTACACAGAGTACACACATGTATACACCAGGGCGAGCTAGCAATATAATTCACAGAGATCGATAATCGCTAACTTAATATCGATAAAATATCGTTAAATATCAGAAAGGTAACTTTGAGCAAATATACCAAAAATTCCAAAAGAAATCAACTTATTTCATGCCACTGGTGAGTGGTGACATTTATACACAGATCACTTTGTGGACATTTAAGAAATATCAAACACAATGCTTTCCGTCTTTGGCAATTGACATGACTTACTATATCATTTCTGTTTGGTAAATCTAAACTTCTTTCATCACAATAGTTTATGTCAGTTATTATCAATGACACAATTATCATATTGATAATCGTTAATATTTCTTCCCATCACCGATAATTACGATTATTGATCCTAATTTCCAGCCTGGTACACACATCATTGTGGCAAACCCTGCATACATTATACATGCAACATAGTGTAAGCCATTCAAATCAAGTACAAACACATGCTTGTTTAGGCCATGTGAAGAGCCTCATCACAATAGCTCACCTGAATATGTACAGTACAGAATGTCAACAAAGACAAAAAAATAAAGTTGCTGACAGAATGGCCAACATTGATAACCAAATATTTTCAGCATAAAATATGAAGACTACCTGATAGAATTGAAACAAGTAACTACATTTCATAAATGCTTCTTAATGTGCAATTTTCAGCCAGGTGAGCTAAAATAATAATTTGTCTCATGAGGAACATTTATTCTAAAAGGAGGTTGCCAGGCTTTTGTTATTTTCCGCACTTGACAAAAAAATAATAACACAAACTTAGGCCACACAATATCTTACACTTGATTTACAGATTTTTTTACAGAATAATACCTGTCAGAGGGCAGGAAAAAGAATTATGAAGCTATTTAATTTTGTTAAGTTTTCTGCGATCAGCACTATATTTCCTTACTTTATTTGTTCCCACAAAACAACTGAAGACATAATATCCTCAACTGTATTTAGCAGAGTATTTAGATAACTTTTTGAAGTTCAAAACAAATCTCAAATTGTCTTCTTTTCTCCATCAGAATTTTTCAAAAGAAAATTGAGAACCCAGAAATAAAAAGAATGGTAAAAGAAACACTCTTCCATACACATACCTTGGGGAGAGGATCAGGTATGACTGCTTGCTCTTCTGTGCTTGGCGCCGTTTTCTTGGTGACAGAGCTGGCATTGGGTATTGACACACTCTGATTCTGTGGGATGAGTTCGTTGACCGACACACCCGACACAGGGTTATCTTCACAGGCACTGGCTGACAAACTGTAACCAAGGCAACAGAGAGTATGACCACTCTTGTCTCACCTCATGTCAGTACCATGGTACAGAAGTTCACCTTGACTCAGTGATACAACATTGAAGGTGAGTCTGAATGACGTTTTGAACAGTATTTCAGTAATATATCACGGCATGTCAGTTTAATGTGGGAAGAAAGTCCTAAATGATGCAGGTCTCAAATGTTTACTAATTAGTGAAACTGACAATCTTGGGTCTGGTGCTGACAAACATTGAAACATAATCGGAGCGAACTGAGATTCGAACCCACAGTCTTAGTAAAATCTAAATATTTATTTTACATTTGTGTACTTATCCTGCAATACTCCTTGATGCATTTACTTTTTTCCTTTGACAGAAAAACAAACTTGTGTCAGGTCCAGCTGAAGAACGAGTTGTTCCAATCAGTTGTGAGGAAGACCCCATCACACAGCGCCCACATGACCACGGAAGTGATGACGTCCTGTTTTCACATTACTGCTTGATTGTAACATCTGAAGACATTGTGGGGAGGCAGCTCTGCGAGAGGTGGGCAACGAAGTAATGCAGGATGAGTATACAAATGGTAAAAAAAATGTAGATTTTAATGAAGTTTGTAACATTTCCTGCATTACTCCTTAGTTAATCTGAATTTGACATGATCCTTAGAAAACACTTGATGACGTCCAGGAAGTGGTCCATTGCACTCCTTGCAACCATGTGTATGAACACTTCTTGACTCAGGGAAGGCCAGCTCTGGACAGCTGGAGATTTTACTGGCATTTGGGATTGGTGACCTGCTTGGCGAGGGCCAAAGGGCCAAAGGGCCAAATCTGTGTTCACCTTTGACGTCTTCCAACGCCACATCCCTCAGGTAATGGCGTGCACAGACTGTGTCGGATCTCAAAAACATCCTTCCACGATGGACCTAATGGAGCAATTGATGTAAAGAGCCATCATAGATGGCGACTGTCTGGATCTCATGAGGATTGTTGGCCCTGGGAGGATCGAGACCAGTGGATTTAGAAGCCTAAAGGATGATGGCACTTAACCATAGGCATATGGTGTTGCAGCTTCTGACTTCTGAACGTCATGGCTGTCCTGGAGATGTGAATGTCTTAGAGTGGCAGATAAAAACATTCCGTGCACGAACTAGGCATCTTCATGAGGATAGTGGAGGACCTATCGGGCTGTCCTGGAAGTTGATTCTTGGCAATGAAGTCCCAGCAAAGCCCAAGGTGAATGGCTCACTGCGCCCTGCCCTCAAATGAAACCCGGGGGATGTCGAGTGCGTGCAACTCGCTGACCTGTGCTGCCATAGCTAGTGCCAAGAGGAAAGGCATCTTCTTGGTGAGGTTAAAAAAAGAAGCTGAATGGAGAGGCTCAAACAGAGGTCCACGCAGAAACCTGAGAACCATGATCTCACGCTGGCTGTCTGAAGTTGGCCTTCTGATCTTCTAGGCAGAAGGAGTGCAGCAAGGCCTGCAGATCTGGAGCCTTGGCCATTTTACAATGCTCTGGAACTGCCAACAGGAAGTGATAGTGCTGCTCTTGAGGTGTAGCTTGCTGCACAGGAACAGAAGGAATCTGCCAAGAATCGAGGGGACTTTGAAGTGAGGTCCCAATGTTTGTCCTTGTAAAATGATTTAAAGGAATGTCAATTGTCATCATAGAGTCCCTGCATAGAGGGTCTGTGCACCATGGCTATGGGTGCACCATGGCTTGCTGAGTAGCCCCTATCGCCCAATGCTCTTTTGCAATGAATCTAGCTTGCAGATATAATCTGATTGCGAGCGGTGGGGCAACATTCTGTGTGGGGGGATCAGGAGATTTGGCTACCCAGGTAGTTCCAGTGGATAATTTTTGATAAGGTCAGTGAGGTCCACACTCTCGCTGGCAACCAGGGTGCGACCAAAATCAGAGCAAAGCTTTTGGTTATTCTGATCTTCTGTATCAGAAGTACAGGATCGGAAAAGTGTATGCTCTTAGTCCTTCCAAAGGGAGGCTGACAGCGTCTATAACCCATGCCTGCAGATTTGGAACCAGAGAGATATACATCCAAATCTGGAAGTTTTGGCTGTTGGTAAACAGGATGATGTTTGGTTGCTCGAGACGCTGGCAGATCAGACTGAAGACTTTGGGGTGAAGTATATACTCCATGGGAGCCACCTTGTCTGGCTGGGATAGAGCATCTGCCAGATGTTCTTACACCCTGGGATGTGCTGGACCAGAAAATTGCAGGTCCAGATGATCCAACAGATGAAAGAACTGTAACGTCAGCAGCAGCAGAAAGTGGGAATGAGTCGTCTGCCAGTGGGTTATCGCTAGAATGAGCTCCTCCAGCTCCAGGTTGTTGATATGCCATGTACTCTGTACGTTGGACCACAGCCTTGAAGCCATCTGGTTCTCCAAGTGAGCGCCCCAACCCTCTAGAGAGGCGTCTGCACCCACAGATCCTGACGTCTGATGAAAAGCACCAGGAACTGTGGGATGGGCCACATGCAAAGTATGAGAGGCTCTTGAAGAGATGGAGGAGGCACCTGGTAAATCCCGGAACTGCTGATTCAAGGGTGATACAGTGCTCCGAGGAGGAGGAGGAACTACATCCATCCCGATGTTGACTGGTGGGACATAACATCAGGGGTCCCTGGAGTCTCCTGTAGTCGTGGGAGTCTGACATCATCCTACAGTGTCGCAAGGTCTGCTGTGCGAGACACTTTCTGGATACCTGGTGGGGAGAGGGGGACAAAATTGACACTTCTTTCCCATAGAACAGAAACCAGTGCAATCAAGCCAGCGTGGGTGGGGGTCCTTTAGTGACTCCTCACCACAGCAAAGGACACAGTGGGCAAGCATTAATCTGCAATTAAGCAGAAGCTGAGCAGATGAGGAAGACAAATCCCATATAAATCATAAACAATGAACAACCGAACAGGATGAACACTGGACAACTTTGTTGTACACAACTAGTCAGCCTGGTGTTAGCAGTAATGTGAAGATATGTGATGTCATCAGTTCCATGGTCACAAGGGCACTGTGATGATGGTGTCTACCTCACAACTGATTGGAACAAATTCTTCTTCAGCTGTACCTCACACTGCTTCATTTTTCTGTCACAAAAAGTAAATTAAGGAGTAATGCAGGATAAGTTAAGAAAGTTTCTGTCATGCCCAAAGAATGCACTCCTTCTTCTTCTTCTTCTTTAATTTTTTGTGCAACATTCTTAGCTCACCTGTGATAGAGAAACTTGGAGTACATGCTTCTGTTCTGAAGGGTGTTACGACTTTTGCTTTTCCTGGGCACACATTTCATCTGTAAAACCAGATCAGAAGATGTCAATATATCTAACTGTCCCCTTTTAAACTTAAGTGTGCCAACAGGAAGAATACTTTTAAGCCATCTTCAAATTTGGCGAATTTCATTTCACCATAAGCCAGAAAATAATATTCTAGGAAGTCTAATACCAGGAATTTTGAAACCTGATCTGTGTAGCTTGACAGACTTGTGAAAAGTTACTCTCTGCTTAATTGAGTTACTCTCTTGAGTTACTCTCTGCTTAATGGGATTAGGTACACACTTTGATTTGACCACAAAAGCAAACAAACAGTTTGGGCAGTTAAATATCCTTCATCACAGCCATAAAATTGTGTTGTGTCACATGATAGTCACAAACATGAACTTGTTCCTATATGGGTTTCTGCCACTGCTAGCCGAGGTCCCATTGAGACAGGAACCAAAATGTCTACTTATCAAGAATTCTGCTTCTACTCCTTTAATCACGTTAATTAATCTGTACTGATAACTGTTTAAAAGGGAACATGTAGCTAAATGAATACATCTTTTAGTGTGTATGTATCTTCATCAAACTAATCTTGTGTGTTGGAAAAAATATAAATAATATTTACCTTTCCTTCCATGTCTTTAGCAACACTTTCATAGAAGAAATGACGCAACCAGCTCCATTCTTCCTGTAAAAAAAATAAAAAATAATTAAGGACAGATCAAATTTTTGTTTGATAATTGACCCTGATACGATATATCGCACTACTTACTCTGTGATGTATTTCAGTCCCATTCTCCATGTTCCATGTGACCTGGATGAGGTAACTGCTTTGAACCAGATTATGTTTTAACATGCATGATTGGTTAACTTACACCCAGACATTAACAAATGTCTAATAATATGCAATCAGATTTAGCCAGTCCCTGTACGACCAAGATGACAGAGTCCTAATCCACAGAGCCACTGTAGCGCTACTAATACACTGGCTTCTCAAACAACCTTCGAAATTCACGCTAGTCTGCTCAACGAAGACAAATACATTGCACTGAGGACAAGTCAGAATCCAATGATGGTAGTTCTCAGTGACCAGTAGCACTTGGGGGCTAGTCTGCTCACCGAAGACAAATAAACTGCACTGAGGACAAGTAAAAATCCAATGATGGTAGTTCTCAGTGACCAGTAGCACTTGGGGGCTAGTCTGCTCACCAAGACAAACAAATGGGCGATCTTTTTGTTCCAAAGGGCAATAACTCTCCTTTTGAAATGATATAAGCGACGGTCCAACCTGTCGCTTCCGGTCTGGTTCCCGGATCAATGCACGCTGCGACAACTACTGACATGTAGAGACGGAGCCAAGCTAAAGAGTTATCCTGTTGCACCCTCGTTCCAAAACGGTCGTCTACAACTGAATATTTTTAACTTACACATATTTTGTAGTAATTATTAGTTGATAATATCTACATTTGTTGAGTCTTCAACTACAAGACGAATTGTCACTATGGAAGATAGCAGGAAAATCGTCATGAAAAACGGTATATTGCCACGGTATTTTCTACGTCAGAAAACAGCCAGGCATTCTGTCAGTCTGGGCTAACATACTGCATTGATGAAATAATGCAAACTCATTTTATTTATCAGCCTTTGTGTTATTTCCCACAAAAATTCAAGCATTCAAATCTCAACAAACACTACCATGGACTTCAATTTATTAAAATTAGTGATACGCCTACATTTGCAGCACACAGACATCTTTGACAGGCCTTTACCAATGATCTATATAGTAAGTATACATCCGTGCCTTTACAAATATTTTAAGAAGAAATAACGTTCAAAATAATAAAACAACTGATTTTAAATGTTACTTTTTATATCAAAATTAAAGTTGCACCTGAATATTTAAATTTATATTATTTTTTTAGAAATAGGCCAAATGAAATTCTACCATGCATCTTTTAAGCACTCAGTTACTCAGTTGCAATATACATACAACTCATCATACTTTGAAAAAAGAGATTTACCCATATTATTCTGCCCCTTATAACATGTGTCCCACCATTAAATGCTCTGAGTCATCACAGGTGTTAATTCAAAGATCCATTAATTCTTACAGAATTCTGATACTCATGCTCTTAAAATAGTAGTAAATCACAGAGATTTGTCCCAACAAACAACAAATCATACTGACTACCCCACAAAATGTGTATGATGCATAAATAGATGTAAATCATAGTTTTATCTTCTTGTTTTAGTAACTTTATATTTATTTTAATGTTGACAAATTCTTTCCCATACAAACCAACACACTATCCTGATGTATCTAAGTATCCTGATTTTCATTCAACAGTATTTCAAGACACCTGTAGTATAAAGTATATTTTGTTGATATTATTATCATATAGCAAATATGAATTTAGAAAGTTTATCATCAAATCTTCTGATGGTTAAATAAATGCAAATTGAACCCCACAATCATTCCATGTAGATAAATGGATTTATTTATGTGATTTGTTTTTTGTATATTGACTGAAAATTTTAGTCAATGTGCATATTGACTGATTCACTCAGGCAAGGTATATTTTTTCTTAAATTTTTATTCATTTATTATTGCATGAAAAATAGGACCGGATTTTAGACAGACTGGCTGAAATAAATATAGCCTGCTACATTTAATCTCCTCAATTTAATATGGATCTATTTTGATCTTATCAAGATCAAAGTAACTTATGCAAGAAAGTAAAAATGTTTTCACAATGAATTGAATGATTCTCCAAACATGTAAGAATACCAGAGTCCTTTTTTTATTTTACTTATCTTTATTAGCATAATATTCAGTTGAGAAACAGATGACTGCTGAAAAGTCATGCACATGTAATCAAATACTAGTAAACATGCACAAGTGTGCCAAGATATTAAATAAAATAATAAGAGTCATTGTGCAATGCAGATATCTTTTGGTGTGAAGAGAAAAAAAATAACATTGATAATTTGTTTATGTTGGAATTTGAAACATCAGTTTAGAACCAGGAAACATAAGAAGCAAGGCCTAATGAAGTTAAGAATCAGCTTTATCTGTGTTACAATCATATGCTTATTGTCAATGCAAACTGGATGTAGACACTGCAATGTTAATACAATCAACATTATAGAGATTGACAATTAGTATGAATATATTGTTTTATTTTATAAAAATTGTAGTTGGTACAAATACTCTTGAATATGTATTTTAACTAATATATAGGGTCCTCTGTGTCTGAAAAATATTTTTTTCTACTTTGTAAAATTAAAAAAAGGCCAAAATAATATATATCTTTCATTGATCATACTGGAATATAATCATGGTAGTATTTGGCAACAAACAGCTACCATTCATATATGTAAAATCCTTTTATACAACATGCACCAATTAACCCTTAATATCAAAACAGACTTCAGTGATTTCCATTCCTTTTGTTTTGAACATTGTATATGATATCTAGTTGATCACAGGGCCTGTTACTCTTACAATTTCTTGAGAACATTTCTCATTGCACTCTGTTATATATCTGACAAATACTTACATGTGTTGCTGTCAATATTCACAACACTGAGGCTACGGGCAACTTTACGTTGCATAAGACCTTCACATTTAGCGTACCGCATCGCCTTTTAAGGCTGTACATACTGAAATGCATGCATATGATGTAGCCTGCTCGGCGATACTACAACATAGATATAGGAACGTATACAAAATCTACTTTATTTTTAAAAGTGTGATATTCATATATCAAGGGCAACACTTTCAGCACTGATTGCAAAACGTCAACAAAGCGACCTGGGATGAACGATCAGCTGATTTCACCGCATCGCTTCGAACGCCTATCTAGTGGTTAACTATACAATATAATCAGTCGTGGTCATCCCTGATGTATAATTTATATCAAGGAACATTTATTTCCGGACATGGCAATAGATAAATAATTGTTAAGGCGAAAAGATATACTGTCCGCACACAAGCGTGACCGTTGCCGACAGAGGTGAAGGTTGTACTAGTTAACTGTCTATAGGCGTCATAGTAACATGTAGTGCTCGTATCGTGCATACCACATGCGCCGTCAGTTTAAGGTTGGACCGTCCGGGTCAGCGCACCTAGCGGGTTAGTGAAGGGAAGATAAATTGAAAAAGATCGCCCATTGCATTGAGGACAAGTAAGAATCCAATGATGGTAGTTCTCATTGACCAGTAGCACTTGGGGGCTAGTCTGCTCACCGAAGGCAAATAAACTGCACTGAGGACAAGTAAGCATCCAATGATGGTAGTTCTCATTGACCAGTAGCACTTGGGGGCTAGTCTGCTCACCGAAGGCAAATAAACTGCACTGAGGACAAGTAAGCATCCAATGATGGTAGTTCTCAGTGACCAGTAGCACTTGGGGGCTAGTCTTCTCCTCGAAGACAAATAAACTGCACTGAGGACAAGTAAGAATCCAATGATGGTAGTTCTCACTGACCAGTAGCACTTGGGGGCTAGTCTTCTCCTCGAAGACAAATAAACTGCACTGAGGACAAGTAAGAATCCAATGATGGTAGTTCTCAGTGACCAGTAGCACTTGGGGGCTAGTCTTCTCGCCAAAGACAAATAAACTGCACTGAGGACAAGTAAGAATCCAATGATGGTAGTTCTCACTGACCAGTAGCACTTGGGGGCTAGTCTGCTCGCCAAAGACATATAAACTGCACTGAGGACAAGTAAGAATCCAATGATGGTAGTTCTCAGTGACCAGTAGCACTTGGGGGCTAGTCTGCTCATCGAAGACAAATAAACTGCACTGAGGACAAGTAAGAATCCAATGATGGTAGTTCTCACTGACCAGTAGCACTTGGGGGCTATAATCATACATATCACCTTATTCAGGGTTTGAAATGATTTGAAAGCCCAACAAGACAGTCAGGCAGGTGACCAATAAGTGTTAACTGCCCATCTTCAAACTTTCCTGCCTGCCTGAGACATCATAAATATTGACCAAATGCAGAAACTGAGCGACAAATCACATCTGGATTCAGTTGAAATAAAGCAAATGGCTATAATAAAACTGAATACTTATGTTATCTTGAAATGATCTGGCAGACAGTTGGGTAGGCGGAGGAAAATGCCATGCAGCACGACAGTAAAGTTACCTGCCATGGGCAGGCTTTTAAGTTGGGCATATTGCATTAGGTTCCTGACAAGCTTGGCTAAACCAAGATGGGAAGTAAATCAGTAACCACCTCCTCTTCCAAACACAGGTTTTATTATGCTTCTCTTCCAAACACAGGTTTTATTATGCTTCTCTTCCAAACACAGGTTTTATTATGGTTCTCTTCCAAACCCAGGTTTTATTATGGTTCTCTTCCAAACCCAGGTTTTATTATGGTTCTCTTCCAAACCCAGGTTTTATTATGGTCCTCTTCCAAACCCAGGTTTTATAATGATTCTCTTCAAAACCCAGGTTTTATAATGGTTCTCTTCCAAACCCAGGTTTTATTATGGTCCTCTTCCAAACCCAGGTTTTATAATGATTCTCTCCCAAACCCAGATTTTATTATGGTTCTCTTCCAAACCCAGATTTTATAATGGTTCTCTTCCAAACCCAGGTTTTATAATGGTTCTCTTCTAAACCCAGGTTTTATAATGCTCCTCTTCCAAACCCAGGTTTTATTATGCTTCTCTTCCAAACCCAGGTTTTACAATGGTTCTCTTCCAAACCCAGGTTTTACAATGGTTCTCTTCCAAACCCAGGTTTTATTATGCTTCTCTTCCAAACCCAGGTTTTATTATGGTTCTCTTCCAAACCCAGGTTTTATTATGGTCCTCTTCCAAACCCAGGTTTTATAATGATTCTCTTCAAAACCCAGGTTTTATAATGGTTCTCTTCCAAACCCAGGTTTTATTATGGTCCTCTTCCAAACCCAGGTTTTATAATGATTCTCTTCCAAAACCAGATTTTATTATGGTTCTCTTCCAAACCCAGATTTTATAATGGTTCTCTTCCAAACCCAGGTTTTATAATGGTTCTCTTCTAAACCCAGGTTTTATAATGCTCCTCTTCCAAACCCAGGTTTTATTATGCTTCTCTTCCAAAACCAGGTTTTACAATGGTTCTCTTCCAAACCCAGGTTTTACAATGGTTCTCTTCCAAACCCAGGTTTTATTATGCTTCTCTTCCAAACCCAGGTTTTATTATGGTTCTCTTCCAAACCCAGGTTTTATTATGCTTCTCTTCCAAACCCAGGTTTTATAATCAGGGATGTGAGCAGGTTTTCCCGAAAAAAGAGGAAAAATCTAGGGGGTCTGGGGGCATGCCATCGAGGAGATGTGTTTTATTCTCAACTTCTGAATCAGTTCTCGATGCTTCAACTTTGATACAAACGGGAACTGAATAAAAAGTAGTAAACATGGTAAACAATAATCTCAGGAATGTGTCCTCTGGAAAACATTTCTAAGACTGACAAGCCTTGTCATTCTCACCTGTTCTTTCCTGAGCAAGTGTTTGTGTATGTCGAACTCGTCCAGGAGCAGAGTGTTGCTGATGCGGTGCACCATCATGCTGATGTGGGACGACTTGCAGAACGGGATCTTGAGTAGCTTCTTGATGTTCTGTGGACCAAAAGTGACATGGGTCATGACATGAGGCATACAGCAGAACAGTGACAAGAGGCACAGTGCAGAACAGTGATATGATCATTAGAGCAGAACAGTGACATGAGGCATAGAGGAGAACAGTGACATGAGGCATACAGCAGAACTGTGACATGAGGCATACAACAGAACTGTGACATGAGGCATAGAGGAGAACAGTGACATGAGGCATACAACAGAACAGTGACATGAGGCACACAGCAGAACAGTGACATGAGGCATAGAGCAGAACAGTGACATGAGGCATACAACAGAACAGTGACATGAGGCATATAGCAGAACAGTGACATGAGGCATACAACAGAACAGTGATATGATCCATAGATCAGAACAGTGACATGATCCATAGAGCAGAACAGTGCCATGAGGCACAGTGCAGAACAGTGATATGATGGATAGAGCAGAACAGTAATTTTTGTAAAGTTCTTATTTTCCTGAATTCTTAGATTCTATTAACATTGTAATTACGGGGTACACCCATCAGAATGGTCTTGTGAAACTATTCAACTCCAAAGTCAGCTTTGACACAAGAGATGAAAGCAGGTGCAATGTCACATCCTTCCTGGCACCTATTCAACAGCCAGGGAAAGCATTTCCCCTTGTAGGGATTCCGGGTAACACAAGGCTTCATGCGACTTAAAGGATCAGGTGGTCACACTTGGTTGATTGTATTGCTCATAATATCAGTTACTGGATTGTTTGGTAAAAACTTGAATATTTTCAGCCCGCCACCATTTAGCTGGAATATTGCTGAGTGAGGCATGAAAAACAAAACAAACAAACAAACAAAATGAATGCATGATTACCTACCTCAGCGTCAGTGACGACATCAACTTCTCCAGTCAGGTCAGGGAAGTTGTTGGCCATGTTGAAACTGTGCCAACATTCATAGATATAGATAATCTTTTAAACATACCATCATAGGCACTTTGGCCGGAGATGAGATTTAACAGGGAGTTGATACATGACTTATAGACTCCCTGAGTTAAGTAGGTGAAATATATCTATCTAAATATTCACAGTATAGTCAATACAAATCAGATAACAGCAGCTTGACTATTACTACCAACTGCACAGAGTCATGTTCTGATGTAGGGGTCAGCTGCCCAAACTTAATTCAGACAAAGGCTGGTTGGCAACCGAAGCATGAGATTGTGGATACGGTGCAGGCTGACGATACTTGTGTTGCACATGTCATGCATGTGGCACGTGACAGCCTGACCGTGATTCGCTCCTTGGGGATAAATGGACAATGCTGTCTGTTCATCGGGACTTCACCCTCGGACAGCAGACAGTCAGGTTGGTCACTGGCACCTCCAAGATGTCGCCTGGCCATTACTGTCCTCTTATCATTATCATGACTATGTAGCTGTATTTGTCAAATCACGAAATCCACAAAGTGTCTTGGACCCAAATATAGCTTGTGTTTGAAGGACAGATATCCCAAAGCAGTTTAGGGTTTAATACCGGGATAATACCAAAAAAAACTGTACAGGGAGGTCTTACAGTCTTACAAGTTAACACAGAGTCAACTCCTGATAGAGCATATACTGTATTCGATGTAATAAGCGCCCACGGCGAAGTTTGCAAATATATTGGCCCGTGAACAATCCCAATTCTACCATGAATTTGGAATTTACTCGATTCTGATTGGTCAATCAGAGGCTATTAAATCACAATAAACCCCCTCTGATTGAAACAGCTGGTTTGACGGCTGCATCACCGCGGAAGCTTATATTCATAGAATAGTACTATTTTCAGTCATTGTCGGTAGGCATATGTAAATAATTATATCTACAATTACAGGTTACAAAATGCACAGATGCGGTTACTACAATATTCAAAGGATGTGTGGCAATACTTTTCGTGCAGAAAAACACGACAGAAATCAACAAAGGGAATGTATTTACGTTTTGGAGACAACAGAGAGCTTGGAATTTTGGCGCTTTTCTATATACGACTGTGACGTCATCTTTTGCGTCACGATGAGCGATATGATGTCATATTAGTGACGTGCGATGTAGAGCGAAAGCCTTGCAAAGCTTGCTTTGTTTTCTTTAGGGATGCCCACCTCATGTTAGCTAACCAAGTTGCCGTGCTTATATGCTTTCAATGCCTGTCATTAAGGCTGCAACGATACAGGAAGGTCACGATACGATACGCATCTCGATATTCTGGTCACGATACGATACGTATCTCGCAATGCGATACGCAATGATAAAAAAAACAAGACTTAAAGCATGTCAAGATTGAACCTTTCATGATTTTGGAACAGTCAAAATTATTTTATAATAACAAGACTACTGAAGTTGGAACTTTCTCTAACTTTCCTTAAAAACAATTCAAAGTTCAAACACCAGAAAATAATTAATGTACTCCACCGGTGATACAACTTCAAAGAATTTTATCAGGAATAATATATTCCAATATCGTGTTACCTTAGTTGCAGCTTTATATATATATCAAATTATAAGAACCACAAGTGTAGCATTTTGGTACTGGTGATTGCTGTTGCAGGATTTTTTTACGTATGGAACAATTTGATAAGTCACCCTAGGGACTTCCCGTGCTACATGTATTTCGATTGCAAAAACGTTATGTTGACATATCTTCGCCAAATTGCCACACACATGACTTTTAAGGAGTCAAAGTATGGCATTTTTAATATATGTATCCATTCTCTAGCAACTAAAGTTCGTTTCAATACGTCAAAAGCGGTAATCTGACCGTGATTGCAGTATCTCTTCACACACGATTTCACATAACTTAATGAAAACAATATTAAATGAAATTTTGAATAAAATTAATAAAATATATTACAAACACAAGTCCAGATATATAATGAACACGTTTTAATAACAAGATAGTATAGTAATGGTATTTAATTGCGTACTTCAGTTCGGATTTGCTGACAGGTATTTCCGGTGTTATGTGCTTGCGGGGATCAGCTGATAATGTTTTTTGAGATGGGGAAAAACATGTCGGTGTAAAACCTGAGCTTATTAAAAATGTAAGTACGTTTTGGGGAGCCATGCGTTACCGCGCGCTATAACCAAGTTAGCGGTTTATTGAAAGGCACAATAGCGAGGAAACGCTTTACTTGAGATTTGCGTTCCGTATCGTGGCGTATCGATAAATGGGCCCACGTGTATCGTATATCGTATCGTGGGTCAAGTATCGTGATGCATCGGAATATCGGTGTATCGTTTCACCCTTACCTGTCATATGTTCAAGTGAAGTATTACGGTGTAAACAAACTGCTTGAGTATATACAGCTCCATATTTTGTTCGATGATTCCGTAATTCATAGATAACCCACTCAAAACACTGAACTCAACCCATGCCGCTTCACTCAGTATATTTGCTCATACCAAAGAGTTCACGTTTTATTACGGCGCGTTCGGTTCCAAATTCAATTTAGCGGGGTTAAATCTGCAGGTAACCTAGCTCTACATTGAAAACACAGTATGTTTATCTCCTAATTAGCACCCCTTCCGATTGATCAATGTACACAAGACTTATTTATTCGCGTTTAATACGCACTCGTGTACTATATGCACCCTTACTTATGGGCAATTAAATTCTGGAAAAATATATCTGTCGGATATAAACATTTCAGGCTGTCAGCATAAACCACTAAATTAAATTTATCTTTCAATTCTGTTTTCTTCCACCAAAATAATATTCAAATAGGAACCCCCTATTTCTAATTTTGAGAGCGCCCTGGGCACTTATTACGTCGAATACGGTAAGTCGCCAAAGTAATTGTTCATGGTGAACTTGTGAATTCAGAACATTTTAGTTCATTAACATGGCAATTCAACACCAATGGCATGTTCATTGCATACACAGAAAAAGTCAACATCAGTCATGACCCGTTGTGAACAGATTTTAGTTGAGACAGAGTTGTGCTGCTTCTCAAGTGATCAGATATCCGATTCCACTTCACAGCAGTATCTACCTGTCAAGAGTGGAGGCTGTAGGATTTCAACCCTTAAGTTCAGAAACCCATAATGCAGATGGTGACTGTTGTTTGTTTGTATGTTGTTGAACGCTGCACTCAGCAATATTCCAGCTATATGATGGGGGTCTGTAAATAATCAAGTCTGGACCAGACAATCCAGTGATTGACATCATGATCATTGATCCACGCAATTGGGATGCAATGACATGTATCAACCAAGTCAGTGAGCCTGACTACCTGATCCAGTTGGTAACCTCTTATGACAAGCAGTCGCCTTTTACGGCAAGCATGGGTTGCTGAAGTGCGATTCTACCCCAGATCTTCTGTGGTGGTTACTGTTGTACTAGGTTTGTTTACATTATGTGAGCGCGAATGTGCATACGCTATTATGCTATTATCTTGTTCTGAACCATCGTAAATATTATGTACATCACGGCAGTGACAAATGAACGCTCATTCTAACTACACGTTTCCTTGATGTTCCATCCAGTTCAAGTGCAGGTAAAAAAAGAACTCCTCAGTTTCACTGGGACCGTCAATACACAAGGACAGTTCTGTCATGGCTATGTACACGTGATTTGTTAATCCAAAAACATATTAATCCAACTGACTGTCCTGTCAGAATGAAGTTTTTTCCAACACTTTTCCAAGTGTTTTCTTCATGGCAGAAATAATAAAGAATGATTTAAGCTGTTGCAAGGAGATGTTAAAACATAATTCACCTTGAAAACTCTGGGTGTTCTCGTTTACGTGGAAAGTCTCGGAAAAACTGTTCCAGAACGGAGCTGCTTCGGAGCCAGTTTGAGGGCGGGACATTGAGGTTGGTATTGAGTTGCAATCTGGAGAATGTTGGGGACGTGGCCACACTCGTATACTTGACCACAGCTGTGGACCGGACATCAGGGCCCATTGCTTTTGGAACAACCTCCTACAACATCAACAATCTATGGATGAAATTATGCAGAAATGTTTAGAAGAATATGGCTGAGCCATGTTCATGATGATAATTTTAGATAACCATAAAGTCATACTGTGAGCAGGTGAATCACACTGAGTATAATCCTGTTGATTAATTCAAACAGGGCTTTTAAATCAAACAATGCCAAATGTTATGAATAGATGTCATATAAAAAGAAAGAACAATGTGTCCTTTCATGCGCACTGACAATTTTGGGTTATAGCGAAAACGGCACCTCAGCAAAACGGCACCGGGCGAAAATGGCACCGATTGGCGAAAACGGCACCTCGACTCAAGCGAAAATGGCTACTATTGCCTGGCAAAAACGGCACCTTATTTTTTTTTTTACCTTGGTCAAATAAGTGCTATTAGTGCTAATTAGACCCCTACTCCAATTTACTCGCCGACTGATTGGGAGGCGCAGTTAACTTAATGTGAAAACACAATACGCCTTCAAGTTTTAAGTACCTTTACTCAATTTAAACTGAAACTGTATTTAAGAGGCCTAACATGGTGCTGTCAGATCACAATTATTCACAATGGCCTTTCGATGTGTTGCATGAGAGAAGAATGTCAGAAAACAACAACATGCTGTGATAACTGTGACCATGTAAATAAACCATATATATTACTACAAAAATCGTTCTTATCCTTATTAAAAATAGAGGTGCCGTTTTCGCCCGACACATAGTAGCCGTTTTCGCCAAATGCGGTGCCATTTTCGCCAGAGAAATCGGTGCCGTTTTGCTGAGGTGCCGTTTTAGCCTGCACCCACATTCTTTAGTACACATTGTTCTTTCTCTTTTGACTTTTATATTGCCTACTTTTGACCTTTAATTGAACTTTGTATTTTCTAACCAGTGTCTCTTTGTTTTGCATGATGACCTTTATTGGTGACATTTAATATTTCATTCATAACATTTGACTATGATTGCGTACTTTTTTCCTATATTTCAACTTTGTATTTTTTAATGAATGGCCGCCCATACTATTGGCAGCTTTTTCAGTTTTTCCTTAGTACATTCTTGTCCTTCATCACAGACATGTGTTTACAGCTTGGAGTTAAGTAAGGATGAAGGGATAATCTAATTAATGCCAACATTATGTTGGTTTAATGGAATAAATAAAAACTTTGTGCGTTGGTTTTAACACGGCTTTGAACAGTATTACAGTTTTATCATGGCGTGACAGTTTAATGTGGGAGGAAACACAGAATTGATGGAGGGCTCAGACGTTTATAAAACCCACGAGCACGGGTATGGTGCTGACAAACCAAGAAATATAATCGGGTCGAACTGTCATTCGAACTCACTGATTTCTGGTGTGCCCAAGTGACATTTTGTTGTACGCGTTTGTAAAAATCCGATTGATGGATACTGGATATACTACTTCGACTGACTTACGATAACCCGAGACGGTTATCCCTTAGTCCTTCCTATCTGTTAACGTTTAGCAAAAACGTAAGTTGTAGTTTAACTAACTTGTAAACAAGAACTGTCAAAAGAATTGTTTTGAATTAACCTTGGACGATCCTGACGTCGGCATTTTGAAATTGGATGCCTGCTTGATTTTACAACGCGTTGCTCTCCCGATCTGTAAAATGCATATCGTAGACCGATGTCTCGAGTTTTGTGATCGTCTCGAAATTCTGGCGCGTTCTCGGTCTTTCTACTCATGGATGGAAACCGGAAGTAAATAATAGTTTCTGTGCTTAAACTCCCTTCAGCGTACATTGTCACGCAGCACAAAAAGCACTGCGTGAAGTTTGTGAGTGAAAACGCGGAACGTCTGATTTGCATATTCACAAATTCTTGCTGCATGAGTTTCTAATGCCAAGAATATAAAGTCAGTAGTTTAATAAAAATATAAAATACGTTTGGGAATTTTTGTGAAATATGATAAAACATAAAACATTGTAATGTTTTCGTGGGAACAAAGTAACGCACTGTTTGGAGTACCTGTGGACCATTTCAGCAAACGAGTCGGCCATTTTGGAATATTTCACTTGTCTCAGGCAGGGAAGCTGATATTTTATATATTTTTCATTCATTGTCATGATTATCAGGCCTTGAGTTTATATAAAAGCTGTAAACTGAAATTAATCTGTTCAACATTTCCGAATACATGAGTCGTATACCAAGTAATAATAAACAATAAACAAATAATTATACCACAGATACTTGTTTATCTTTGTGGTTTCCGATTATACTCGTTATCTGTATGGTTGTCTGTGTGAGCAGATTTAGTGACATTGTTCAAGCCTTGTCGCGGCGGGTACATTTGTAATGGGTAGCACAGTCGTTTGCTGTGCAGAGTTGCGTCCCTTGGGCACGCCAGAAACCTATGATTGTTGGTTCGAATCCCGGTTCGCCCCGATTATGTTTCTAGGTTTGTCAGCACCATATCCGTGCTCGTGGGTTTCACCGAAGTGGTAAACGTCTGAGACCTGCATCACTTCGGGCTTTCCTCCGACATTAAGCTGACACGCCGTGATATAACTGGAATACTGTTAAAAGCGGCGTTAAACCAACTCACTCACACACTGTAATGGGATTCATACATCAAACACCGCTCCCTGGCTTTAAAAACCGTTGGAATAGTAGCTCCCCAGCAACCTCTGTGACACAGCTGGAATATTGCCGAGTGCGGCGTTAAGCAACAAACAAACAAACAAATCTGGTTATAATCAGTTAGGTTTCTTAACTTATCCATCTGCATTAAATAATTGCAATAGTTTTTGCCTTCAAGGTTGACGGGCTCCAATTAGCTTTAAAGTCCCTACCTTCTTGGTGAAACTATATATTTATTTCTAATTTAAAACAAACAAAAAAACACACAAATTATCTGCAAGTAGACACACTCGTATATCAATATATAGCGATAGTTTAACACACACACACACAGAGGCCATATACAATGTGTGTGTGTGTGTGTGTGTGTGTGTGTGTGGTCGGTGTGTGTGTGTGTGTGTGTGTGTGTGTGTGTGTGTGTGTGTGTGTGTGTGTGTGTGAATATGGTTTTACGCCGCTTTTAGCAATATCCCAGCTGGGGACACTAGAAATGGGCTTCACACATTGTACCCATGTCGGGAATCGAACCCGGGTCTTTGACGTGACGAGCGAATGCTTTAACTACTAGGCTACCCAACCGCCCCTTGTATATGTATGTATGAATGCTTGCGTAAGTGCGTGCGTGAGTGCGTGCCTGCGTGCGTATGTGCGTGAGTGAGTGTGTATTGGGTTTAAATTCGCTTTGAACAGTATTCCAGTTATATCACGGCATGTCAACTTGATGTAGGAGAAAGCCCGAAGTGATGCAGGTCTCAGACATTTAAAGCTTTGGTGCAACCCACGAGCACGGGTATGGTGCTGACAAGCCTGGAAACATAGTCGGAGCGAACAGGGTTTCGAATCCCACAAGGGACGCAACTCTGCCTGAGACGACTGGGCCAACGACTGAGTAACATCCACAGTGCGATCATTTAACCCACTTTCAGTACGACGCAGCAAGGGGATGGTGTTGACAGACCTAGAAACATCATCGGAGCGAACCGGGGCGGGTATCCCTTTCGCTCTCCGGGTAGACGTGTGTGTTGGTCAGTGTGTGAGTGTTGGTGTGTTGGCGTGTTTATGTTACCCCCCAACCACAACCCCACGTGAACCCGACACAATTGCATGGTATGTGACATGGACGCGAACTATGCAAGTCACGATATGAATAACTCAACACCCGATACGGGCGAGGCACTCTGACATGTCTCAAACATAGGACGGGAGGGGAACGCCTGAGGTAGGGTTTGAAAGGAATTCTGATAATAGGAGTCATACATCATACACCTACGTGAAGGCATTATTTACAACTAATCACTGCAATACTATATGATGGTAATCCTCCCTCCCCACAAAGTAGACTTTGGTTATGGAGTTGGCTGTATCTATTGTTTTATAAGGTATTGAAGGTGTTCTTAATGGATACCCCATGTTACTTGAAACAGGTTGTGTTTCAGATAAAAAAACAAAAATCACGTAAATGATCATGGATATTTCGCAGTGTTAGCTAGCCTTTCAAAACAATCGATTTCATAGCGCATTTTCGATGTTAACTATTGATGCACTGATTTATTTTCCATGTATTGCCATCAGGTCATGGCCAATGGTAATGGATCGATAGTACGCCCATGTTTGTAATTAACATACAAACGTGTCAATACTAAACAAAGGCGAGATTACAGACCATTAAACCTCAAATGTCAGTACATGTAAGTGAGTGAGTTGAGTTTTAGGCCGCTTTGAACAATGTGTTTTATCTTATCATGGAATGTCAGCTTTCTGTGGGAGGAAAGCCCGAAGTGATGTAGGTCTTAGACGTTTATCATTGTGGTGAAACCCAGACTCATGGGCATGGTGAAGAAACATAGATGCATAACAAGGGTAAACTGGGATTTGAACCTACAGTCATAGTAGGTTTCTGCTGTAATATATGTTGTGGAACAGGATACAACCTGGACCCCATTCAACAAAGTATATCAATATCATAGGATGCTGGCACGCCCAAGAGACACAACTCAACAAAGCGAATTGCGGCACCTTATACGACTTGGCTCACCTGTGAAAGTATGATGCTGACAAACCAAGGATCATAATCAGGATGGACCTATGATTCAAACCAACGATCACTGGATCCTGGCACACATAAGGGATGCAACTCTGCACATCGATTTGCAGCGCATTAGATATAAATATATATATTTATGTGTGTGTGTGTGTGTGCGTATGTGCTAGTAACCAGTCTTAATGGCATATATATATATATATATATATATATATATATATATAGAGAGAGAGAGAGAGAGAGAGAGAGAGAGAGAGAGAGATAGAGGGTAACCAGTCTTAATGGCATATATATATATATATATATATATATATATATATGTATATATTATGTCTGGTTACTAGCACACACACACACACACACACACACACACACACACATATATATATATATATATATATATATATATATATATATATTGATATTGAAGTCAATTTATAGAATTAGAAAGAAACATTAAGTGGGAATGGGCGTGCATCAGATACCAGTTTTGGCATGTGATCGGTATCACACACATCCAGAAAAGAATACGTAACTTGTTTCCCAAACTATGTGATTGCATTTTTGTATGTAATGGGCACCCTTTTCCCCCAAAGAGCTGTTTCGCGATTGTCGATGATATTCAGAGACATTTTTACCATGTTGTTTGTTTGTTTTGTTTTTATTTGTTTGTTTAACGCCAAACTCAGCAATATTCGAGCTATATGACGGCAGTCTGTAAATAATCGAGACCAGACAACCCAGTGATTGACATCATGAGCATTGATCCACGCGATCCCGTTAGTCGCATCTTACGACAAGCATAGTCGACTTTTGCGGCAATAAAGGATTGCTGGAGACCGATTCTAACACATCATCCTCTGAACAGCTGATATGGATCCCAGTGACATAAACCTTTTGTATTATTGAAATACACGTGAACATAAATATAACTAACAAGTTTCCCACCTCCTCTCCTCACCCTCCCTACTCAAGGTAGGAATGTATATTCTAACACCATCCTCCACACAAACACCTGAATCCGTCTCTGAACTTACTTTGTAATACCATTCTTCTTTTGTCGTTTCTCCACACATGCTTACCAAATGTACAAAATCTCCCTTCTTTATTCACACACTATTTACACTACAAAATGTCTACCCTTCACACACAGTATTCACACTACAAAATGTATACCTTCCCTATTCACGCACTATTCACACTACAAAATATCTACCTTCTCTATTCACACACTATTCACACTACAAAATATATACCTTCTCTAATCACGCACTGTTCACACTATAAAATGTCTCCCTTCTTTATTTACACTATTCACACCAGAAAATGTCTACCTTCTCTATTCACACACTATTCACACTACAAAATGTCTACCTTCCCTATTCACGAATTATTATCACTAAAAAATGCCTACCTTCTCTATCCACACACTATTCATACTACAAAATGTCTACCTTCGCTATTCACACACTATTCGCACTACAAAATGTCTCCCTTTCTTTATTCACACACTATTCACACTACAAAATGTAAACCTTCTCTATTCACGCACTATTCACACTAAAAAATGTCTACCTTCTCTATTCACGCACTGTTCACACTACACAATGTCTCCCTTCTTTATTCACACACTATTCACACTACAAAATGCCTATCTTCTCTTTCACGCACTATTCACACTAAAAAATGTCTACCTTCTCTATTCACGCACTGTTCACACTACACAATGTCTCCCTTCTTTATTCACACACTATTCACACTACAAAATGCCTACCCTTCACACACAGTATTCACACTACAAAATGTAAACCTTCTCTATTCACGCACTATTCCCACTACAAAATGTCTATCTTCTCTTTCACGCACTATTCACTCTACAAAATGTATACCTTCTGTATTCACACACTATTCACACCACAAAATGTCTACCTTCTTTATTCACACACTATTCACACCAGAATATGTCCACCTTCTCTATTCACGCACTATTCACACTACAAAATGTCTACCCTTCACACACAGTATTCACACTGTCCAACCTAAAGTGAGGCAGGTCACAGATGTTTACCACTTTGTCAAACCCCAAGTGCAAGGTCGTCGTGCGACCCCTCTCCCTCTTGGTGCGGGTATACAGTCCGAGTAGAGCACTCAAAGCTCTCGTTGCTTCAGATTTGAAACTTAAAAAAATTATCGGAGCGAACCGGGATTCGAACCCACGATCACAGGCCCGTGGACACTTCAGGCGCGCAACTCTTCACAGCGAACTGCGACCCCTCTCTCCTAACTTGGTGCGGATATACGGTACGAGTATAGCACTCAAAGCCCTCGTTGCTTCATCTGCGACTTGATCATGCAAGTATTTATAGCACAAACGGAACAAACTCTTGTATTCCAATCTATTTCGACATCTTTGATCTAAGAATCAAGTGTTACATACGAGCATGTTTTCGGAGTGGTGTTGTCAACAAAGTTAATGCTCATGTAACATGGTACGGGTCCTGCGCACTACATGCAAGTAATTCTCTGAAATTGCGTTGAACTTGACACAGTTCGTAAACAGAGAACTCTCTGAAGATGTGCGGTTGAAGGGTGAACAGCGTTCGAAATAGGAGGGTAGTCCATGCGCCTGAGGCTCCGCAAATCTCACAAGGGACGCAACTCTGCCAGAGACGACTGGGCCAACGGCTGGGTAACAACCACAGTGCGATCATTTAACCCACTTTCAGTACGACGCAGCAGGGGGATGGTGTTGACAGACCTAGAAACATCATATCGGAGCGAACCGGGGCGGGTACCCCTTTCGCTCTCCGGGTAGACGTGTGTGTTGGTCAGTATGTTGGTCAGTGTGTGAGTGTTAGTGTGTTGGTCAGTGTGTGAGTGTTAGTGTGTTGTGAGTGTTAGTCGCCTAAGGAGTTGCGTCCCATGGGCACGTCAGAATCCTGTAATTGCGGGTTCAAATCCCGGTTCGCCATGATTATGTTTTAGGTTCTCGTGGGTTTCACCGAAGTGGTAAACGTCTGAGACCTGCATCACTTCAGACATTCCTGCTACATTAAGCTGACACGCCGTAATAATTCTGGAATGCTGGACAAAGCGGCGTTAAACCTAACTCACTCAGTAGTAATGCCGATTTTATAGTGCTAGTCCACAGAGATACCATACCGCAGTTTAACATGAATACCCCACTCAGACACAGTATACTCCGAGCCGACCAGTCATTCTTGAAGCCCCTTAAAGTCTAGCGCCTGGCAGGGTAACAACAAATACCATCTTTAACGTCTTTTGGTATGACGCGGCCGGGTATCGAACCCTGGGCCTACTGCGTTCCGGGTGGATGCTGTACCACTAGGCAACAGGCGTTTGGAAAGAAAAGAAGACTGGGGATGTGATTGGCTGATTGGCGCTGGACCGTAGGTATGGGATCTGGATCAGCCAAACCAGTGGTTGACAGCATGACCAACAATTTACGCTAGTACAAAACATAATACAACCGCCCCATGAAGACCCGAGCTGGCTGTAAGATGCTACTAATGGGATCAGGTGGTCAGACTCGCTAACTTGGTTTTTTACAGACCGCCATCATATAGCTGTAATATTGCTGGGTGCGGCGCTAGACAAAAAACAATGAAAAAACTCGACCAAATCACTATTGTACACAGAACCTCATATTAGAGTTGGTTCCTAGGATAAGCTACCGACCCCCAGTGAGCGGAAGGCCAGCGGGTCGATCCCCGGCCGCGTCAGAACAAAATAGGTTCAAAGAAGGTATTTGTTGTTACCCTGTCTCGCGCTCGGCAAGTCAGCTCAGCTGTGTCTGAGTGGGATATTCATGCTAAACTCAGATATGGTATCTCAGTGGGCTAGCACCACATAGCCGGCATTAGTCGCAGACACACACACACACACACACACACACACACACACACACACACACGTGCCTGCACGTCGCTAAATAAGCGCAATAACCTTAAACGCGACATTAAACCCCATGTCCCCTCACCTCACCTCACCTCACCTCACCTCACCTCACCTCTTTCGACTTTCCATTTTCGTTAAAGACCGTCTATTTATTCGGTAATGTTAAGTCGCATTTTATGACAAACTTGGGTCATAGAACTGCAATTCTGACTTCCATGACTAAAAATAAATCTATTTATAATACTTTTAATTTGATAACTCAGGATGTTATATGTTAATATTTACAACATTTCTAAAAAATCTCATTGCACAATATATATTACGGTATGAGTTCAACAACCCGTAAAATAGCTTTACAAGTTCGTTTACATATAAGTAAATAGCATTTATTCCAAAATAAACAAACACCTGCAGTTAACGCGTCTTGTCCTGCCTAGCCTAGTTCAAAGGGTGCTTGAGAAACAGCGAATATCCTTAAAAGAAAAAGAGGTTCACTGGCAGGAAGTGAGAACGAGGCTGGGCGGCGTTCTATTTGACCAATCAACAATCATTTAACAAACAAAACACTTACATCCATATGCCACCGTCACGATCTAATTAAAATAACGCTCCAAGCCATTGTGTGATGGCAACTTTCCTTCCAGTTTCACTGGTCAAAAGTTGTCGCCGATTTTATCAGCACCTGGTGGCCATATTAGTTTCTGATCAATCAGGATGCAGAGTATTACTGCTGTTGTCGATGCTAAAAAATATATGTTAGAAATATTTCTTTTTATGTTAAATGGTAAATTAAGAAACTGTTTAGAATAACCAGTCCGTAAAACTATTTTGATGTGCAAATCATGGTCCTTGTTTTAACCCCTACCGTCTTTTAATATCTTTTGGTATGAGGCAGCCGGGAATCGAACCCACAACCTTCCGCTCTCCAGACAGACGCTCTACAACTGGACCGCCCCGTAAAGAAAAGGTCTTCAGCAATCCATGCTTGCGTAAGAGCAAGATTATGGTTATCGCAAGAGGCGAGAAACGGGATCTGGTGGTCTCGGTTAATGCATGTCATCGTATCCCAATTGCGCTGATCGATGCTCATGATGTCAATCATTGAATTGTCTGGTCCAGACACGATTATTTACAGACCGCCTTCATATGTCTGTAATATTAGTAAGTGCGGTGTTATAAAACAAAACAAACGAACCACTAGACCACAGATGCTGTCCTTGATGAACTGAAGTGATCCTGGTTGACAGCGTCGTATCCCGACCACGTGGATAATTGTTGTACTGTTGGTTGGTGCATTAGGATACAAAGAAACAATTACATTTTAAAGAAAATTGTGTGAGTTGCGGGCGCTACCGGTAGAACCAGACAAGCTTAAGCCTTTCTCGAACACCTGGTGTCATCAATGATTTTCTGTGATCCATGTGGGGGCACGGGTGGCCCAGTCGTCTAAGGCGCCGCGATTCGCTGTGCAGAGTTGCGTCCCTTGGGCACGCCAGAAACCTATGATTGTGAGTTCGAATCTCGGTTCGCCCCGATTATGTTTCTAGGTTTGTCAGCACCATACCCGTGCTCGTGGGTTTCACCGAAGTGGTAAACGTCTTAGACCTGCATCACTTCGGGCTTTCCTCCCACATTAAGCTGACACGTCGTGATATAACTGGAATACTGTTAAAAGCGGCGTTAAACCCGACTCACTCACTCACTCACTCACTGTGATCCATGTATATGATTTTCACCACTATTTTGCCTGTATACCCTATAGAATCTATTTCGGCGGATAATCGATAGTCTGGCGTTAACGTTTTGAATTTACAGAATCATATTCTCATGCTGATTATGTTATCATGAGGTCAGTATAGATGGATGTGCGTTTTATTTTGTATTACTTGATTCACAGATCCGCCCGACCCTATAAATCACATCTTCCCGAGGCAAAGGAGTTAACTGATTATAAAAGTCCAGTTTCCACCCTTGCCGAACTAGGCTGGTATTATGGAGTTACATTTTGGCTGGACTAACGAGTCTATGCATAGTCCAATCAAAATCGCGCACCGAAATCGAAATCCGGTTCGTAAACTGTCGTGCAGATTTCTATCGACACCGCCAACTCGTTGTCAACAGATATTGTTCCAAATCTTTTCATGTTTTTAATCAAGGTGCTCACGTGATTTGATGCATTTCGCAATGTAAGACCCGTTTTATCACAATATAGATCTTGATTATCGATCAGATCGTCCTGACTGGGCACCACCATTTTGTGTGACGCAAACTCAAGTGATACGAGAGTTGGAATCTGATTGGTCCATAGGAGAGGCTTAGAAGGGAGATAACTGGTAATAGCCACTGGTGGCGCTACGATCTAGCCCATTAATTCCACCAAATCCAGTTTAAAGTTTTTGTTGTTGATAGAGAACCTGGTTATCATACATCTCAATAGTAAACCCCAAGAACTCATTGCTGACTGAGGCAAGTGGTGCAAGAAAATACTCCTTATCCTACAACTGTTTCATACAGTACTCTATTACAAGCTTCATCGGTACTCAAAACCTGGCTTGTTCCCATATTAACAGAACAGCATTTTATTTCTGTTCAGGCCGTGTTCCATGGCATATGAAGAACATACCCTTGAATATTATTCAAAACATATAAATATGTACAAATAAAATCTTATCAATTTCATCAAATACTTAGAGATAATGCTTCACATTTTAATACTCAGTGATTCAACAATTACTTATCTACATTCTCTCATAATTGTTATACACAAATTACTCAACCTATTACTTTACCATATACAAATTTTGACATTCCTCTCGCATTTCACAAATATCTAAGGGAGAATAGAAAATCTGAAATTGAATATTGTCATCCTTCCGATCATCGTTCAAAACCACAAAACGTGAAGCCAATTTCTGGTGATATGGCTGGAATATTGCTAAAACCATTTGCTCAGAAAGTTCGATTGAATTTGGGGATGATGATTTTGAATTCGTATGGAAGAAATTGACGAATAGGTATTCGTTTTTAAAATAAAAGCGACTAAACCCTTTTTATATTCATAAGATATCGATTTTAGGACTCCGACTATATCATAAGAAATGGGATTCTCAATCAGTATCAAATAGTGATGACACCAAGTGTTCGCGAAAAGGTGTGTGCATGACGCTGTTTGTGCATGATGCTGTATGTGCATGACGCTGTTTGTGCATGACGCTGTATGTGCATGACGCTGTTTGTGCATGACGCTGTATGTGCATGACGCTGTTTGTGCATGATGCTGTATGTGCATGACGCTGTTTGTGCATGATGCTGTATGTGCATGACGCTGTTTGTGCATGACGCTGTTTGTGCATGACGCTGTTTGTGCATGACGCTGTTTGTGTCATGACGCTGTTTGTGCATGACGCTGTTTGTGTCATGATGCTGTATGTGCATGACGCTGTTAGTGTCTGACGCTGTATGTGCATGACGCTGTTTGTGCATGACGCTGTTTGTGCATGACGCTGTTTGTGTCGACGCTGTTTGTGCCTGATGCTGTTTGTGCAGCCGTTGTTAGTACCTGATGCTGTGAGTGCATGACGCTGTGCATGACGCTGTCTGTGCGGACTCTGTTAGTTTTTGACGCTGTTAGTGCCTGATGTTGTTAGGGGTTTCTGCTGTGAAGGTATGCCCTGTTTATGCATGACGCTGTGAGGTTGTCATGGTGGTGAAGAACGATCGTGTAGATCACGGAAAGCGACGATGGGTTCCATATGACACATATGTTTGCCCTCACGCCGGCTGTTCACTGGGTCGCTGTTTCCGCGAGGTCCAGTTTGGGGACAGTCCTCTTAATTTACATAGTACTCAAGTAGTTGTAACATATCAAACGTTGCCCTGTTGGTGGGTTGATACACACACATCAGTTGAATCATATTCCGCTGTGAGATATAGTAAACATCCTCTACCCTTGCCTTAAAGACCCATCCCGAATATGTTACTGTTTTAGTTATATCATATACTGTTATATCAATTAATGATCTAATTTGAAGAGCTTTTTTTCAATCCCGAAGTTTGTTTTAATTAACAAACATTCAGTGCCAACGCAACCGTTCGTGATGTCACAATGTGTTAAACAAACTCTTAAAACGTAACAATTATGTGTAATACGTCACAAAAACTACATCCTGGCCCAAGGATGTCTTTACGCTGCGACGTTTTCATTGTGTGACATCGGACTCCTTCCATTATCTAAGCTCAGTAATCTATTTTCATCCAAAAACGATGTTAGACTGTCTACTTAACGGAAAAGTGTTGATGCCAATGTGCTGTAGAAAAAAACATTGTGTAGAATATTCAATATTTCTGATGAAAGTATACTATCGACCATAAAAGTTCAAAAGGTCTTGGTGTGTGGGTGTCGATTCAATACCACATTACCAAATAAAACACAAGCTGATTGTAATCATAAGGATATTGCACATTTCTAACACTAACAATATCGACAGCTGCTACTTTAACAAGGCTTTAATTCAGTTCAACCTTAATAGCAGCCTTGACATTTCTAATGCGGAAATCGGAAAAAAATACTACCCGTGACACTCCATTTTGTCAACACAGTTCGCCTTCAGACAATACATCCATGAATTGTTTATAATCTATAACCTGGTTGTTAAGTGGAACTGCACGAAATGTCCATGGGCGGTATGATTTTACTCCCATTCCCAGCTAACTTCCGGCTGTCACGCCACACACTACTCCACGAGGCATGGCGCATGTGGACGCCATTGAATAAACGGGGTACAATTTCCGTATGTCTTTCGGTAAACATTTCCATCTTTTAGCGTTTAATTACATCGTGATAGCACCGTGAAAGTTGATCACGTGATGTGTGGCGTTTCAAATACTTCCCGAATTCGTGAAATACCAGAAATAAGTTCGACGTCTTTTCATTCATGAAAATAGGAACCGTTTTCGGTTCTTCAGAACCAGTTTCCTTTTTCAATACAGAAAACGAAAATCTAATGCTGCTCCTACTGTTTCTTGACACATGTTCTATGTATGTTTATGTTTTGGCCAGCTGAATTAAATTGATAAAAAACATCAGGTTTCTATTTATCATGGTAATTAATTATTGACACTTTTTTGTACGGAACCACCATATGGTCCCTGTTAGTCTGTCAGTTTTAGTGTGTGTTGATCTGATAAATAATGTAAGAATGGTTATTGTTTTTTCATTCACCAAATCGCCCGCCAGAACAAACATTCTCGCGCTCTGGAAAAAATGAATGAATTTCCCGTTTGATGATACACTGTTATTGCTGTAGTTATAGGTACGATAGTGAGTGAGTGAGTGAGTGAGTGAGTGAGTGAGGTTTTACGCCGCTCCGGCGTGTCGAGGAACAATAATGAAAAAGGGAATATAGCGCCATTTATTTTTCTCTTTTAAGCTCTAATAGCGATACGCAAACAACACATTTCTGACATGCGTTTGGGGCACAGTCCCCGAAGTATTTTATTTTCCCTTCCGCCCAGTCCTAACTGTAGTGCTATATAGCCCAAAATGAAGTAAGTCTAGATTTTCACAGGTTCTGAATAGCCCATCTCAAAGGGTCCTTTTCAATTTAAATGTAGTTGGTTATTTCTATCAAAATTATATATTTTCGTTATAAGCGCCAGCTTTTGGGCACGCTTGTCGTCAAAGCCTCAAGTTGTGGACCATGTATTGACATATTTTATAAAGTAGGCTACTATTGCGCTCTCAGCCAAAGGCTGTTTTACATATTTTTTGGAAACACACATGCACACAAGAAAATGATAAATTCTGTCTAAAGGAAAACCTCGGAAAACTCCGTCTAATTCAAAGTATAATCTTTCTTCAATCTTCACGACCTCGCAGCTAACGAAAACTGTAGTGCGACAACCAATCAAAACACTAGTACAGTCCTGGATGCACGAGCTGGTGTCGTCTGCTTTTATGAGCAGGTGGACAGGAAGTTGCATGCAGGATGACGTGTTATGCATCTGACTAGGTAAGACAAATGAACATTAGGCTTAGTGGTTGTATACTAGTATTTAAGCCATAGACAACACTGGAACAGCATCATTATGAGTGATCGAATCAGGACATTGATAGAGTTGAGTTACATGTAAAGCCCCACGCTGTCGAATTATGTGATCTCGCTTATTCTCTCACTTTAATTGGCCCTTGTGCCATGCATACTGGAGACCGGAACGAAAAGCCAATCAAATGTTGCCGTTGTTCACATTTCTTCACATTTAGTGAGAACAAGGAGTCTTTGTATAGTATCCATTACCATACAAAGACTCTCTGTTCACTAAATGTGATGGGGCGGTCGGGTAGCCTAGTGGTTAAAGCGTTCGCTCGTCACACCGAGGATCCGGGTTCGATTCCCGACATGTGTACAATGTGTGAAGCACATTTCTCGTGTCCCCCGCCGTGATATTGCCGTAATATTGCTAAAACCGCCGTAAAATCAAACTCACACACACACTCATTAAATGTGATAATGAATTATTGAGCAGAGGATTGTGGGATGGCAGAAGTTTTGTAAATGTCAATAAGCTATATAAGCACTTACACTTTTAAGACGCAAAATGTTGTTAAATCATATTTGATGTTTTAAATGTAAAATAGAGGGACCACCGTCGAATTCTTACAATTTGTCATAGAAACATGACGTTTTAACAAATCACCAACCCATCTTCCAGATAGAATTTGTCCAAAATGTTTTGGACAGTTAAATAACAGAATTATTGAAGATGAATTACATTTGTTATTGTCCTGTCCTTTCTATGAAGATTTATGACACGCACCTTTGAACTATTGTGTGTCATAAAACCCAACCTTGACTGCTTTAAACAAACTTTGTATTTATTTTGAAGTGAGAAAATGTACAAGTCTTATTTGTAAGCACACTTTATAAAATGTATAAACGAAAATAATTGTTTCATTCATGAACATTATAACTCACTCTGTATATCACCAAGTATAATACTGCTTCTTACGTTTTATGCATATATTGTCGTATTGTGTCTCATAAGCCTTATGGTTGAGCGTTACAATTCAATAATATGTACAATTTTTGTATATGCACAATTTATGTAACGTGTGACACATAAATAAACTCCATGGATTTCTCTCTCTCGTCAATATTAGTGTAGAAAATATTTTACACGTAGGTATTTGTGAACATCAAACAATTCATACACACACCTGTTTGTTCTTTAACATTTAGTTGAACACTTGTCGAAGAACCATTCGCATAATTTTCAAAATTATAAAACTGATTTGCGCATCTTATACAATAGTAAAAATCCAAGTGGGTGTCGACAGAAAACAGACACTTTTTCGCTGTTATCGCACGGGCAATGCTCAAAATCACCAAATATGTTTACCCCAGTCAATTATGAAATTAGCATGGTGTTAATAATAAACTCATCATGAAAGCCAAATATTTTTGGTCCGGGTATGTGCTATGCCGCGAAATTTAAAAATATCTTATATAAAAATGTGATCATGTAAATTTATTTGGCCTCACTTTAATAGCATGAAAGTACTAAATACTATTAATTATTGAGCAACGACACAGTTATGAACACAATACTTTTAAAACTCGGCGGGGTACGAATCTGCAACTTCTTGATTTGTAGTCCGTCACGCTACCACCTGCGCTACGAAAATTGTTACAAATGTAAATGTTTCGGTTCATCGTGTTATCGTGGTTTATTTGCTCATTGTGATGTTAATATTGTACAAAGTTCGTTGTAAGTTATGCAAGTTCCCGTGACTCTGATTGCATATCCAATTTCAATATAAACTGACAGGCAGGACGTTATTTCTGTAAATTAAATTAAAACGTGAAAGAACTGTTTTGAATTTGATTATGTCTATTTAACCGTCACTCTTTTGTGTTAAAAATAAATTGCTTCAATGAAGACAGAGGTTAGAAAAGAATTTGCAACCACATGACCCCTGCCGTATGTGAAATGTTGCAAGTTTGTCCCAGAAAAACAAATTTATTTATTTTAAAGATAGGATGTACAAGATACCCATCAGTAGTTGTGTATTATACGAAATATTTTTAATTTCTAAAAGGTATTAAACCAATTATATTTAAATAAATAACACCATGTGGATGTATTCTTTGACTAAGCGTAAGTACAGTTTATTGTTTGGATATAATATCGCTTTAGGTATTTGTAATTGAAAATACAAAAATATATCAACTGAGAGGTATAGTGTCTTTTTCTCCTTATTATGTATTTACATATTATACATCTTATCCACATTTGACTTAACCCACAATTGTATGCACATTTTTTCAACATGTTTGAATTAGGATAATACATTATGATGGAGACTTTGTCGTAAACATGTTTAAATTATGGGGATGTTGTGCTTAGGCTGTGAGACGATAGCTCCTTTCATGTGTGTATACAGTAACAGTAGAAAGAAGCATGCCGTGGACCTCTATCGGTATTTACAACCACAGAGAATTAACGCTTACTTTTATATATAAATTAATCTAAATTACTGGTTTTTTATTACTCAACACGAGCGGTGAATCAATTAATTGTTCACTTGAGTATTCTGAATTAAAATCTTCAATACCCCATTTTCAAATGCGACTGGACGTTTTAAAAATTTGTTCTTTTACATATTATGACCAATATTTAAAACCATTATACCAAAAGGTATCAACAATTTGAGGGTGTATATAATAATGTAGGTTTACATTTATATATCGTCTCCAGGAGTTAAGATTCATCCGCAATGTCATGCGCCCTAAGCAGGACAAATTATATTAAGGAAGAAAATGTATGGATGTCAACTTCTTTATTGTGAGGAACACAACGTAGTATATGCTTACTCCTTCGTCAGGTGAATGAATGCTGTGAGGCAGAGAGCATATATATGTACATGTAAGAACAACAAAAATACGACAGGAATTCAGCGCCACACACTGTTGGAGTACTGGTGAAGACAGTATCCGAGCAAACAATCACAGGTCATTGAGAATGTATCACTTTTTTCACTCAGGCAGGGAATCAGTTTATGTAATAAGCTTGATTATCAGGTTCGGCGTTAACACTGGAATGTTTGTACTGGAATTTTAATTTATGAAATCAATTCTGATTTTTAGGTTCGGCAGATCCGCACACAAAGTTGTAATAATGATAATAGCTTTGGCACAAACACAGTATCTTAAGTGACATGATGGAGTGTCTCGATCATTTTATTACCGTCTTCGCCATGTGGTTTTGACACAGAGGTCCATCCATGGTACGACCTGGAATATGTAGAGGGCGTCATGGAAAATGATGAATGCAAAATTCTTTGGAATAAGGCCGTATACAGCCTCAGACGTATCAAGGCCAACAAACCTGATCTTTTCCTTTTTGATAAATCCAATGAAATCATTTATATCTTTGAATTTTCTGTCCCTTTTGACAAGATTCAGGAAAAACATGGCAAATATGCAGACCTCGCTTTCGAAATGTCACGCTTGCATCCCAAGTACCAAGTTTATAATATAATCATATTTTCTTTCCCATCGCACCGATAAAAACAAAATATTAAACGAGAATCTAATTGTATTTTATTTATTTCCACCAATGAAAAATATGTTAAGAATAAATATCTGTTAACCAACAAATGACAGGGTCTCAGCAAACCTCTGAAAACCTCTGAAATATAAAGCCAGTAACCCTGCATCAATTTATAAGATTTGTTTGTTTTGTTGTTTGTTTGTTTGTTGTTTAACGCCTCACTCAGCAATATTCCAGCTGTAAGATACCCGTAACATCAACGCCAGAGAGTAACCATTTTTCTATTATCCGCTGAAACAGCTTCCGTTGTGTGCAGTAGGGAAAAGAGCGGTGACAACTATATGAATGGATCACTGAAAACCAGTAATGACACCAGGTGTTCGCGAAAATGGAAAGCATGTCCTGTTCTACCAGTAGCACCCGCTACTCGCATAAAAAGTAAGTTTTCACCCCTGCCAAGCGAGGTGGCCTACCAAACCAGGACATCAAGTAATGGACCAGAAATATACCCAACCATGTCAAGAGAAAACACCAATGTGTCCTAAACCAATCATCGTCGTCTTAAAAAAGCTCCCCCGTTAGCTATTCTCTCATGTTTCTCTCAATGAAGGTAAAATATAAAAAGACTGACTGAGTAGTTAAATTAGATATTGAATAATTGGAAATAGAATAGGTGGAGTAGTTTGAACCTGATATTAGATAATTGGATATAGAATAGGTGGAGTAGTTTGAGCCTGATATTAGATAATTGGATATAGAATAAGTGGAGTAGTTTGAGCCTGATATTAAATAATTGGATATAGAATAGGTGGAGTAGTTTGAGCCTGATATTAGATAATTGGATATAGAATAGGTGGAGTAGTTTGAGCCTGATATTAGATAATTGGATATAGAATAGATGGAGTAGTTTGAGCCTGATATTAAATAATTGGATATAGAATAGGTGGAGTAGTTTGAGCCTGATATTAAATAATTGGATATAGAATAAGTGGAGTAGTTTGAGCCTGATATTAGATAATTGGATATAGAATAGGTGGAGTAGTTTGAGCCTGATATTAGATAATTGGATATAGAATAGGTGGAGTAGTTTGAGCCTGATATTAAATAATTGGATATAGAATAGATGGAGTAGTTTGAGCCTGATATTAGATAATTGGATATAGAATAGGTGGAGCAGTTTGAGCCTGATATTAAATAATTGGATATAGAATAGGTGGAGTAGTTTGAGCCTGATATTAAATAATTGGATATAGAATAGATGGAGTAGTTTGAGCCTGATATTAGATAACTGGATATAGAATAGATGGAGTAGTTTGAGCCTGATATTAAATAATTGGATATAGAATAGGTGGAGAAGTTTGAGCCTGATATTAGATAATTGGATATAGAATAGATGGAGTAGTTTGAGCCTGATATTAAATAATTGGATATAGAATAGATGGAGTAGTTTGAGCCTGATATTAGATAATTGGATATAGAATAGGTGGAGTAGTTTGAGCCTGATATTAGATAATTGGATATAGAATAGATGGAGTAGTTTGAGCCTGATATTAGATAATTGGATATAGAATAGATGGAGTAGTTTGAGCCTGATATTAGATAATTGGATATAGAATAGGTGGAGTAGTTTGAGCCTGATATTAGATAATTGGATATAGAATAGATGGGGTAGTTTGAGCCTGATATTAGATAATTGGATATAGAATAGATGGGGTAGTTTGAGCCTGATATTAGATAATTGGATATAGAATAGGTGGAGTAGTTTGAGCCTGATATTAAATAATTGGATATAGAATAGGTGGAGAAGTTTGAGCCTGATATTAGATAATTGGATATAGAATAGGTGGAGTAGTTTGAGCCTGATATTAGATAATTGGATATAGAATAGATGGAGTAGTTTGAGCCTGATATTAAATAATTGGATATAGAATAGATAGAGTAGTTGGAGCCTGATATTAGATAATTGGATATAGAATAGATGAGGTAGTTTGAGCCTGATATTAGATAATTGGATATAGAATAGATGGAGTAGTTTGAGCCTGATATTAGATAATTGGATATAGAATAGGTGGAGAAGTTTGAGCCTGATATTAGATAATTGGATATAGAATAGGTGGAGTAGTTTGAACCTGATATTAAATAACTGGATATAGAATAGATGGAGTAGTTTGAGCCTGATATTAAATAATTGGATATAGAATAGATGGGGTAGTTTGAGCCTGATATTAGATAATTGGATATAGAATAGATGGAGTAGTTTGAGCCTGATATTAGATAATTGGATATAGAATAGATCGGGTAGTTTGAGCCTGATATTAGATAATTGGATATAGAATAGATGGAGTAGTTTGAGCCTGATATTAGATAATTGGATATAGAATAGATGGAGAAGTTTGAGCCTGATATTAGATAATTGGATATAGAATAGGTGGAGTAGTTTGAGCCTGATATTAGATAATTGGATATAGAATAGATGGAGTAGTTTGAGCCTGATATTAGATAATTGGATATAGAATAGATGGAGTAGTTTGAGCCTGATATTAGATAATTGGATATAGAATAGGTGGAGTAGTTTGAGCCTGATATTAGATAATTGGATATAGAATAGATGGGGTAGTTTGAGCCTGATATTAGATAATTGGATATAGAATAGATGGGGTAGTTTGAGCCTGATATTAGATAATTGGATATAGAATAGATGGAGTAGTTTGAGCCTGATATTAGATAATTGGATATAGAATAGATGGAGTAGTTTGAGCCTGATATTAGATAATTGGATATAGAATAGATGGAGTAGTTTGAGCCTGATATTAGATAATTGGATATAGAATAGGTGGAGAAGTTTGAGCCTGATATTAGATAATTGGATATAGAATAGGTGGAGTAGTTTAAACCTGATATTAAATAACTGGATATAGAATAGATGGAGTAGTTTGAGCCTGATATTAAATAATTGGATATAGAATAGATGGGGTAGTTTGAGCCTGATATTAGATAATTGGATATAGAATAGATGGAGTAGTTTGAGCCTGATATTAGATAATTGGATATAGAATAGATGGAGTAGTTTGAGCCTGATATTAGATAATTGGATATAGAATAGATGGGGTAGTTTGAGCCTGATATTAGATAATTGGATATAGAATAGATGGAGTAGTTTGAGCCTGATATTAGATAATTGGATATAGAATAGGTGGAGAAGTTTGAGCCTGATATTAGATAATTGGATATAGAATAGGTGGAGTAGTTTGAGCCTGATATTAAATAACTGGATATAGAATAGATGGAGTAGTTTGAGCCTGATATTAAATTATTGGATATAGAATAGATGGAGTAGTTTGAGCCTGATATTAGATAATTGGATATAGAATAGATGGAGTAGTTTGAGCCTGATATTAGATAATTGGATATAGAATAGATGGAGTAGTTTGAGCCTGATATTAGATAATTGGATATAGAATAGGTGGAGAAGTTTGAGCCTGATATTAGATAATTGGATATAGAATAGGTGGAGTAGTTTGAGCCTGATATTAAATAACTGGATATAGAATAGATGGAGTAGTTTGAGCCTGATATTAAATTATTGGATACATAATAGATGGAGTAGTTTGAGCCTGATATTAGATAATTGGATATAGAATAGATGGAGTAGTTTGAGCCTGATATTAGATAATTGGATATAGAATAGGTGGAGAAGTTTGAGCCTGATATTAGATAATTGGATATAGAATAGGTGGAGTAGTTTGAGCCTGATATTAAATAACTGGATATAGAATAGATGGGGTAGTTTGAGCCTGATATTAGATAATTGGATATAGAATAGATGGAGTAGTTTGAGCCTGATATTAGATAAATGGATATAGAATAGATGGAGTAGTTTGAGCCTGATATTAAATAACTGGATATAGAACAGATGGAGTAGTTTGAGCCTGATATTAGATAATTGGATATAGAATAGATGGAGTAGTTTGAGCCTGATATTAGATAATTGGATATAGAATAGATGGAGTAGTTTGAGCCTGATATTAGATAATTGGATATAGAATAGATGGAGTTGTTTGAGCCTGATACTCAAGAATTGGATGTGAGCCACAGGGAGTATTCTAAAAATAGATTAAAGATTAAGAAAAGTATAGTGATTTAAGAGAAACACCCTGAGTTTTTCCAAATAAAGTTAAATATAAAACTGTAATAAAATAACTGGTACTAAAACATCTGACACACAATATTTGGGATCGTTCTTAACCTGACATTTCAGAATAGAAAATGAGGAAGAGGGGTTGAAAACCTTTATGATACAAGATATGTTTGATCTATACTCGTCGCTATATGGCTGAAATAATGCCGATGCGACGTTAAATTTTAACTCACTCACTATTCTGTAATCATTCCATACAAAACATGGGGAGTCGTTTGGGCCCAGTAAATATTGATATATTTTGCAACCTACTCTAATTGCGCTGATTAAACAGAATTACACAGTTACATGAAACCAACGATGAAGTAATATTATGATTCCTATGAACGGAATATCTACTGACGTGTGGTCATGTAACAAAAAAACATGTCATTTCTGCTGTCATTAAAGTGTCGCTTTTATTCTTTATTCAACACATATTATAAGTTGTTCGCCATAAACGGGGTAAGGCATTCCACAACCACTTGTTAATTTACAAAATGTTTATGAGTGATCTGAAGCCCATTTTTAAAGAGACAAAAGAAATTACGATTTTTAAAAGCTTTTGTCATACATTGTATATAAGTAGGCAAGTTATCAACATTTCTTTCAGAATGTTATTTATAAGTCTATTCAAAACAAAAACAACTTTCAAATTTAGTTCTGTGCAGAAGTACGGACAAGCTCAACACAAAGACACAAAATAAACCACAAAAAACGCACATATTATATTTGTTGTCCATGAACGGGTTCAGGTATTCCGCCACTTGTTGATTTCACATTACCCGCCCATTTACAAAATGTTTATGGGCGATCTGCTGCCCATTTTTCAAGAGAGAAAACAAATTACGATTTTTAAAGCTTTTGTCATACAGCGTATACAAGTAGACAAGTTATCAACTTTTCTTTCAGAATGTTTTCAATTTACGAATTTGCATTGCCTTATAAATCGATTCAAACTTTCAAATTTAGTATCGTGATACACCTGTTGTGCGAACTGGCTCAACACATGCTGTGTCCACGCACAAAGCTTTCACATGGAGGGAACAACGCAGCATGTTGGTCAAGGGTGCTCTGTTTAATACGTAACTAGCTTAAAAACTGATGCAACATATTGGCACGTGGTAGGTTTAATGGGGGGGGGGGAAAGTAATATCTATCTTATTGTCCCTCTTGACTAAACAAGAAAGCGTCATTGCTCTAAAAAACCTTGCTTTGAAACAAATCCTGTCACAAGAACTTTTCGTGTGGACCGACAAAACAGTATCGGTCGGTAACGATTGTGTACTGAATGATTGTGTGTCATACTTCCCTGATGATGTGGATCGTTGCTGATACTATCAACGACAGGTTTCTGAATAGGTTCGAGCCCAAAATACTCATGAATCCATTTCGTGGTTTATGTGGACTTGTGGCTCATAGAGAACCACAAAATGAATCATAAAACTATCTAAGATGGCCATATTCTTTCAAATACGTACATTATTAGCTGTTTCTCACAACCCCGTAATATACATCTTATGTCGGATGCTGATCGTGGGTTGTTACCAATATTTGGGGAACGTGATGCACCCATGTTTAATTTACATTACATAAAATGCCTCTTTATCATTGTTTGACTGCAGGTTTTTGGAATTGAAGGCCGGGCATTAGGTTATGCAAGTACACAACAGTCTACATAAAACACCGAATTTGTATCGCTTACATATATATAATTCGTATATCACCTTGTAGATGACTTCTATCTGTAAGTATGAGTTTCTTCCAAGGCCAAGATGTTCACCTACTTACGTAGATGGTGATGGCTGAGGCCACCTCTGACGTTGTCTCAAGATATGGCTATCTTCAAGTGCTTTCAGTGGTGATGGCAAGATGTGATCACGATATGTGATGAACATACATTGCGTACTTATTGTTCTATGGTATACTGAAGCTATTTACTTATTTTAGATGCTGCGACTGCTTTGTCATTTCACTCGCGAAGCTACAACTCAGGGGATTCCAAGGACGAAAATGTTCCTACTATACTAGACTTGTATATATAAGACCATGACGCCAGAGACTAACTAGTCTCGATTATCCGCCGAAACAGATTTCATTGGGCGTAAAACGCAAAATAGCGGTGAAGTTATGTAAATTGATCACTGATAATCAGTGGTGACACCAGGTGTTCGCGAAAGGTAATGCAGACTAAAGAGGATCGGGTGGTGAGGCTTGGCGACGTGGCCGATTTCGTGGGACCGTGACACAATGGAGTGGATCGTTGTGCTCGTGCTTCCAGTCACTGGTGTGTCTGGTCCAGACTCGATTATTTCCAATCTGCAGTGTTGAAGTATGAATATTGCAGCCTACATCGTGAAAAAGCACTCACTCACTCACTCACTGGAAGACATCAGAAAACATACTCAAATCACATTCCATAGTATTTATGCGATTGCAAATGATAGGAAGGCATCAACAAAGCTAGAGGTCCCAAAAATATACCGCCCTAAGCTACTAAATGGATTGCTGGTCGGGCAAGGTGACGTGGTTGAAAGCGTGTCAAAGTATCTCGACGTCGTTGGAAGTTACTCATAATATCAAATTTGTCTAGTCCAGTCTCGATTTTCACGGGAGACAACCACACAGCTGGGATGTTGCTGGGCGAAGCGTTAAACCACAAACAGAACATAATTATACATGTGCTTGGCAATATTGTTCCTTAATCCATTAACCACTTCGACCCTAACTTGTCCGAGGCAGGTGGTAGAATGAGGCCCGATTCTATCAATCAGCTGGTCATGTCATGCCCTGTGCATACAATATTTTCACATAATTTGGAAGTTAAAAGTAAATTCATTCTAAACGTCCATTAATATATATGTATCAATCGATCAACTTGCTGAGAGCCCTTTGCCCAGAAAGCGGTTGCTCATGGGCCAGTCTGGTGTTGGTGAAAAACTTCCGAATTCTGTACGTCTTCAATTGCTTGTCATAGGCCGAACCAGCCTGATTTTTTATTTGGTAGATAGCTATAGCTTTTCGTATCAAATTTGCTGGAGTATAGCACCCCTTTGTCCTCGATCTTTGCAGCTTGGAAATCCGCAGCAGCATAAGGCTGTCTATGTTGACATTCGGTGGTGGGTCGGAAAGAGGGCTGCTGGATTATGATTCCTTTCGACATGGCTTCCCAACAGGCTGGTTAAAAAAGACGACATATAGAATCTGACAATTCCTCGTCCGACGAGACTACTACGCCCATTCGATCCGACTATTGGCCACGTTTCTTGGTTACATAGATTTAGACAAAGAACCAATCAAACTGAATCCATTTACAATCTCCAAAGATCTCGCTGGTATCATGCGGAGATGTTACAAATGTCACAAAGCTCCGATCTGGCTCCCTCCTTGTAGAATGTGCACGGAGATCAATCTGCTCAATTAACAGAGTTTGTCAATATCAAGGTTTCTGTCTCGGTGCACAAAACACTTAACTCGTGTAAGGGCATTGACCGTGACAGAGCTCTCTGCTTGTCTGGCATGACCGAAAATCAAATTGCCAAGGAACTGGAACAACAGTCTGTCACAGCTGTCAAACGATTTACTGTAAAGAAGGATGGAGTAGTCGAACCAGCATCCATCTCTTCACATTTGCCCGAACATCTATCCCTCAAGTTATCAAAGATGGTTATTGTAACTTTGGAGGTGTATTGTAACTTTGGGGGTGTATATCCCCAATGCTACACCTGCCAAGCATTTGGACATGGATTCAGGTCCTGCTATGCCTCTGCGGTTTGTAACCTCTTTGAACACTTGTGTTGATGATTCACTTTTTTGTGGTGAGGATATGCATACGATAGAAAGACAGCTACAACTTTGGCTTAACAAAATTAAAATATGAGCCAATTAAAAAGGCTTCAAGTTTTCTAAATCCAAAATAAACTGTATTAACTCTTGTCGTAAATAGAATTATTTTAGTTGGTACTCCTATGACGGAAGAAGAGGAGGCCAAAATCCTGGGCCTCATATTTGACCGTCATCTCACATTCTTACCACACATTAAATATCTAAAAGCAAAGCTGTTTCAAATTCCGAGTGGAGAGTGGATCAGACAACTCTACTTCACTTGTACATGTCATTTATACGCTCTCAACTAAATTATGGTTCAATTGTCTATAGTGGAGCCTACAAAAGCAACTTAAAAAATTAGACACTCTACACTACCAAGGCCTAAGTCTCTGTCTTGGAGCTTTAAGGACCTCCCCTGGCAGCTGATGAAGTCAGAGGTAGACCTCACTCTCACCCAGCTAATAAAGTTCAAAACAAATCATTTGGTATATAAACAAAAATTCAATCAGTTACGAACAAAATATAATTCTTATAGATCCATTTTTATCCCCCCCGGTTCTATAAGGGTGGTGTTCGTTTCCGGAGCGTAACTAAAAAAAGTTAAATACTTTCTTACAAAACTGTGCATGTCTACCGGGCACATACTGAACTGGTGCCTTTTGCTATTTAGAAATTTTATAAACTTTCATTTTTTACGTTTCCATGGCAACAAGTTGGACTAAGGTTCTATAGGGTAGAGTTCGTTTCCGGAGCATAACTCAAAACCCATTTAATACTTTCTAACAAAACTTTGCATGTCTATCAGACTCATGCTGAACTGGTGCGATTTGATATTGAGGAGTTTTAGAAATGTTTATTTTAGAATTTCCATTGCATCTATTTTTACATGGGCTAAGAGAAATGTTGGGTCAGTTACCTGGTTTTGGGACCATAACGTGTTAAAATGGGCGAGGGCGATAGATGACTTCGTTAACTATACACTTGTTTAGTTATTGTTTTTTTGTAATTTGTCATTTGTTTGTATAAAAAACCCACAGACACACTCTTGTTTTACTTTCCATTTCATATGGATCCGACCATGGTGGATCTTTTGTGGGTAAACAATGTATGCTTCTTCAAGAACATTCAACTCTTGACCTTGACTTATTACATACAGAATTGCACATATACTTTTGGTTACTTTACAGACAGCTGCCGGGGGGATATGTCATCTTTCTGATGACCCTTGTAACAGACAGATCCAAGGGTGTTGGCAAAGCCGCAAATGCCACCATCATTGGATCCAAACTGTTTCCTCAAGAATCCACGATAATATTTCAGTCTTCCCTGCTGAGTCCAAAGCTATCAAACAGCTTTGACCTAAATCAATGTAAATAAATTCATTATCTTTTCAGATTCATTGTCTTGCCTTCAGGCACTTAAAAGTGTCTTCTCAAATCATTCTATAATTCTCGACATTTTAGAACTATATAATGATCTTTCTCCTGGCCAATGTGACAATGTATGCATAACAGGTAACTCAAAAGCTGACGCTGCAGCTGAAGCAGCTCTTGACAAACCGTTATCTCCACTCCTTATCCCGTACCGTGATTTCAAACCAACCAATCAAGAGTTATACCCGGGATCTAATGCAAAACATGTGGGACACCCAGGTAGGAATCAGTAAACTTCATGAACATATACCAAAAATCGGTCATACCTATATGATGAGATAGTTTTTAACGACGATGTCGTATTGGCCACAGTCAGTATACGCACGAATATACGCTCAAAACAGATGAGGCCGAACCTCCTAAGTGTATCACTTGAGATAAGAGGTTCACCGTCAAGCATATTTTGTTTGACTGTGTGGACTGCCATTGCAAAGGATTCACATTATCAAGCAGTAAATTTGAAAAATCTTTTACCCCGTGTGAGCAGGCATCTGATCCTAAGCTAAATGAAAGAAATTGGCCTAGCTCATACATTTTAAACATGTATGTGAATAACTAATTGCATGTTTTTAATTCGATGTGGTGCTTTTACCAACCAGTGATTCTCGAAGACTGTTACCAGGAGGTAACAGTACCGTAAAATGATTGCCCCCTGTAGTTCCTATCATAAACTAATGTGACTATCAGCAACCAGTGTTTTAAGCTAACTTATTGCTGATCATTTTAAAATATTAGCTAGTAGCTAAAGTGATGACGTAAATCCTGCTGGGGTATCGTGCAAGAAGCTGAGGCCCGTGATCCACAGCGAGGTAGTCTTGCTTTGTTGCTGGTGGTGTTTTAAACAGTTTTTACATAATAGGCACCCCCTCCCTTCTTCCCGGCCGTTGCCACAACTTTAATAAGTCAACTCCATACGAATATAAGAGGAGTTATATTAATAAACTTCAATGTATTTCGTCCACGGACACATGCAATTGGGGATTGCCAACGGCTAATTTGCGTCGGCGTAGCCGAAAAAATAGGAATCTGTAGACCAAATTACCCTCCGCCCACATATCAAGCGTGCTGTTTGGAGCAACACAAGACAATGTCATCTGTTTCTGAGTTTCCTTATCAGTGCTCTCATTTTCCAATATATACAACTCAGAACAATTTAGAGAACACAAACTAATTGAGACAATCCTGAACCTGCCTTGCTCGCTATTACACCCCCGTGGAACAAGTCTCTGGATCCTGTTCTCTCTTGAGTAATTATGTTGTCGTTGAGGCCAGATGCTCTTATTCTTTCTTCGGTTGTCAAGCATCGTTTACGGCGTGAAATGACGTTTACCAATTGTCAATTGTCGTAAACTAAACATCAACCTCAGTCATATTTGTCAAAATTTTAGTTCCACTTACATGAGTGGTCGTGTTGTCATATTGTTTTGTTTTATTTAAGACGGATAATGAGATTTCCATTATATTACACAAACCTTTTCTTATCTGTGTTCTTTTGAGCGTCTATGCAAACCATAGTTAAAACGTATGTCGAAATGTCGCCATCCCTAAGTTATTTTAACTTGAACATAAACGAGAAGGCATTAAGACAGACACAGATGCCGTGTTAAAGGAGCAGTTCAAAAGCTCGATGTGGATAAGAAAATAATTCCTTAAGTTTTAGGAATTACCCCAAAGATGTCTAGAAAGAGAAACCACTGCATGCACTTATAAAGAAATGCGGAGCAACGCCATCACCGGAACACCAAGAAGTTTTTAAATATTTTATAAACTTTTTTTATTTCAGTTCTTGATAATTAAAGACTACCTCCACCATGTCGAATTTGTTGTATGCACTATTCGAGGACATCAGATGTGAAGCCCAGGTGTCCTGTTGGCTAAAATAGATTCATTGAAATAGATCGCGAAAAAATCCCATCACTGCCCTGAGTGTCAATACGAAAATACTTCCAGACACCAATCAGTGTAAGTAGAGCTGCACTGCAACGCATGACATATTCATTAGGCTCTCGATAGGGAACGAGAGTGTTAGGGAATGAGGATATACCTGTTAGGCCAGTTTCATCGTGCTAGCCCACTGAGATACCATGCCGCAATTTAACATGGATACCCACTCAGAGCTATTCTTCAAACTCCAGGCCGACCAGTGTTTAGTTATCTCCTCAATGCCAGTCACTAGGTAGAGTAACAGGAAGTACTATCTTTTAACGTCTTTTAACGCGGCCAGCTGATCGAACCAGAGACCTTCAGACTCCGGGCAGACTAGACCACGGATGCGTATCGGTGATTTGTCAGATACCCCAGTCGTTAGACAGCGGAGTAGAGGTGACTTATCACTGCATGGGAGATTTACCTGTTGTGACAGGAATATTAAGTTTTTTACATGATTTTACTAAATTGTGCATATATTGTCAGGGATAATTGAATTTGTCACAAACATGGGAGGTTTGCAGTCAGTTACATCACAGAGAGGTACGCCCGAGGTACACTTTCAACAATCACTTACAGTACAGTAAGAACAAGATTGGGTGAGTCTACCTAAAAAGGCAATATTGACATATGCCTTCATCACAAAGGGAGTTAATAAACTTAGGTGTTGGTTTAACGCAATGAAAATAAAGAGATCGACTTCAAAAGCCATAACGGAATACATCTAAATAAGTTTTAACAAATCTCAGAATGTAGTTCTGCTGTCAGTTGCCGTCTGTTTATAGTTTGCTAATACAGAGCTTTATTATGAACTCAATACGAAAGGGCACACCAATGAACTTTAAACTCACAACATCCAAAATGTAAAGCAAAATCAACTTGATAAAAATTAGTTTTAATAATTTAATATATCCTGGTGATATTGTTGAAACACAGAAGTAAACATTTCGTCATAAAACCCAGAAAATAGCATGTTTTTAGTCAGTGACAAGTCGTATATTTACGTTAGGTGTCTGACATATGGCGTATGAATCCATTTTACCACTTGGTAACAAGCATTGGATAGTGGGAGACCTCAACCGTGGCAGTTGTAATTTTTAGGTATCTGACAAATGGGGTGATACAGGCGGGTCACATGAAAAATAATTGATAGAATAAGATGTATTCTGTTTTTTACATCGTTGTTGTAGAAACACATACGTACTACGCATACGACATTTCATTTCGTCCATATTCAGTGAAGAATACCAGCTGCCACATTTGATTAATTTTATTAACATGTGCATGTTCCATAATTTGAAAACTGCAAATGGTGTTTTTAGTTCGATCCTATATATTGAAAGAAGACATTATTTGACAAGGATGACACACACACACATCTGCTGGATCAGTTTGCTATGTTTTGCTGTCGTGAAATGTTAAAATCGATGCAATGTTTTAAACCATCGGTATATTTTCTGAATATTATATTAAACGCAAGAGCGTTAGAGCTTTGCATTATAATAAGTAGTGCACTTTGTACCTTGTACCGGTCTAGGGGTTTGTAACAACTGTATATTATTATATGTAGTTATGTTTAAATATATTATTAGTCATATCATTATTACACGCCTGTGGTTGAGATAATTCATTCGTGTTACAGTAAACTACGTTTATAACGAATACGCTTATAACGAACTGACGGATATAACGAACTTACCTTTTTTGCCCCTAATATTTGCTGCAGTTATGCAGTATATATGCATATAACGAACTACGGCTACAACGAACTAAAATTGGTGGTCCCTTTGAGATCGTTATAACCGTAGTTTACTGTATTTAGCAGGTTTCAAGGCCATTGAACATGCGTTATGTTGCTGGCAGAGGTTCCTAGGGTCGTTCCAATAAAGTTCAAAACGTCAACGCCAGAGAATAGTCAGTGTCGAATATCTGCCCAAACAGACTCCATTGCATGAAGATCCTGGGTCTTCAGCAACCCATGCTTGTCGTGAAAGGCGACTATGCTTGTCGTAAGAGGCGACTAACGGGATCGGGTGGTCAGGCTCGCTGACTTGTTTGATACATGTCATCGTATCCCAATTGCGTGGATCGATGCTCTTGATGTCAATCACTAGATTGTCTGGTCCAGACTCGATTATTTACAAACCGCCGTAATATTGCTGGAATATTGCTGTTGCTAAACAGCAAACAAACAAGAATCTATTGGGCTCAAAAGTCAAAATAGTGTTGCAAATGATATGAAGATTCCATTGGGTGCAAAAGTCAAAATAGTGCTGCAAATTATATGAAGATTCTATTGGGCGCTAAAGTCAAAATAGTGCTGCAAATTAAATGAAGATTCCATTGGGCACAAAAGTCAAAATAGTGCTGCAAATTATATGACGATTCCATTGGGCGTAAAAGTCAAAATAGTGCTGCAAATTATATGAAGATTCCATTGGGCGTAAAAGTCAAAATAGTGCTGCAAATGATATGAAGATTCCATTGGGCAGAACAGTCAAAATAGTGCTGCAAATTATATGACGATTCCATTGGGCGCAAAAGTTAAAATAGTGCTGCAAATGATATGAAGATTCTATTGGGTGCAAAAGTCAAAATAGTGCTGCAAATTATATAAAGATTCCATTGGGCGCAAAAGTCACAAATGGTGCTGCAAAATATATGAAAATTCTATTGGGCGCTAAAGTCAAAATAGTGCTGCAAATTATATGAAGATTCTATTTGGCGCAAAAGTCAAAATAGTGCTGCAAATTATATAAAGATTCCATTGGGCGCAAAAGTCAAAATAGTGCTGCAAATTATATGAAGATTCCACCAGGCACAAAAGTCAAAATAGTGCTGCAAATTATATGAAGATTCTATTGGGCGCTAAAGTCAAAATAGTGCTGCAAATTATATGAAGATTCTATTTGGCGCAAAAGTCAAAATAGTGCTGCAAATTATATAAAGATTCCACCAGGCACAAAAGTCAAAATAGTGCTGCAAATTATATGAAGATTCTATTGGGCTCAAAAGTCAAAATAGTGCTGCAAATTAAATGAAGATTCCATTGGGCACAAAAGTCAAAATAGTGCTGCAAATTATATGACGATTCCATTGGGCGTAAAAGTCAAAATAGTGCTGCAAATGATATGAAGATTCCATTGGGCGTAAAAGTCAAAATAGTGCTGCAAATGATATGAAGATTCCATTGGGCAGAACAGTCAAAATAGTGCTGCAAATTATATGACGATTCCATTGGGCGCAAAAGTTAAAATAGTGCTGCAAATGATATGAAGATTCTATTGGGTGCAAAAGTCAAAATAGTGCTGCAAATTATATAAAGATTCCATTGGGCGCAAAAGTCACAAATGGTGCTGCAAAATATATGAAAATTCTATTGGGCGCTAAAGTCAAAATAGTGCTGCAAATTATATGAAGATTCTATTTGGCGCAAAAGTCAAAATAGTGCTGCAAATTATATAAAGATTCCATTGGGCGCAAAAGTCAAAATAGTGCTGCAAATTATATGAAGATTCTATTGGGCGCTAAAGTCAAAATAGTGCTGCAAATTATATGAAGATTCCACCAGGCACAAAAGTCAAAATAGTGCTGCAAATTATATGAAGATTCTATTGGGCGCTAAAGTCAAAATAGTGCTGCAAATTATATGAAGATTCTATTTGGCGCAAAAGTCAAAATAGTGCTGCAAATTATATAAAGATTCCACCAGGCACAAAAGTCAAAATAGTGCTGCAAATTATATGAAGATTCTATTGGGCTCAAAAGTCAAAATAGTGCTGCAAATTAAATGAAGATTCCATCAGGCACAAAAGTCAAAATAGTGCTGCAAATTGTATGAAGATTCTATTGGGCGCTAAAGTCAAAATAGTGCTGCAAATTATATGAAGATTCTATTTGGCGCAAAAGTCAAAATAGTGCTGCAAATTATATGAAGACTCCATTGGGGACAAAAGTCAAAATAGTGCTGCAAATTATACGAATGGATCACTGAAAATGAGTGATGACACCAGGCGTTAGCGAAAAGGGACAATTTATATGACCCTTCCTTCTTGACGTGCAATATGTAAGGTCAGTTTAGAGTCATGAATACGTCGAAACCGTCGATGCTTTTCTCTTGTGTAATACAAAAGGCCAATCTATAAAACAATTGATTTTATTTTTCTGAACAAGATAATCTTGTTTTGGAAAGTAAAGATCATATTTGTTTATTACAATTCTATGTATTATTCTACTTAATTTGGCACATGTGATGCATATAACTTTTATTGTCCGTGATAAATTGGTTCATATAGCGTTGGAAGTTGTTGTGGGAGTAACACCGTCCCTCTCTCTCATTTTTTGTATGTCCTGATCATGTCTGTAACATCACTAATACATTCAGTGCATGCCTGAATGTTGCTTTATGCCACGGTGTCAGTAATATCTCTCTAGACGGTACACCTGAAATAAATGTTACTCCCAATTTCCAATGATTGTTTTCTTCCATTCAGACATACCCATTCCAAATGTCCATACCTTCTGTTGTCATCAGACAGCAACATGATTAATGATGCATATCTTGACTTTGTTGGTGCTTGGTATTAACATCTCTGGTCTACAAACGTTGCCGTTTAGACATAATTAGACCAGAGCTGACGAAACGAACCCCCGAGTGTCGTTGGCTGGTCCTTTGTGCAATAAACGAAATTGATCTTGGAAGGGATCTATTTGAAATAGCGTCATCAGCAGATGTGCATCTTGAAATCGATAAGAGGGGTGATTAATGAATTGGTTTACCCGATGAACACAGAACAACAAGAGACGCACGGTAAACGCCCACGATGCGTGGGGGGATATTGAACACACGCCAAAAGAACCTGCTTCAAGGTTACGCAATTGAGACATAAGCAATAACTTGATTGTCTTATGACACGGAATACTTCTGAGAGAAGAAATAAAACAAACTTTATTTATATATATATCACTGTTATTTTGTAGATGATAGCAAATGTATTTCGCCAGGAGATTAAAACAGGGTGCGATTAATAGTGCTATTTATATGATTATATTTATTTGCTGTTGCTGTTTAACACCACACTCAGCACTATTCCAGCTGTATGACGGCAGGCCCGTGAAGATCCGGGATAGAATAAGTCTTCAGCAACCCATGCTTGCCGTATAAGGTGATTATGCTTGTCATAAGAGGAAACTAAGGGGATTGGGTGGTCAGGCTCGCTGACTTGATTGATGCATGTCATGGCATCCCAATTACGTGGATCGATGCTCATGATGTCAATCACTGGATTGTCTGGTCCAGAGTTGATTATTTACAGACGATAACCGGTGCTTACTATGCTGATTTGCGTCATCGCTTGAGAGGCTCTATCAAAGAAATGCTGGTTGCTGGAGTTCTGGACTTCATGACAATGCCTCTCCTCACACATCTCAACTTGCAAAGGATGCAGTGGATATTTGAGACATTGCTTAGTGTTTGTTGATCCTGTGTTTGAAGTAATTACATTCAGTCAGTAATTAGAGACTTAATCCACATCGTCTTCTGTTTATATGTGCTGATTCTTCTGCCCGTGTCCTTATCGCAGCCAGCATGGGATTGGTCTAGTCACTGTATTGATGGCTCTACGCTGATTGGCTAAGACGTCAACACGCGGGTATAAATGCTAGTAAGCACTGGGTCTTGTAACACCACAATGGCTATAACATTTATATTGTGTTCTGTCGCTGTCGCTGTCGTGCTCTTTGCCATGTTTTACTGGTGAGTCATCGATTACTGTAACCCATGTGGTCATTATTTTGCTGAGATAAAGCATGTTAAAAAAAAAATCTTAAAAGTTATAATTCATAAGCCGTTTGCCCTTCACGAAGAGTAACTATACAATTAAACCGGTCGCCTTTCACTAAATCGTCCTGATTGACAAGTGTCCGGATTAATGAATCATGGGTACTCCTGTACCACCGTTGTTGGCTTTGAATAAATTAATGAATCTGAATAGCAATATTGCAGCCACATCCAGACAGGAGACGTACATTGTGCTCATGTTGGGTATAGAACCAGGAACTCCGGGTGGTAAGCAAGACTGCTATATCCTTATGATTGGCACGATTGGGCAAGTCGTCTAAGGCAATTATCCCTTCGGCACACCAGAAACTTATGATTGGGCGTTCGGAATCCCGGCTCGCCCCTAATATTGTTCTACGTTTGTCAGGATCATACTCGTGTTCCTGGATTTCACCAAAGTGGTAAACTTCGGGCTTTCCTCCCACATTAAACTGACACACTGTGAGATAACTGGAATATTTTTTAAAACAGCGTTCAACCAAATTCCCCTTACTCCCATACTATATATAATGTTATCCTTATGTGAATACGTGGATATTTGAGACATTGCTTAGTGTTTGTTGATCCTGTGTAATTCATTCATAAAGTTTATATTCATTCAAAGAGAAGCATTTCCCATTCTGCGGATCATAAAAGTGATGACGTAACTCGTTACAACCAGCAACGTTAAATTTAGGAGCATTGTGTTCGAAAATGTCAAACTGTTAAACACGCACAGGTTGCGTCATACTGAAACCATGACGTCATTCGTGTGTAGACTGTTGTCCAATAGAGCATTTGAATAATAACAACCAGTTGCTGTGCTGGAAACTCGGTCACAGCCTGAATACGTGTGCAAGCATCACACCGGCTAAATCGTCAATATGGATATCTATTCCCCCTGTATTTAGACTCCTAGCTCCGGGTCGTAATGTGTTTAGTCCATTAAGATGTTTTTGTTTACATTACACGTTCCTTGTAAATCGTGATACACAAACATGATTTTTTAAAGTGCAAAGATAACGCATGAAATACATGGCCGCAGTCCAATGCTCGGCATTCTGTTTGTGCACAGGTTTCTGCAGATGGTGTTTACATTTTGATGATATCTTATTGAATAGACGCATTCACTGTATTGCAACTTAATTGCTTTGTCGACACCATACGGCATCAATACACAATTCAAAAGAAGCAAGTGAACGTTTCGACCCAAGTCTTCGTCTGCTTTCACGCCCTTCGTGCACACTGAACAGGCGGTACTAATACTAATCGATGTCTGCATCATAAACAGTTGGTTGCAATAACATGTTTACCTGTGGCTGATACAAACATCTCAACAACAATCTTCATGCACTTGAACTATATGACGTAGTGTGTACGTTAATTTGACGTTATGGGGTGTTTTCTTGCAGGGGGGGGGGGGGGGGGGGGGGGGGCGTTATAATGCATCAACATCATGAATGGATGTAGGTTATACAAATAGTTTGCATTATCTTCGAGAAGTTGTAAAATATTGAAGATCATTAGGGCAATCTAACATCATCTATCAATGAGCTCTATGGTAACACTGAATGGAAACATGCTCCCAGCATCCCTAACAGACTCCCTGCTCTATATATCAATATTTTCTCTGTAAATGCAATCCTGACTTTATCGATTTGGGAGTGAATTCATATAGCATACGTCAGCATTTTTTAAGTTAAACGCCGTTGTAATTATCTAGGGCATTATTTGGTGATATATTGATATTTATACCAGGCAATTTATCTATATAGATGTATAATAAAGTGTCACTAGTTATTGATAAGCACCAATAGTGACAATAGATTTGTTGTTTTTTGGAATAATTTATTGATGTCAGTATGCCTACGATTTTCAGTCAGATGAGAGATGCTACATCTCAACGGAATTCCAGAAGTTTAATACCACAAGACTTTCTGTTGTAATACCCGACTCGACAAATCTTAGTTATTATCATTACGTTTATGAATTTTTTTTTAACATTTTGAAATTGTTTTTTGGGTAAAAATAAGTTCATAAATCACAACTAACTGAATAGCTCATATATGAATCCTTGTGTAATTTTCCACAGAACGAATGTTTGTCGATGAAAGCTTCACCTATCCTTCTATTATTCATAATTATTGGGTTCCGTGAAGATCCGGGTAATAATTGATCTTTAGCAACCCATGCGTGTCGTACAGTGCGACTATGCTTGTCTAAGAGGCGAATAACGGGATGGGTGGTCAGATCGATGCTCCTGATGTCAATCACTGGATTGTCTGGTCCAGACTCGATTATTTACAGACCGCCGTCATAAAGCTATAATAGTGCGGCGTTAAAGAACAAACAAAACCGTAATAACGGTTGTTTGAAAGTGACTGCATTCTAAAGTCAGCATATCCACATGTCACAAAACACTATATATGTGTTAAATGATAGAATGTAACAGTACAGATTCTAAACATTTAAAAAAAATCACACAGATCGTCGTAAAGAAGAAGAGAATGATAGTATATTCGTTAACGACTCGAGTATCAGCCCTGTGTGTGTTTCTATCATTTACAACACGGGACTTCGAGCGCCAGATTTTATTACCGTTGCTTTTAAAAATGCTAGGATGCAAACCTGTTTTCGTATGTAAAGCACGGGAATTGCCTAGAATGATTTCAAGCGAAATATCTTGAGTGTTATACATACATGTGTGAAGTAATTACATTCAAGTCAATAATTAGAGACTTAATCCACATCGTCTTCTGTTCGCATGTGCTGATTCTTCTGCCCGTGTCCTTAATCGCAGCCAGCATGGGATTGGTCTAGTCACTGTATTGATGGCTCCACGCTGATTGGCTAAGACGTCAACACGCGGGTATAAATGCTAGTAAGCACTGGGTCTTGTAAAGTGATTATGAATCTGTTCAAGTAAAGATAGCTCGAAGAAAACACCACAATGGCCATAACATTTATATTGTGTTCTGTCGCTGCCGTGCTCTGTGCCATGTTTTACTGGTGAGTCATCGATTACTGTAACCCATTGTGTCATTATTTTGCTGAGATAAAGCATGTTAAACATAATCTTAAAAGTTATAATTCATAAGCCGTCTGCCCTTCACGAAGAGTAACTATACAATTAAACCGGTCGCCTTTCACTAAATCGTCCGGATTGACAAGTGTCCGGATTAATGAATCATGGGTACTCCTGTACCACCGTTGTTGGCTTTGAATAAATTAATGGATCTGAATCGGGTACAGATTATTGTGACTTTGCAAATGGTAAGTACTGTTTCCGGATTAACAGGTATCCGGATTTTCGGAGTTCCAGTGCATGTTAGCCATAACAATTTACAACTTTATGTTGAAAAAATCTCATTGAACTTTATCTTACAGCATCCGACGACAGCAGATGAGGGTGTTTAAAGACATGGGAATCCCCGGGCCGGAGCCTAATTTCCTGTTTGGGAATTTACTATCACTTAAAACAAAGGTATGTTGTGTTACCTAATATACAGAACGCTGAACACCAACTGTATACAACGTATGCCTTCTTTGAAATAGTGTACGATTAACACTACGCTTTATTATGGCATGTCAAAGTTGATACATATATCACACCGAAGGCACAGAAAGTACATTCTATAGCTCCGAGCTCCGATTGATAAGCCAACAGCGTGGATTGTGTGGTGTATCAGTTGTAAGCCCTTATCGGTATCCACCTACCTGAGGTGCACCTTTGAGTGGAGACATGCGGGTCGACAATCTCGCCTTATATAAACATGACCCGTCGTTCGTCCCCGGTGTGACATAACGTACACGACGTAGCCTGGCACTGTAACGCGGACGGAGTCCCGACACACGTGTCTACTCCTTGTGTGAACGAGGGGCTGAATAGCATTGCAGGTTGATGTAGGTCGTATATATTGTGTCACTTAATGGATTGTGGATATATATGTATATATATTAGACTTCGAGTGAGTTGAACGTTATGAATGATATGGATGATATCATTTTCTTTAATTTGGGCGTTGAATAGTAATTAAACATTAAAGCGCGTGGGCAGTAGAGTCTTTGCAACATTGGGTGTGTCCTCATAATAATCTATAAACACAGCAACTAGAGCATACACACGCTCAGCCGTGTGGGTGAATGGCTTATTTTCAGACATAACATACAACGTACATCTAAGCCATCACACTTTTCCGCTGTTGTATGAGAAGCGTGTCGCGAAAATGTTATTTTGGACGAATGCTATACACGGCTTTCTCAAGCTTTCTGTCAACACGAGTATGACCACAGATTGGGATCAAAATAGATATGTCGGAAAAAAAACACGATGACGTGATCAAACATGTGAAGCGAAGCCGGTGTTTCTGCTGTGCTAACCCGTTACATGTCATTTCAAAACGATGAATTCAATCAAACTGGCGCAGTTACACACATAAGAGCACAACAAACATAACTATTAATAATGTGACTGTGAAAATTTCTTCTTCCACACGTCTTGCCATTGTTGATTTGATATATGAAGGTCGTCGGTTATACTGTAATCGGTGTATCCCTGCCGCAACTGTGCAAGTCATTGTTTATAACCTGTCATCGATGCACTTTCGTGGCAACCATTCAGTAACGATGCCAGCCACACGACTCAGCTATGATTACATGTATATAAATTAATTAATTCGTTATTTTTCAGAGTTTTCATGAAATATACCAAGAGTGGACAAAAACATATGGATCAACTTACGGGTACTAAATTAATTTCGTTGTAAATATGCAGGTTAAAATTGATCGACATTATATAACTTAAGACGCCGGTACATCGATAATTGTTAAGGTAACAAAATCAATATTTGTCGATTCACCATATAACAATTCTCTGATTACCAGGTATCGATTATTGCAAATTTGACACTGACGTATTCAAAACTGCTAGTGATTAATAAAACTGATATCAAAGACGCCCAAGAAAGAGGCGTCCTACAAGATCATTAATTACCTTATCGATCACTATATGTCTTGCAGGTATTTTGAAGGACCCACACCTGTCCTGGTTACATCAAACACAGACATTCTTCACCAGGTGTTCATCAAACAGTTCAGCAAGTTCCATGCACGAAAGGTGAAAACATTTAGAAATATCGTTTTCTGCCGTGGCCTGGGGGGCCCAGTCGTCTAAGGCGCCGCGATTCGCTGTGCAGAGTTGCGTCCCTTGGGCACGCCAGAAACCTATGATTGTGGGTTAGAATCCCGGTTCGCCCCGATTATGTTTCTAGGTTTGTCAGCACCATACCCGTGCTCATTGTTTCAACGAAGTGGTAAACGTCTCAGACCTGCATCACCTCGGACTTTCCTCCCACATTAAGCTAACACGCTGTGATATAACTGGAATACTGTTAAAAGCGGCGTTAAACCCAACTCCCTCACTCACTCACTCACTGAAGTGGTCTGCCGATGGAAGAAAACTATTCAGACGATTTCTTGTCAAGGAACAAGATCATACATGTATCAAAGTACATACGTGTCCTTATATGTTCATATTTCAGAGGGGCGGTCGGGTAGCCCAGTGGCTAAAGCGTTCGCTCGTCACGCCGAAGACCCGGGTTCGATTCCCGACATGGGTACAATGTGTGAAGCCCATTTGTGGTGTCCCCCGCCGTGATATTGCTGGAATATTGCTAAAAGCGGCGTAAAACAATACTCACTCACTCACTCACTCACTCACTCATATTTCAGAAATTTCATTTATAAAAAAATAGCTTTGGTGCATGGATAAATTACAACCGTGTTCTTCATTTCACCTGTAGAATGTCGTCTCCAGTCTATATATCATCTGTGACAAGTGATTATCATCAATCTCTTGCAACACCTGCAATCAACTGTCGGTAATTTGATGTTTCAGGTGTTTCCGGTGCAGGTTGACCCTGATAAGGATGAAGATGTCCACATGTTCTTTGCTCGAGGAGAACGCTGGAAGAGGCTTAGGTCCATCGTTAATCCTGCTTTCAGCTCTGCTAAAATGAGAATGGTGGGTACCCTGCCTTCATTGTGATTACATGCACGTGGTAGCTATCATACTGACACTTGGCGACAAGTCAATCTTGCTTTTCTGTTTGAATGAAATATATATTGTTCCACGAATATTCATTCATACATAACCGCAGTTGACCTTATAGATCGTTTGAATAGGCACTGAGAGTTTTGACGATCATACCCTTCGAAATCGTCTCTTTAGAACTACATGCTTATTACAAGGTTATATGCACAAATCGATTTTTGGTACCATGTAGCTTATCTTACTTACGTAATCCCACCAACAACACATAGTCCACAAATGAGAACTGGAACTTAATAAAGTAGACAAATACGTTATGGATAACAACTTTTTTATTTATGTTGCATTAAGAAGTTGTTGTGCATAAATTGTTTGTCTACTTTGTCATCCGTTAACTTCTAAGAAATGTCTAGAAGTTTCAGGCCATAGGCCCACAGAACATACATGATCTCAATAAAGTGTATGCATAAATACATGAAAAGAATATAATACATAAATAATACATCAGTGAATTGTGAGTGACTCGCGTAATCTAAAAGCGTAGTAGATATATTTAGCAAGTTGTGTAATAGTGTATTTGCATTTAGAAGACATAAGATTTACAAATTTGTAATAGGATGGATTAGTGTGAAAATATGTATCAATACAATGTAAACGTAATGTTGAATATGAAGTACAAATATGAAGGAAATGATATTCATTTTCAATGTAGTTGAAGTCCAATTTTTGACATTGTGGGCAAAATCTTTTGTTTTCTTCTGTATTGGTATGACGTCCAGTTTCGATCATAAGTTTATGGCAGCTGCATCGGAATCTTGTTAGGGTTAGAAATGTCTATCAAACTATTGAATTTAATACAATAATCTGTTCCCACACTTTAGCATCATATTTCTGTCAATCAAATGCAGCTGTGCGACAGGCATCCGTTCCAGGTCCTTGGCACTTCCCCTTGTCCCAATCGCCCACTTCTTCTCCAGTAAACAACTTGACAAATCTTAAAGAAGTAGACCTAAATCGTGACTTACATGAGTCTTAGGTTACAAACAATTGCGACATGAAACAATAAGGGTCAGATAAGCCAAGGCTTCCTTTCCGCCCTTTGGGGATTCCGGTTAGAATAGGTCCCCTAACAACCTATGCTAGTCGTAAGACGCAACAAAATATATAGATGGGTGGTCAGGCTCGGTGACCTGATTGCTGTTCGTGGTATCCCGACTTTGAACGTTGCTCGCAATATCAATCACTGGATTGTCTGGTCCAGACTTGATTATGTAGAGGCCGACGTCATATTGCTGGAATATTGCTGAGTTTTAAAGAATATGCAGAATTCAGTTCAGTGTCATTGTATTCAATGTAAATGTGTAAAGGCAGTTAGTTCATTGTTGGGTTTCAGATGTCCCCAGTCATCAACAAATGCGTCAATAACCTCGTCGACAATGTGGGAGGGGAATGCGACAGAAACGCCACCTTCAATATTCACGAGTAAGTGGATGTTTTTCTCCTTCTACCTCAAACGTGAATTAACCTTAGGCATCATTTTTCGGGAACGTTAAGTGTATATCGAACATTGTATTGTTAAGCTAGCTATGCAAACTGTGTCGCATCTTTCAGCGTATGTTCTTTTACTACCTAACACCACTAGGGGTGAGGTGGTGTGTGTGGGTGGGGGAGTCGTCTAGGGCTCAGACTGAGTTGCGTTCCTGAGGCGTACCAGAAATCTCGGTTTGTCAGCACCTTTCACCCAAGTGATAAACGTCTAACACAAACGCAATCACTGTTGACTCACTAACCTTTCGCCCGTGAAGATCCGGGTCAGAATAGGCCTTCAGCAACCCATGCTTGCCGTAAGAGGCAAATATGCTTGTCGTAAGTGGCGACTAACGGGATCGGGTGGTCAGACTCGCTTATCCTAATTGCCTAGATCGATGCTCATGACATCAATCACTCCATTATCTGGTCCACACTCGTATATTTACTGACCGCATTCATATAGCTGAACAAACAAAAAATCCTCATTAACACACAACCATCACATCTACATTGCCAGGAAGCATATTCACGATGATCAGGGGCGGTCGGGTAGCCTAGTGGTTAAAGCGTTCGCTCGTCACGCCGAAGACCCGGGTTCGATTCCCGACATGGGTACAATGTGTGAAGCCCATTTCTGTTGTCCCCCGCCGTGATATTGCTTGAATATTGCTAAAAGCGGCGTAAAGCCATACACACTCACACTCACGATGATCATGCTATTCTGAAAGAGAGAGTCAGTGTACCAAAGGTGTTTTCTTCCAACAGGCAGTTTCAGCGTCTCACCCTTGACACCATCGTCCACTGTGCCTTCAACCTGAAGTCACGGGCTCTGCAGGACCCCAACGACCCCTTCTTGAAACACTGCCATGGAGTGATAACAGACACCACCAAGCGCCCTCTACTCTTTCTACTAGGATGTACGTATACATACCCACCATCCTTAACAAGCTCTATAAACACTTTAGGAGCACCTTTGACGAACAGCTGGCGTCATCAATGATTTTCAGTGATGCATTCATATAATTTTCACTGCCATTTTGCCTTTACCCCCAATGGAATCTCTTTCGTCGGATGATCGAGACGGGTTATTCTACGTTTATATTAACATTAAAATCGTGGGTTGTTGGTCTCTAGTGTTCGAGGGATGGTAGCCAAATGGTTATTTTAAAACACTTGCCTGGGTTCCATTGCACATGTGGGTACACTGTATTTATATATTGCTAAAGAATGCGTAAACCATAGTCTCTTTGTTTATTTATTTGATGTTTTACACTTCTCAGCAGTATCCAAGCTTTACCATGCCGCCCTGTACATAATCGAATAGGGACAAATTGTGATTGATATTATGAACATCGTCCCACGTCGGTGGGTGCGATGACACGCCATCAACCTAGTTTGTTTGTTTGTTGTTTGACGCCCCACACTCAGCAATATTTCAGCTTTATGACGGTGGTCGGTAAATAATCGAGTCTGGATCAGACAATCCAGTGATTGACATCATGAGCATCGATCCAAACAATTGGGATACGATGACATGCATCAACTAAGTCAGCGAGCCTGACCACCCGATCCCGTTAGTCGCCTCTTACGACAAGCGTAGTCGCATTTTACGGCAAGCATGAGTTTCTGAAGACCTATTCTACCCCGGATCTTCACGGGTCCCATTTACCAAGTCACAACTCTGACAACCCTATCTATTTAGCCGCCTCGTTCAAGACCAGATTACTAGAGACCTACTAGAATCCATAGTTACTGGTCACTCTTGCCAGAGCCCAATTCCATAAAATTATGTTATTTTTTCTTCCAGTTCTGTTTCCCGCGCTCCACGCCCTGTGGATCTTCATATACTACTTCCTGAGGAACATCCAGTTCAATCCGTTCTTCTGGCTGGAGGAGAAGATCAATGCTGTCATTGAAGAGAGGAAGTCAACTAACTTTGTAAGTTCACCCTTCACCCACTATATACAGTGGCGGTTGGATAGCGTAGTTGATGGTGTTTATTCCGTAATGAGGACACCGGCCCATTATACAAGTATTTACTCACACACATATATATTTGACAGAGAATGTTTGCCTTGTGATGTACAATAGTGGACAGTATTGCTACTTAGGATAATTAATGACGTCTTTAAAATATCTTTTGCGTTTTATAAGTGCTAAGAAAATATATTGCCCTAGACTGTTAAGTAAAGGCGGATTCGAGCTTGAGAATAGCCTTTTAAGTTTTTGCGGGTTTGGATGGACACAATAATACTTTGGTAAAATGCTGTCTCTTAAATCTGCATAGAATGGACGTTGGAGGCCATATTCGCACTTGGGAAAATCACCCATTTAGGAACATATTCAATTCACCAGTAATCCTTTTCTTATAATTTGAATATTCCAATTTGGCTCTGCAGCCTTGACAGTTCTTTCCCGTTTTGTGGACAGAATGACTTACAGTTTATGTAGCGAGTGGTTGACTTTGGTTCCTCGCTGCTTTGGACAGTATCATGACGGCTTGATGTAAGAGGAAAGCCCCAAATGATGCAGGTCTCAGACGTTTACCACTTTGGTGAAACCCTCGAGCCAGGCTATGGTACTGACAAACCTAGAAACATAATTAGAGCGCACTAGGATTCGAACCCACGATCTGGCAGGACTAAAGGAATTTTTTTCTACGATTCCAGAGTCTCTGACGACTGGGCACCCGTGCTCCATACAGTTAATGTAATATTTGTGACTGCATCTGGTCTTTGCTTCTTACAGGACGGGAAGGACATGCTCCAGCTTATGATGAAGGCGAGATTCAAGGGAAGATGCTTTCCCTACGAGAAACAGACGGGAAAAGGATTTGAAATGAGTCAAAACAACGCAAATCAAAATATCGCTAAAACTCTCTCGAACAAGGTAAACAAAGAAAACAGCTTTGATATGTTGAAACAAAGTTCTATCAGGCTATCAAATCTACCTGTTAATTATCAGACCCGTGAAGATCCGGGATAGAATAGGTCTTCAACGCCGAAGGAAGCGGCTAAGGGGATCGGGTGGTCAGACTCGCTGACTTGGTTGATGCATGTCATTGTATTCCAATTGCGTGGATCTATGCTCATGATGTCAATCACTGGATTGTCTGGTTCAGACTAGATTATGTGCAGACCGTTGTCATTTGGCTGGAATATTGCTGAATGCGGCGTTAAACAACAAACAAACAAACTAATGTATATTATCAACCAATTTAGGAAATATTTCCCAGTAATAATATGAACGTGTTTTGAAAAAAACGGACTCGCAGTTATCTCATGCAATCTTTTAATCGGAATGGGGACACGAGTGGTCCAGTTGTCTAAGGAGCTGAAAATCGCTGTGCAGAACCGCATCCCATAGTCACGCAAAAACATGATCGTGGGTTCGAATCCCAGATTCGCTCTAATCCGCCCTAATCATGTTTCAAGGTTTGTCAGCACTACGCCCGTGATCGTGGGTTGCACCAGTGTCGTAAAGGGATGATACCTGCTTCGTTTCCTCGCATGGGAACTGACATGCTGTGATGTAACTGAAATACGGTTCAAAGCAGCGTTACACCCAAGCGACTCACTCATTCAATCGGTAAATAATTCCCCATTTGCAGGAGATTGTGTCCCAGGCCCTCCTGTTTACCCTGGCGGGCTACGAGACCACAAGCACAAGCTTAGCCTACATATTCTATGAACTGGCGCGCAATCCGCACATACAAGAAAATATATGGGAGGAAATCCAGCAACACTATCCGAATAAGGTAAGCAGAATCAACCAAATCTGACTTAAGAAAATTATGATGTATTGATGATGCTTTTGTTTGTTGTTTTACGTCGCCATCAGCAATATTGCTAGCTATATGACGGCGGTCTGTAAACAGCGCGTTTAGACCAGACAATCCAGTGATTGACATCATGAGCATCGATCTACGCAAATGGGATACGATGACATGCATCAACCAAGTCAGATAGCCAGGCCGCCCGATCCCGTTAGTCGCCAAGCATAGTCGCTTTACGACAGGCACGGGTCTTTAGATCAATTCTACCCCGGATCTTCACGGGTGTATTAATAATGAACCCCAAAGCTAATCATACTAGATATGATTTTGATAGTTATATCCAAAGTTCACATTTTTCCGGTGGGGTGAAATTGAGATTTTTATCGCGTTAAAGATTATTTCACTTTATAGCGACGTACATGCACGTGTGTGTGTGGTTGCCTGGACTAGTCCTGACTTATGCCTATTTTATGGTGCTAACCCAGTGAGATACCATGCCACAGTTTAACGTGAATACCTCACTCAGACAAGCACACTGATCTAGAGCCGACCAGTCCTTTAATACAGAGGCAGGGTATTAACAAGTACCATCTTTTTGGTATGAAGGCCTGTGATCGAACCACACCCCTTCTGCTCTCCTTGGCGACGCTCTACCCACTACACCACGGAGGCGGTCTTCCGTGTATTGTATTGTTGTGTACTTATGTCACGGAGTCTGTGCGTGTGTATATATATGACGGATGTCTTCATATTTCTTTACACAGAATGACGTTCCCAACTATGACAACGTTCGCGGTTTACCGTACCTGGAGCAGGTTATTAAGGAGACTCTCAGAAAATATGTTGTTGCAAGCAAGTAAGTCAATCTTTTACATACATTCCCCGACCCGGGAGAATCATTTGTTTGTTTGTTGTTTAACGCCGCCCTCAACAATATTCCAGCTGTATGACTGCGGTCTGTAAATAATAAAGTCTGGACGAGACAGTCCAGTGACTGACATCATGACCATCGATCTACGCAATTAGGTTTCGATGACAGGCATCGACCAAGTCAGTGAGCCTGACCACCCGATCCCGTTAGTCGCCGACCCGCGAAGATCCGGGGTAGAATAGGTCTTCAGCAACCCTTGCTTGTCGTAGAAGGCGACTATGCTTGTAAAAGGCGACTAATGGGAACGGGTGGTCAGGCTCGCTGACTTGGTTGATGCTTGTCATCGATCCCAAATGCGTTCAATTGTTAGTTTCTGTTACGACAAGTCTGAACGCCTGTCACGGCAAGCATGGGTTGCTGAAGACCTATTCTGACCCGGATGTTCAAGGGTGCCGGGAGATTCAGGGGAGGGTCACCAAAACCTCATGGCGGGTTCAGAGGGGGGTCATCAATGCACTTGTGGGAGGGTCATGGAAAAGGTTAATGAAAACCTTTGAAGGAAAAGTGTTTAGAAAAGGCCGAAAGAAACTGATAAACATTCTTCAACTGTATTATCATGAATTATCCGTGGTTAGTGTGTAGAATGTGCAGTTTTTATTTTACTTTTACTATTACTATTACAAATGTTAATTTCGACCATTGGGTCCTTTAATATGAAATACAAAATTGTTAAAAGAGTTTTGCCAAGGGCACAAATTAAGTGTTGGTGTTTGTTTTCAGTGTGATTGCCCGGCAGTGTCGGGAGACGGCGGTAGTGGAGGGCATCACGATACCCAAGGGGATGCTGGTACAGGCCGATGTCTGGAGTCTGCACAGGAGGGAGGACCTGTGGGGACCAGACACAGAGGAGTTCCAACCCCACAGGTCAGTCCACAACCCTATCCACTGTACCTTTCTGTATTTTGTCGTCAGGGAACCAAACGAATTTCCATAACTATTCCTGGGTCCACTTGCACAAAGCTATCTTAGCACTACGACTATCTTAAGTCTATGTTAGAACATGGGCATTACGATCATAGCGCTGAGATCGCTTAATGCAAGTGGGCCCTGGTCGGTTTTTTTATTTTGTGTGTGTAAATTTGGCAGTTGAGCCGATAGGGCACGGGACGCCCAGCAGTCTGAGACGCAATTCACTATGCTGAGTTGCATCCCATAGTCGTGCCAGGATCCGCTGATCTCGGAGTCGAGACCCAGATCCCGATTAGCAATATAGATCGTTGGTTGGTTAGTAGTATATTTGCCACCCTCACTCTCAATGACTTTGATCCTGTCTTTTCACGGGAATATGGTGTCAATGCCCCGCTGCTTACCTCACATGCCGTAGATTCACGACTGAAAGTCACTCATTTATGAAATCCATTGAAAACAGAGTCACAACGTTTACTTTGCCGCCATTACCGCGGGGCCTAACCAAGCGCTTTTGCTATTAATAAAACCACTTATATATTTGACATGATTAATGGCATTGCTATAAATGCCGACAAAGATATTACTGTCGCGATCTGGCAAATTGTCAACTGTGTCTTACGTGACTTTTCAATACGACTGGAGGGATGAACGAGTTGGCTAGGTATTCATTGCCTCAGATGTTGAATACTGTGTGGCTTTGGGCAGTTCGTATCAGAATTGTCGGAAACGTTTCCTGCTTACATGATGTATATTACAACATAAGAATGATCACCGTGGCGCCACAGTTAATGTTATAATCCTTGTGCAGGCAAACAAAACAATTAAACGTCTATATCAACTGTAGTGATATAGCCCCAGTCAGTTTAGATTGGTTTGAGTGAATTCTGTTGTGCGCCGTACACACCAGCTGTGTCATGATTGCCTGAAATATACGAAATTTGGGGAAACGGGTCAATGGTTGATAAGAGGAGTACTAACTACGCCATCTGGGCACGGATGATATACTCTCTCATTCCGCTCACTCCACCCTCATTGCAGTAGCCTACTCTTTAAAATACAGGGCTAGGGGTTTGGGCAAGAGACAGAACATTTTTCAGTCTTTGAATCAAGACAGGATTTACAGGAGATACAGTGAAAAAATATGTTTGTCTTATCGTGTTAACGTTTGGAAAAAGCTATACCTTTCAAACAAACCCAACACCCCTTACCCTAAAACACCAAAACAAAAAACAAAGGCTATCCCCATGCGTAGTTCAGACGGTACTACTCAAAAGAAGTTAAGAACACCCGATTCTATCATATTTACTATAGTTGATCTGTCATTCCATGAGAAGAATCGGGTGTTCTCTAACTTCTTTTGAGTTGTATATATAATTTCTTGAAGATCGCATTGTGCAAGTTGGCCCTGATCTTTTTATAATTTTCTTTTGAGTCGTATATATAATTGAGTAAAGACAGCAATGTTATTAACACATGCTCTTGCTTACAGATTTGCACCTGACAAACAAAGAGCTCGTCACCCCATGGCGTGGATGCCATTCGGCGGGGGACCACGGATGTGTGCTGGGCTCAGGTTTGCCATCCTTCAAGCAAAGACGGCAACGGTGGAGCTGATTAGGAACTTTCAATTTGCTTTGTCTAAAGACATGACGACGCCATTGCAGCTTATTGAAGGCGCAACAGTATGTCCCAAGGATGGCATTCACCTGACAGCCAAGAGACGTAGCTGAAGCTTTCCACTACCCAGGGGAACTTTGACCTATTATGCAAGTCCATCCCGGACGTATGACCTCGGGTCTCGAACTTTCTGATAGTTCACACAATCGTCGACTGCAATTGTTTGAGAGTGTCAACGTGCTTCGAGTGAAGGACACTAAGCCTTTGTGAGCTGTTGCAGCTGATTCTGCAGAATTTCATGGACGCAACTTTTGTGTGCATGCACTCACGTGTGCATCGTGGGATAAGCTGAGAACTCACGTGTTGATACTCTGTGCCAAACGGTTCAGTGGTGCTGGGGCAGGCCCGTCCCTGTTTCATATTGTTACATTCTGGTGTCCGTCATCATGAGTTGTCGTCCTTGTGTGTGTGTGTGTGTGTGTGTGTGTGTGTGTGTGTGTGTGTGTGTGATTTGTCCGACACTATAGCAGCATCATTCATCACTTTTACACAGATCATCTTCTAGTCATCCTCATCTGTTACACTATTGCATTTGTTGAAATATTTTATATGAATAAAAGACGACGGAGCATTATAACCAATCTTTGTTCTATATTCATAGTAAAAGTAATGCATTACAACCGATAGCGGGTCCAGCCCTACACTACAGTTATGGGACTGGGCGGTAGCTTGGTCGTTGAATACTTTTCTCGTCACGCCTGTGACCCGAGTTCGAATCCAACATGGGTGAAATATCTGAAGCCAAGATTTGGTGTTCCCTGCCGTGATGTTGCTAAAGGTGATGTAAAACCATGTTCACTCACTCACTCACTCACTCACACACACACACTCTATTATGTCAACCGAGGACACATTTGGAGGGTGATGAAAAGAACGCCTCCAACTGATCTGCATGAATAAGGAACAGTGTAAAACGCACAGTGAGCAAGAGGGCTGTCCTTAATCGAGTCTGGACAAGAAATACAAACGGTTGATAAACTTGGAGGTCGTGATACGACGACAGACTATCTTCCAGGTCACACTGATAAAGCAAGTCACTATACTATCTGCTCTTACTACAAACACATCGTAGTGGGAAAATATCTGCCACGTGGTATCTTGGGGCTTGAGAAAAGTAAACACAGAATTCATTCTGTATGTTTGTTTCTTATTTAACGCCGCATTCAATAATAGTCCAGATGTTTGACTGCAGCTTATCCAGTCTGGATCAGACAATCCAGTGGTCGATATTATGAGTCCATGCTACCGGTCTACGATACACGCAAGCAACCAAGCACTAGCAATTAAGCCTGGGCTCCCGACCCAGTTAGCCGCCTCGATAGGCACATGTTGCTGGGAACCTGTCCTAACCCACAATCGTCATTCAGTTGTACATGACAATATAACCTTAACGTCAAAGGGTCGGGGTGACTTGGCTGCACGGTCTGATGCCCGATGTCAGTCGAGTCTAGACGTTGTCGTATGTAGCGCTCTGTGAATTTGGAACACTGTAATCATAGACACTGACTTCTCCATGTATACAGGGTAACTCTCCAACACCCCGGTCTGTATGAACCCAGTCTGGCCAGACAATCCACCCTGATCATCTGTCCACGCTGGGACAATGGGGCACGATGACATATGCTAGATTTGTTTCGTTTGTTTGTTGTTTAAAGCCGCACTCATCAATAATCCATCTATATGATCTATATCTATCTGTAATTAATCGAGTCTGGACCAGACAATCCAGTGATTGTAATCATGAGCATAGATACGATCGCATTGGGATACGATGAGCTGCATCAACCAAGTCAGCGATGCTGACCATCCGATTCCGTTAGTCGCCTCTTACGACAAGCATAGTCGCCTTTTACAGCAAGCATGAGTTGCTGAAGACCCATTCTACCCCGGATCTTCACGGTCCATGAGACATGAACTATGACATGCAATGTATTTGACCACCCGATTCATTTAGTCGCCACTTGCTTGGGATCTATATTCTTACAACTAATTCCAACGGACCGAGCAAACTTGCTGAAACTGTTTGGGTTCCTGTGCCTACTCTCTAAGTACAGGATAAGAAACGGGCTCCACACATTGTACCCATGTATCGAGGGGAATCGAACCCGGGCCTTCGGCGTAACGAGCGGACGCCTTAACCACTAGGCTACCCAACCTCCTCTCGTGCTTAGGAAAGATAATGGTTGATGTTATCCAGCTCTTGCTGTCTTTTGCGGAGTTCGGGCTTACATGAACGAACGTCAGTTGTATTTAACAGTGATGTTTTCCCACAGGCCAAAGATGCATGAAGGGGTTCTCCAGCAGCCGAAAACCCGAAGAACCCATCACAAATGACGAAGAAAAATATTGTGTGGTCAAAGGGAATTCCAGGAATCAGTTCTTCAGCTCAATTACAGAAAACGATGGTCAATCTAAACGGACTCTATTTTGCCCTTCGCGGTGGTGGGGAACAAATGGGTCTTCGCTTCCTTGAATACCCTAAGATAACTGGACTTTGTCACAAAGTAGCGTTTGCAATACAATGAAGATGTTTCAAAACAAATGCGGGGTTGCTAAAATATAAACTACCTTTCTATAAAGGAAACTTCGAGAGTCATGAATCATCTCGTCTCTTAATTTAACTTTGAGTTGAACAGGGGATGTGTACAGGCTGCTAGAGCTGAGAATAGGATGGGTACAGGCTGCTAGAGCTGAGAATAGGATGAGTACTGGCTGCTAGAGCTGAGTATAGGATGAGTATAGGCTGATAAAGCTGAGAATAGGATGTGTAGAGGCTGCAAGAGCTGAGAAGGCGATGACGATGAAATTCTTGAGCTGAAAAGGGGACGGATGTAGGCTGCAAGAGCTGAAAAGGGGACGGATGTAGGCTGCTAGAGCTGTAAAAGGGGACGGATGTAGGCTGCAAGAGCTGTAAAAGGGGACGGATGTAGGCTGCTAGAGCTGTAAAAGGGGACGGATGTAGGCTGCTAGAGCTGTAAAAGGGGACGGATGTAGGCTGCTAGAGCTGTAAAAGGGGACGGATGTAGGCTGCAAGAGCTGAAAAGGGGACGGATGTAGGCTGCTAGAGCTGAAAAGGGGACGGATGTAGGCTGCTAGAGCTGTAAAAGGGGACGGATGTAGGCTGCAAGAGCTGAAAAGGGGACGGATGTAGGCTGCTAGAGCTGAAAAGGGGACGGATGTAGGCTGCTAGAGCTGTAAAAGGGGACGGATGTAGGCTGCAAGAGCTGAAAAGGGGACGGATGTAGGCTGCTAGAGCTGTAAAAGGGGACGGATGTAGGCTGCTAGAGCTGTAAAAGGGGACGGATGTAGGCTGCTAGAGCTGTAAAAGGGGACGGATGTAGGCTGCTAGAGCTGAAAAGGGGACGGATGTAGGCTGCTAGAGCTGTAAAAGGGGACGGATGTAGGCTGCTAGAGCTGAAAAGGGGACGGATGTAGGCTGCAAGAGCTGAAAAGGGGACGGATGTAGGCTGCTAGAGCTGTAAAAGGGGACGGATGTAGGCTGCTAGAGCTGAAAAGGGGACGGATGTAGGCTGCTAGAGCTGAAAAGGGGACGGATGTAGGCTGCTAGAGCTGTAAAAGGGGACGGATGTAGGCTGCTAGAGCTGAAAAGGGGACGGATGTAGGCTGCAAGAGCTGTAAAAGGGGACGGATGTAGGCTGCAAGAGCTGAAAAGGTGACGGATGTAGGCTGCTAGAGCTGTAAAAGGGGACGGATGTAGGCTGCAAGAGCTGAAAAGGGGACGGATGTAGGCTGCAGGAGCTAAAAAGGGGACGGATGTAGGCTGCTAGAGCTGTAAAAGGGGACGGATGTAGGCATAATTGATTATCCAGTGTATAATACCTCCATTTCATTTATGAATATACAATATTCTATGTGCTGTCATGGCTTCGTTTTGAACTCGATCAGAAACATTGCCGTCCAATCAAATTACCCCCATGAGCGAGAGAAGTGCTGTACTAAGTTAGAGGAACAATGTCAGCGGTGACGTCACTTCCGAATGCGCTGCAGTGGCTAATGGCTCCAGGGTAATGATCATAATAGAATGTAAATATAACACACTCGATAATCGGGGACGGAAAAGAATTTGAATATTTTGTAAAAAAAGGCGACCATGTAATGTAACATGACAGACAGTTATTACATACATGTATATATTTTTAGTACGTGTTCTTTTAAGAACTTATGTCACGTTTCAGGAGCGGGACAAAACCCCTGAAATAAATATCCTTAACAAATACATTGAATGATAAAGTGGATGTGCATTAAACACGGCTGCGTCATCAGGCCCAGAATAGACCCTTGTTATGTACCTGGCATGTGCCCCAAGGAAGAACTACGGGGCCTGATGTTTCAACATGCGGCATGTCAGCACATATCCAAACTGCAGACTATCAAGCCACCGCAGGTGTTTCTCCCTTTTATTAACATAATCCAATAAACGTGTTTTCATTTGTCTGGGTGTTTCGCTTACATATGCCTTGGTCGAATTTACATTACGAGAGACGCCTTTAGCAAGATTCGAGACGAGAATCAGGTTCTGAGCACATTATATTAATGCATGTGGATATCACTGTGTCTCAGTCACGCGAAGAAAGCGTAAAATGTAAACGGAGGCTACAATTAGTGTGTTTCCGATTACAAATACTTTGCATTGTTTTGATACGTTATAACTTTTGAATTGATTCAGGAGAAGACACTATACGATTTCATTTTCAGGACTGAAGTGACTTTTAAGTGTCTCTCTGTCAATATTGGCTTCCAGCCCTGGATATTCTCAATAGCTATCCTGAATATGTAGTCATCTGTTTAAAATGTGAAACTATTAATATACTTTCTGCATCAATACTAAGAACAAACATGCAATCCAATTTTAATTTGAACCAAAACGATGTCACCATTAGAAGATATAACGTCACCGCCCGAGGATAACCTGCCTCGATTAATAACCGCTAGAGCTGGCCATTTCACGGGAGTAGTTACTGAGCCAAATATGCATTTTAAGAGAATTTATTGGGAGACTAAATTCATTGGTCTGCTCTCCATTTCTAGGCTAGGTCTAAAGGTTGTAATTGGTGCCAGATGTGAAACTGAGACATTAACTGCTGAGTCCTGTGTTCTGACAAAGTGGCTTTTAATGACCTGCCCAAAGCTGCGAGGCCTGTCAACTGACTGTCAACCGCCTTTAAGAGCATTGTGAAGACACACAGGTCAAAACAGGGTCAGAATGTAATTGCATATGTGTTGATTTCGACTACTAACTAAATATATACCAAATTTCAATCCATTTTTACTAAAAATGGCTGTTTTATAAATAATTAACAATTGATTTACTTTATATTGGATTTGAAATTTCCGCTAATCCAAGTGTGTTATGTCCCAGAAAAATAGTTATGATGTAACTGAGCGTAAAACAAAGTTTACCGAATTTGTTTTTAATGTATTTAAAAATTCAAATAACTGTTGTCAAATTTGATTATGTCTATCTAAGCTTCACTCATTCCTGGAACAGGTTTTAAAAAGTACTCCGTGCTGGGCAATTTTGTGTAAAAATAAATTCAATAAACACGAGGGTGAGAAATAATGTGCGACCACATTCCCCCTACCGTGTTTGAAATGTAATTGTTTTGCAATGGAAGTTGGGTTTAACGCCGCTTTTAACAGTATTACAGTTATATCACAGCGTGTCAGCTTAATGTGGGAGGAAAGCCCGAAGTGATGCAGGTCTCAGACGTTTACCACTTCGGTGAAACCCACGAGCACGGGTATGGTGCTGACAAACCTAGAAACATAATCGGGGCAAACCGGGATTCGAACCCACAATCATAGGTTTCTGGCGTGCCCAAGGGACTCAATTCCGCACAGCGAATCGCGGCGCCTTAGACGACTGGGCCCCCCGTGCCCCCCGTTTTGCAATGAAACCATGTGTAAGATACCCGTCAGCAGTTGTGTATTATGCGAACAAAAATATTTAACTTTTAAAAGTCTTAAATCAAACAATATATTAAAAAAAAAACATGTAAAAGTATTCTCTGAGTGCTCACTAAGCGCGCGCCAGTACAGTTCATTTCTTGGATATATTATCGCTAACTAAATATATTTTGATTTGAAAATCAACTGAGACGTTTTGTTTCTTTTGTTCCTCAGTATAATTACCAAATAAAAAGTTTAATCTAAATATAGACCAGAACAAGGCTTACTTTCAGGAAATTTCTCAGGCAATCCAGACTTGCCAAATCATTCTAGACTTGAGTTGGATTCAATTTTAATTTATTCTCAAGGACTGGGAGACTAGTTCTACTGCACAGACCCCCCAAATAGAATATGTTAATTGTTGCATTTTAATTAGGTTATCTGCAATCTGCAATATTGAACTATGCATGCATGAACTTTATGAGGCTAGAATCACATGAGATTAAAACTTTCGATTTACTTTGATAATTCACCATATTAAATATGTACATATCTGACATGTGTCAATCTGCTTAGTCTTGCATACTACAGATGTACATGTAGTTTATTGTCGTTTGTTTGTTTGTTTCTTTCTTTGTTGGTTAACGCCGCACTCAGCAATATTCCAGCTTTATGACGGCGGTCTGTAAATAATCGAGTCTGGACCAGACAATCCAGTGGCTGATATCATGAGCATCGATCCACGACATTGGTATACGATGACATGCATCAACCAAGACAGCGAGCCTGAACACCCACACCCGTTAGTCACCTCTTACGACAAGCTTGGGTTGCTAAAGATCAGTTCTAACCCGCATCTTCACGGGTACGCTTCTGTGTATCATATAGAGATGACGGCATTTTCCCAAACGAGTTTGTGGTCCCAATGGATACAAGGTATTTATGGTATCAATAACTTGATTGTCTGGTCCAGACTCGATTATTTACAGACCGCCGTCATATAGCTGGAATATTCCAGAATGAGGCTTTTGACAACAAACACATAAAAGCATATCTATTCGCTTTTTCATCCCAACAATTAAACTAAGTATGTAAGGGCGTTCCTTGTTACTGAATAGATTGCCTCTCATTTGCTTGCCAAACCCTAATTATAAGGAAACACGCCTGTTCTAGTGATTGAGCGCAGTTGTATAACGCTTTCGACAAACAGAAGTCAAGCATGTATTTGCATTTAGATTATCACATATAAGTTTCTTTTCAAAACCGACTTCAACTTTGACGATGTCTATACCTATTACATTCAACCATGTATTGTCATAACGCCCTTGCGATAAGACGAGGAGAGCTACCTGGCTTGACGAGTGACGCCCTTTGTTAAAACACGGGAAGGCGGAACGGGTTTGTAAAGAGGGTGGCGCGGGGGTGTGGTGGGTGTGTCGTGGAATTTAAAGGGCGTGTTTAATGTGTAATATCATTTTGAAAATGATCTCACAAATCGTGGGGTAACCCTTCAATGATTATAACTTCAACAATAAGTTTTGAAAGGATAATATAGTATACATGTCATTATTTTTCAGTTTGCTTTGACATTGTTATTCCTTTGAAATAATTACATACTTGTGAGTGAGTGAGTGAGTATGGTTTTACGCCGCTTTTAGCAATATTCCAGTAATATCACGGCGGGGGACACCAGAAATGGGCTTCACACATTGTACCCATGTCGGGAATCGAACCCGGGTCTTCGGCGTGACGAGCGAACGCTTTAACCACTAGGCTACCCGACCGCCCCGTTACATACTTGTGTTAACTCTATAGCAAGGTAAATAGGGTTTACTCTTAACGTTTGATCTTGATAGTATACATACGTCTTGTTAATACACTGCCGGGCAAAAGAAAGTATACACCCGTGTTGATTGTAACTAAAATGTGACAAACGAGAAGTGCTTATTTATGATGATGTTTTTGATACGAGTATCATAGGCGATATTATATGCATCACATCAATGTGTATCTCACAGCAGGTGACGTGCACGTGACGTGACGTCTCAATGTGTGAGTGAGTGAGTGTGTTGGATTTAACCCCGCTTTTAACAGTATTCCAGTTATATCACGGCGTGTCAGCTTAATGTGGGAGGAAAGCCCCAAGTGATGCAGGTTCCAGACGTTTACCATTTCGGTGAAACCCACGTGCACGGTCATGGTGCTGACAAACCTAGAAAGATAATCGGGGCGAACCGGGATTCGAACCTACAATCATAGGTTTCTAGCGTATTCAAGGGACGCAACACTGCACAGCGAATCGCGGCGCCTTAGACGACTGCGCCACCTGTGCCCCCACGTCTCAATGAAGACGGGAGCGCAATTTTCACAGTAAAGAGGGAAGTGTAAACTTTCAAGTGTATACTTTTAAAAAAAGTTCATATGCATTTTGAAACTTTTTAAACATGCAATCATTCTTTGTGTCCATACTACTATCGTGTTCGTCAAATATCGTCACGTAAATAGTGAGGTGTCTTTGCCCGTACAGCGCTTTCCAAATTGAATATTGTCAAAGGCACAGTCCTCTTACACATGTATTATTTACAGTTTATTTATTATCAGATTCTCAAGATTACCCACATAACGTGCGACTATAACATGAACATGATAACCTGGATACAGTTTAAACAGATTTTTATTCAACTTAACTTGAAAGGGATTGGTAAACAGGCCGAACTGGCTTATGTAAATACCGCTCCGTGTTACATAATTACATTTGAGTTTCTAAGTGACATCAAAACGCTACGGTCAAGAAACAATACAAATGATATAGTAAGAAGACCACTCATGTTAGCGAGGCTACAGTCATATGCGTGTAAGCTTGACATACATGTACACTCGGTGTACAAACCTATCACTGTTTTCTATAAAGTCATGGACAGAGATACATATGTTGTGGTTGTCATTTCTTGTTAAATTCCATTTGATGGGTAACCCATCATGCTCTTTCTATGAGTGAGTGAGTGAGTGAGTGAATATTGCTTAACGCCGCATCAGCAATTTTGCAGCTATTCGCGGCGAGTCTTTCTATGAGTGAGTGTGTATGGTTTTACGCCGCTTTTAGCAATGGGCTTCACACATTTTACCCATGTCGGGAATCGAACTCGGGTCTTCGGCGTGACGAGTGAACACTTTAACCACTAAGCGACATACGACACTTGGTCAAATGTGTTTTGATCAAGGTAACAACATTCCAGGACTCGGTAAAGTGTTCAACTTTATTATGAGAAATATATGGAGAACAATTCCAAAGTTATGTTAGCAAAAATTATGTCCGATGCAATTCCCTAATTACACTTGTACTATCTGGTTTCTCGGGTGACCAATTAACTTGCCTTTGCATGTGTTTGTGACGGGTGTCACCGGTGGGACAGGAACACCTGGCATAATAACTTTTTGGCAGTGGTTCATAAACATGCTCATGATGTAGTCGGAATCGTAAGTCCACTTTTTCTTGTGGCTATTTGTGGTGGGGAATCGGGTAGCCGAGTGGTTAAGCGTTCGCTCGACACGCCGGAGACCCGGGTTCGATTCCCGACATGGGTACAATGTGTGAAGCCCATTTCTGGTGTCCCCCGCCGTGATATTGCGAGAATATTGCTAAAAGCGGCGTAAAACAACACTCCCTCACTCACTCACTCACCTGTGGCTAAGAAAAGGGTTATGTCGCTTTTATTATTTATCGTCTCTGGCGACACGTTTGGTGACGTATCGTGGAGCTATGTATACTTTTCAAAACAAGTTAAGGAACACCCCCAATTAGAAGGCTGTGTGTTGCAATAGACACCAGCCATAACACATTAACTATAGTCATTTGAAAAAAAATAGTTTCACCTGAGTAGTGTATGTGACGAAACAGTCAAATAGTGTTCGGGGAAGGCGAACTCGTTGTAAACCTCACATCTGCTTGTCAACAATTGTGCATAGCCAACTATGTCATATGTAGTTCTATAATACTGTTGTTTACATGCTCGAGTTAAAAAAAGTAAAAAAAATCAAGCAAAAATTATACACCTCGGATGCAAGTCCCATATCGCTATAACCTATTTCATATGGCCAATGTCACCTATTTCATATGGCCAATGTCACCATTGAATCAAAACATGACCCCAGTTTATTATGGAAGAGAATCTGTGCCAAATTAACACAATGCTACATGTTACTTTCATAATCCCATATTGCATTTTGTTTCATGCAAAACATAGTAACATAGTAGTTTACATAATGCATTAAAAAGGTGACTATGTTTGTCGTAAAAGGCGACTATGCTTATCGTAAAAGGTGACTATGCTTGTCGTAAAAGGCGACTATGCTTATCGTAAAAGGTGACAATGCTTGTCGTACAAGGCGATTATGCTTGTCGTAAAAGGTGACTATGCTTGTCGTAAAAGGCGACTATGCTTATCGTAAAAGGTGACAATGCTTGTCGTAAAAGGCGACTATGCTTGTCGTAAAAGGTGACAATGCTTGTCGTAAAAGGTGACTATGCTTGTCGTAAAAGGCGACTATGCTTGTCGTAAAAGGCGACCATGCTTGTCGTAAAAGGCGACTATGCTTGTCATAAAAGGCGACTAAGCTTGTCATAAAAGGCGACTATGCTTGTCATAAAAGGCAACTATGCTTGTCATAAAAGGCGACTATGCTTGTCATAAAAGGCGACTATGCTTGTCGTAAAAGGCGACTATGCTTGTCATAAAAGGCGACCATGCTTGTCGTAAAAGGCGACCATGCTTGTCGTAAAAGGCGACTATGCTTGCCGTAAGGTGCGACTAATCGGATCGGGACTTGGTTAATGCATGTCATCGTATCCCAATTGTATGGATTGATTCTCATGATGTCAATCACTAGATGGTTTGGTCCAGACCGCCGTCATATAGCTGGAGTATTGCTGAGTGCGGCGTTAAAAAACAAGCAAAAAACATATTGCATTCACCAACATTCAATACTGCAGCCTCTTTCGTGACAAATGAGATTGTTGTGAATATTGTTTTACGCCGCTTTTAGCAATATTCCAGCAATATACAGGCGGGGGACACCAGAAATGGACACAACGCATTGTACCCATGTGGGGATTCAAACCTTGGTCTTCAGCGTGACGAGCGAACGCTTAAACCATAAGACAACCACAAAATCCAAACTGCGATTATGCCTTTACACACGTAGGGCCTGGTGCAAAAAATGTATTCTTCAAGTACTTCCATTTTGCCCCAGTGAAAGTGGTATTATGAGTGATGCAAAATGTTTATATTGTCGCATTCATTATTCAAGTACCCCTTCTGATTTATCCATATTTTTATCTCATTTTGGTTGTTGTGTACGCGTGTGCTTGAAACATGATAAACCTGCCATTACGCTTGTAGTGAGTGAGTGAGGGAGTTGACTTTAACCTCACTTTGAGCAGTGTTCCAGTTATATCACGGCGTGTCAGCTTAATGTGGGAGGAAAGCCCGAAATAATGCAGGTCTTAGACGTTTACCACTTCGGTGAAACCCAAAAGAACGGATATGGTGCTGACAAACATATAATTGGGTTGAACAGGGATTCGAACCAAGATCTAGGCTCTCGGCATGCCCAAGCTACGCACAGCGAATTGCGGCGCCTTAGACGACTGGGCCACCCGTGAGACTTATTCTGATTGTCGGCATTCATTGACTTCAAAACTATCAGCGAAAAGCTCTGCGTGCCTATATGGGATACCAGTCAATACTTGACCAGCGCCTAAACGGACCAAATTAGTTGAATGGTTCGAATCCAACTTTCTGACAGCCGACTTACCCTAGCTACCTTTAAGATACCCAACTACTTTACATGTTCAGAAGCCCCAATCGAGGTCCAATAGAACAGCTGCCGGTCAAAAGAAAGTACACAAAACTGGAATTGACAACAAAATTACAAACGTTATCAAAACGTTACTAGGCTGAAAACAGTCGCCGAAACACTGCAAACTTAAGGCCCAAAGCAAAATTACATTTGACCAATTTCTAATAAAACATTGTACATACTTTTTCCCGGAAGTTAATTGTCAAATCAGTAAAAGACACACACGCTAGTATTTTGATAGTTTTTTGGGTAGCGCCTTATAATGTATATTGGGGTGGTTTTAATTTCAATCAATTTTATTTTTGGACATATTTTGATCCGGTAAATAACAAGCTCTAAATGATCAGTGAAGTTTTTGTTAAAATTTATTTAAAATTGGACTTTGCTCCACGGTATGATGTTCAGACATTGGAATAAGCGTTTTGTTTAAAATTTGTTAAGACTGCCATGAGCTGGTTAACGTTAATACTGCATGCACCTGCCTGCTCTACAAAATCTGGTCCTGTTTGAGCAGAGTGTTTGACCTGAGTGTTTGACCAGAGAAATGCTGCGTTTTGACTATTCTTGCACTGCTCCATTAGACCGGTGTGCCATCAGAACACTCAGAGCTATCTGCTCAGTCTCGTAAGAATTATGCAAACACGCAGAATACGAAGCTGTCTTTATTTGGCTGTGCTTCGTTTCCGCGTTCAGTATGCGTGCAGACGAAACGAATATCACGGACATATACATGCGATCTGAGGAAGCAAAATGGAAGTGCATGATTTGCAACAAAAAGAATACTGTTTTTTACCCAGCATAATCGCATTTCTCAAGGAGGTCGTGGTTTCGAATGTTGGTCAATGCAATATGTAATATCCTATGTTCCATAAAGCAAATGCTATATTGAATACTTATGAAAGTAGCACATGGCATAATGTAATTCTGGTACTGATCCTCTTCCATAGTTAATACGCGCTGTCGTGTACGCTCTTGCTCTTCCCTATGACGTCATATGACGTCGCATTGACGTCAATGGAAGGCTCGTGCCGACGTTATCGCGCGTTATCTCGGTTTATCAGTGAGATAACGTTGATACCGCCGATGCGATAACAATGGCAATTGTTCATAGTATCACTACAATTCATTGTGTGTAATTCATGTTCTAAGCGAGTCGAGTCGTGTGAATAGTTGATGTATTATCTTACATGGGCTACAAACATCTGGGACCCGTGACGATCCGGGGTAGAATTGGTCTTCAATCCATTCTTGCCGTAAAAGTCGACTTTGCTATCGGGATAGGCTGATCAGGCTCGCTGACTTGGTTGATGCATGTCATTGTATCCCAATTGCGTGGATCGATGCTCGTGATGTCAATCACTGGATTGTCTGGTCCAGACTCGATATTTACGGACCGCCGTCATATAGCTGGAATATTCCAGAATGAGGCTTTTAATAACAAACACATAGAGGCATATCTATTCACTTTTCACCCCGTCAGCCGTCATATAGCTGGAATGTTGCTGAGTGCGGCGTTAAACAACAAACAATCAATCAAACAAAATCAAACATCTGGGAATGTACAGTTACACTTAACACCATGTTATATGCATATTTTGGTTTGTTGTTGGACTCCGCACTCAGCAACATTCCATCTATTGGCAGTAGGACTATTCCAGCAAAGTCACGCCGATCTGTAAATAATTTAGTCTGGACCAGACAATCCTGTGTTTGATACCGTGCGTAACGATCTGTCGGGTCCGATGACACTAGTCACCCAATTCACCAATCCGGATTAACGGATCATCCAGTCGCCTCATACGACACACATTGCTGAAGATCAATTTCAGTACTCGGAATGCACGTATATGCATATTTGAGTGAGTGGGTATGGTATTACGCCGCTTTTAGCACTAATTCAGCACTATTACGGCGGGGGACACCAGAAATGGGCTTCACACATTGTACCCATGTGGGAAATGAAACCCGGGTCGCCTGTGTTATTAGCGAACGCTTAAACCACTAGGCTACCCAACCGCACCTATGCATAGTTGAAAATGAATATTTACATATGAGGTAGAAATGTCATTTTTTAACAATATGTATGGAAACCTATTTGTTAACCTCATGCATCGAAACATCATTACGACAGACAGAAGTATAAATAGTTTATTTAAGTGTCATATGACAGACAATAATGATAAAACATTTTCATGCAAGAGACCTATCGTCCAGCCTTAGGTGCATGAGCCACCTTACGTCAATACACATCAATGCAACTCTGTAAACACAAGACAACAGGTCATCGATCACAATGGAATGGAAATATACAACACAGACTGATCGAGGATGAAAAAAATATTGCCACAGGCACAATGCAGTATTAAATTTAGCCATCAAATATTTTAAAGAAATACATGTTTTCCACGTGACACAACGTTTTTGGGGCATAAAATCCGAAAATAGTAATTATATTTGGCTGGCGTTAATTTTAACTTTAATGCATGGATGAATGCAATTAAAGTCAACAGCATATGTCTCCTCATGCCTTTAAAAAACTCACAGTCCTGGAACGTGTCTGCCCAGGTGGCGAGAAATGTGGGTATATTGCATCACAGCTATCTGCATAAATCAATACACGTCAGGACACCTGCACAACTAATTATACATCAAGGTCTATTACAAGTCATACTCTCGTTAATTTCACGTAACTCTACGTTACAGGTGTATATTATTTCATTTATTTATATATCTGGCCTTTGATGTCTGGTGCAGTTCTCTACTTTGACTTGTAACATATATGCCCGTGTTTTCCAGGTGAAGAATTGACTTGCATTTGCATGTGTTTTTGACGGGTGACACCGGTGGTGCAGAACACGCTCCCTTTTTCGCCAACACCTGGGCCCACTTGCACTTTTCGCGCTAAGACTATTGTAAGTGTTATATGGTGTATTGGAGATACAATAGTCTCAGAGCTAAGATCGCTTTGTGCAAGTGGGCCCCGGTACCGTCACTGTTTGATGGGGATTCATAAACACGTGATCATGATATAGTCGGAATCGTACAATGGACTGCTTTTAGCATGTGTTAATGAATCACTATCAAACCCCATCGGTGGCACCCGACACAAACACATGCAAAGGCAAGTCAATTATTCACCAGAAAAACACGGGAACATGGTAAAGTGAGTGAGTGAGTGAGTGAGTGAGTATGGTTTTACACCGCTTTTAGCAATATTCCAGCAATATCACGGCGGGGGACCCAGAAATGGGCTTCACACATTGGGGTTGATGGGATTTGAACCCACGATTACTGTTTTCTGGCGTGCCCAAGGGACGCAACTCTTCGACCACTCGTGCCCCCTCCTCCAATGAAGAATACGCAATATCGATGTTCATTGGGTGTGTCGACATGGGGTCTTTCGTCCTGGGTCTGCCCACTGTCTGCCGGTATCATGACAGCAGCCTTGCGATTGGTGCACGAGTCCTCTGCTCTGCTGGAAAACGTGTCATGTCGGTGTTCATTACTGGACTCAAACATTGACGAATATTGTGAGATGTGTTCACGTTGCACGGGCATTTCCAAGTTTAGCGAAAAAAGCCTTTTTAACGGAATTCAGTGAACTAAAGCAAGATTTGTAGCTATGATAATAAATTAAGTATATCGACTTTATTAGGTACAATAAATTTACTAAAAATCTACCTGTGCGTTTCTTTTCTTTTTATTTGAAGAGTGTAGGTCTTCGCAACCCTTGCTTGTCGTAAGAGGCGACTAACGGGATCGTGTGGTCAGGCTCGCTGACTTGGTTGATGTACGTCATTGTATTTCAAATGCATGGATCGATGCTCATGATATCAATCACTGGATTGTCTTTATTCAGACTCGATTATTTACAGACACCGTCACATAGCTGGAATATTGCTGAGTGCGGCGTTAAACAACAAACAAACAAACAAACAATATCGCAGCGATGTATTTGGGGGTTACTCGATGTGGGTATATTACCAAACTAGGGCGGGATGCACATGGTCATATCTTTCAAGAGATGAATTCAAAAGAAACTGTACACATTATTGTGACCAACCATGAGGTCAGGGACCTTATGGGTGACAAATCATTATATTTTAAAACTACAGAAACTTCAGCACACAAAAATACCATTCATGAACTCAATTCATATATTAAAGAGATACATGACATCAAACAGTGGACTCATTTTCGGATTCTACACACATAGATAAACATATGTCACGTGGCATAGGTTGCTGGGAACCTGTCCTAACCCACAATCGTTATTCAATTGTACATGACAATATAAGCTTAACGTCAAAGGGTCGGGGTGACTTGGCTGCACGGTCTGATGCCCGAACTAAGTCGAGTCTAGACGTTGTCGTATGTAGCGCTCTGTGAATTTGGGACACTGCAATCAGAGACACTGTAATCTCCATGTGCACAGTGTAACATTTACTGTTAGATTGATAAAGAATTCAGTTAGATTTGTTTTGTTTTTTGTTTACAACACACTCTGTAATTAAACGAGTCTGGACCAGGCGATTCATCCTGATCATCTATCCATGTAACTGGGACACTATAACATATACTACTCAAAAGAGGTTAAGGATCTGAGACAGTGAGTAATCAGATACACTGTCATCCCCGTGTACAAAGGGTAACATGAACTGTTACATTGACATCCAAAAATCAGTTTGTTTTGTTTGTTTATTGTTTAACATTGCATAGACAATAATCCATTTGTATGAAGTCGGTCTTTAACTATGAACATCTATGACATATGCTACTCAGAAAGAGTTAATGTACACCGAATGACGAAGTACAGTTTATCTGTCACGGATGGTGGGTATTGCAACACAGCCTTCCAATTGTAGGTGTGCCTTAACTTCTTTTGAGTAGTATACAATCAACCAAGTCAGCGAGCCTGAGGGCTGAGCTGAAGTATTGTTTTAAGAAAAGCTTCTTGGCACAATATATTTTTTTGTGGCAGACAATCTCTTTTTACAGTTTCAAGATTCAACAGTTTCAAGCATTAATATTTTTCCGAGCATTTTAGGCGACATATTACCTCTTATAACATGAACGAATGGGGCTTCTTTTAGCTTTTTGGAGAAGTGTTTAATAAAATATTCATAATTGATTGCCGTATGTATTTTCAGAATCTGGTTTCTATATTCTCTCGTGGTCCACAATATGCCATCCTTCGTGGTCCACAGGATGCCATGTGTCGTGGTCCACAGGATGCCATGTCTCGTGGTCCACAGGATGCCATGTCTCGTGGTCCACAGGATGCCATCTCTCGTGGTCCACAGGATGCCATCTCTCGAGGTCCACAGGGTGCCATCTCTCGTGGTCCACAGGATGCCATCTCTCGTGGTCCACAGGATGCCAGTCCCATCCTGGATAACTGAAGTGGCTCCTCACACTGAGATCAAATTTGATCAACCGGGAAAGCATCCCATGAGACGTTTGCTGCAGCCTCTGTATCCAATACACATGTGAACATCGATCTGAACAACTCTGATCTTATCTTCTGAATATTAATTGATAGGTAACAATTGTCATTAATGCATTCGAAATAGATTTTTTGTCAACTAAATATATTGACAAAACCATGTAGGAAGTCCGGGTTAGAATAGGTCCCTGGGGACCGTTCCAGGTCGTATGAGGCAACTTAATGGATTGGGTGGCCAGGCGCGGTGAAATGGTTGATCTAACATGGTACCCCGACGTTGCTCATAATATCAATCACTGGATTGCCTGGTCCAGACTCGAGTATTTACAGACCGATGTTTATTTCTTTTGATGAAACTTCTAATTACAAATTAATGTCTATTTATGGCATGATTGTCTCATATTTCAGGACAAGCCAGGCACTGGCGGACACCGACCCAATAACATCTACACGAAGACAAATTAATGAAACCATGTTTAAAAATGTAACACTCAGTGTGTATTCTCGTTCGCGTTGTCAGGCAATACTGAAACGTCGCTATAATAGTAGATCAAAGAAATTGTTATCCATAAATTGTGTCTACTTTGTCTTCCGTCAACTGCAAAATATAAAATGGCAATGCAGGACTGGTTTTAATAATGTAACAATATTCCAGCAATATCACAGTTGGGGGGCAACAGAAATGGGCTTATACATTGCACCCATGTGGGGAATCGAGCCAGGATCTTCGGCGTGACGAGCCGACGCTTCAACAACTAGGCTACCACGCCGCCAGTCTTGATTATCCGTCGAAACAGATTCCATGTGGTGTAAATGGCAAAATAGCTGTGAATGGACCACACACACCAGGTGTTTTTAATTCCTAAGAAATGCCTATCAGGAAATGACCTATCAAACAATACGATAAACACGCTCAAATGCTTTTTGGTGTGACGATTAGAACACTTTTACCTGGTTTATAAAGTGTTACAATTTGGGTGTTTAATAGGTGATCAATCCCTTAACATGTGTATAGGTTTACAGTATACAGACATCGATCCCCCCAAAAGGGAATTGAGCACTTATGATAAAGTATGTGTGAATTATTCACAACAGAGAACATATACCGATGTGTGGTATCTAATCACGTTACACGCGAAGGTGCAATTGACATGCATTGATGGCTAAGGCTGGCCGTTGTGCAATATTTTATGGGTGTTTCTGTCAATTCTTTCACAATGTGACAATGCACGGCCGGGATCATAATCTCACACTTGTGACAGCATATGCTTGTGCAGTACACTATCACAATGAGATCGATTTATGTAATTGGTATACGATGACATTCATCAACCGAGGCACCGAGCCAAATCACCCGATCCCGTTCTCTAATGAGTGAGTGAGTGAGTGAGTGAGTGAGTGAGTGAGTGAGTGAGTGAGTGTGTGAGTATGGTTTTACAGCGCTTTTTGGAATATTCCAGCCATATCACGGCGGGGGACACCAGAAATGGCTTCACGTATTGTACCCATGTCGGGAATCGAACCCGGGTCTTCTGCGTGACGAGCGAACGCTTTAACCACGAGGCTACCCAACCGCCCCGTCGTGTCTTAAGACAAGCGTGGGTTGCGGATCAAGCCTAACCCGGGTCTTCACGGGTCGCTTTACAAGCGATACGTGGGACGTGTGTGTTTGGGGGAAACGAAGAGTCTTTGCAAGTCTTTATGTCAAGCAAAGCTGTCGTAAAGCCAAGTACTGTGTGTGTTCACCATTGGCTGGAATGACTGCATGACACCACCTGCCCATGGATCCTAGAACACTGCGGATGACACCTTGTGGAATGGCAGCCCATTCCTGCTGAACTACTTGGCGTTATTGCTTCAGTTTATGTGGCCTTGGTTGACGACGTAATCGTTTGTCAGCCCACAGGTAGGGGCACGGGTGGCCCAGTCGTCTAAGGCACCGCGATTCGCTGTGCAGAGTTGCGTCCCTTTGGCACGCCAGAAACCTATGATTGTGGTTTGGAATCACTTTGCCCCGATTATGTGTTTCTAGGTTTGTCAGCACCACACCCGTGCTCATGGGTTTCACCGAAGAGGTAAACGTCTGACACCTGCATCACTTCGGGCTTTCCTCCCACATTAAGCTGACACGCCGAGATTTAACTGTAATACTGTTAAAAGCGGCGTTAAACCCAACTCACTCACTCATCTCACAGATACACCAGTGAGGTGAGTACAAACGCGCTATGTGGGAATGAGCATTGTCATGCAGAAAAATGGCACTTTGTGCTTGCCGAACCGGGCACCGTAAGGACGTACGATCTCGATAACGCACACATATCAAGTTCCCATGGATATTAAGAATATCTGTTCTTCGACCATAAGATGACTCCCCACATCATGACTTCCGAATCTGTCGACTTCTTTAATGCAAATTCTGTTAACGCGAATTCTTACTCGATACACACGGCTCCGCGCATATCCCCTTTAAAGAAGGAAACGGGATTCGTCAATAAACCAGACTCAACGTACGCCATCGTTGGAGAAGCCACTTATGACGTAATCGACGAACACCAGTGCAACCGCCTAAGTCGATTTCGCTGAGGGAAAATAACACCAACTAAAGGCCCTCTTCTTCGGGAGAGGTGAAATGGGGTTTAATATCGGCCCAAGTATATTGCACTCATACAGTGACGTGCATGCACGTGTGTGTGGCTGCTTGTACAAGTCCGACAGATTTATAGTGCTAGCACACTGAGATACCATTCTGCGGTTTAGCATGATTACTATAACCAGGGTATTTTGGAAAAAAGGTTTAAATGTTAACGTTTTAAGTCGTTTATGAAATTATATAAAGTTATAGGTTAAAATATGAAATGGACATGGGAAGGGTGAATGTATTGGGAGGAGGCCTCGACCTACCAGGCCAAAAAGGTTATTGATTCTATTTCTCTTGGTGACAACTTCTCCTCAGTAAAAGGGAATTAGCTTCATCTGGCCTTGTAATATAAGTGAGTGAGTGAATGAGTATGCTTTTATGCGCTTTTAGCAATATTCCAGCAATATCACAGCGGGGGGACACCAGAAATGGGCTTCACACATTGTACCCATGTCAGGAATCGAACCCGGGTCTTCAGCGTGACGAGCGAACCCTTAAACCACCAGGCTACCCGACCGCCCCTTGTAATATAAGTACAAGAGAGTGAGTGAGTGAGTGAGTTGGGTTTAACGCTGCTTTTAACAGTATTCCAGTTATATCGCGGCATGTCAGCTTTATGTGGGAGGAAAGCCCGAAGTGATGCAGGTCTCAGACGTTTACCACTTCGGTGAAACCCACGAGCACGGGTATGGTGCTGACAAACCTAGAAACATAATCGGGGCGAACCGGGATTTGAACCCACAATCATAGGTTTCTGGCGTGCCCAAGGGACGCAACTCTGCACAGCGAATCACGGCGACGACTGGGCCACCCGTGCCCCCATAAGTACAAGAGAACACATGAAAAGCTGGAATAGATAATCAGTCTTGAAGTGACCAAATATTGTATGAACTGCTTGACTGTATGAATTATTGCTTCATCGGAATCTGATTAAGGATCTCTTGGTAAATTGCTAAATACAATTTTGACATAGTATCTGGGTTTCATCCTAAGTTCAGGAACTATGTTTACTTGACTGATGAATTTAGACAGTTTACTGACTTATTTTAGACAAGAAGAGTTTGATAGCACAAACTGAATCTACCATTTGGGGATTGGAAATTAGCTTCTATTGAAATAAGGGTATGAGTCATTTCACTATGACTTTAAACATTATTTCGGTGGGAGGAGCTAAAATTATCATAGATAGTATTTTGTTAGTTGTCTGGGAGTGGTGCGGAGATTCGGAAACTCACGACTGAACAGAGAGGTTCTCTCTGTTTATTGGAAATCCAGATCAGAAAAAGTATTACAGTTAAGAGTGGATCAGAAATACTATCAGGCTCTTCGATGCATACATTGGGTATGTGTTGTAAATAAGTAAGTCAGGCTACAAGAAACTATCTGAGGATCTTGTGTGTATATTTATGAAAACTTCCATCATAATTAAATGGACTTGAGCATCCAAGCTCACTTGTACTTTGGAGCTACATCATCCCCAGAACCAAGAAGTGGTTGATCAGAACAAGTGACCAAGGCAGAAGGGTATTGTACCCGACACCTAAGGTTACAATACCCCACTCAGACACAGTATACTGACTCCGAGCCCACCAGTCCTTGTTTTAGCCCCTTAATGCCGACTGCTAGACAGGGTAACAACAAGTACCATCTTTTAACATCTTTTGGTATGGCGTGGGCGGGGATCAATCGCCGAACCTTCTGCTCTCCGGGCAGACGCTCTACCACTAGACCACGGAGCGGTCTCAAACTTTTTCAGGTCAAACTGAGATTCGAACCAACTGGGGGATCATAGGTTTCTGGAACGTGTGAGGGATGCACTAATTGTGGCCTTTAGACGACTGGGCAACCCATGTCACCTGACAAGATAATAACTGTGTAGACTGAGGCTAACAATGTGCAAGATGGGCTGATGTATACTACTCAAAGTTTAACAGGGATAACCAGTTATGTCAGATAAATTTAAATGTATATTTGACATATGAGAATAAATACTGTGTATCATGGAAGATAAAAATATCCCTAAAAACAGTAGAGTGGTATATTTCTCTTTAATCACTCTGGTTCATGTACCGGAAAATTTGATCTGTGAGGAAAGTCCTATGTGCTGAAATTATGTATCACTATCCCACACTATCAACCCAAACCTGTTGCAGTGTTCGAACTTGAGCATCACAGTCAAGTGGTCCTGTTATAACCCTTATATTAAAAGTATTAAAGTATCAATATTAAATCCCTTACATAACATACTATTAAAGTCCACACTGTGATTGAACAAAATCAGAATGCAAAACAATAATTCTTTATCGATCAAGTCAATTACAAATCTCTTGTCTTAATATAAGCACAATCACTGTTAAGTAGCACATGAATGATTGGGTCAACAAAACACACAAAACATCAACACACTTACAGAATCACAATGTATATGATCATTTATTTGTATATCATTAACATAATTTGATGCAATTGTACATGGTACATCTAATCAAAATGCAATAAAATCAATGCTATTTTTAAACTTTTCTTCAGTTAACAATTTTTACAATAACATTGTTAGTGCCAATTAGAACAGTATTGAACAATGTGACCACAGACGATAACCTCAGTGAGTGAGTTGGGTTCAATGCCGCTTTTAACAGTATTCCAGTCATATCGCGGCGTTAATAACCTCAGAATGAATGAGTTTGGTTTAAGACCGTATGACAGTATGACGTTTCTGGTGCATCCAAGGGAGACAACACTGCGCAGCAAATTGTGGCACCTTCAACGACTGTATTACCCATGCTCCCCCCTCTTACCCCCAATCACATCTGATGTATACAAAGCATAGTATGAATATTAATCTATTGGCTTTCACATCTCTCCCTTTACTACGTAGCAAGTTCTGGGATTCACAAAAAAAACTATTTTCAGGAAGTCAACAGGGCCATTGCTACAGCATGATAAACATGATGAGAAGAATTACTGTCTCACAAGAACAGTGTTTTACCAAAGCAAATCACGCCTTCCAAACAGGTTTCTATACCATAATATTGCAAACACCCGCTTCCCATACTTTCTTTCAGTCGACTGCAAAAAGATGGACATTTCATCAAATGTACTAGTATTTTCCAAAAGTCAGTATGACTTGCTCAAAAGTAAACTTTGTTGGTCCTGATTAATGATTACAAGAGATTTGTCACGTTATATTTCAACCCTGGTTCACCCCCCTCTTGTAGACACTGACATAAGCATGGAGCTTGCCTCCATTCACTTTTTTCCATTTTGAAATTTGAAAGGAAATTAGACATCCTGTAATCATTCAAGTGCTAAATGCTTCAGTTTCCACGTACACAAACTTGCTGGTTATATCTGACTTAGTTTTTCCAAACACTTCGTTGCATCTTTAAGCTTTCCTACTAAGTCTTGCAGTTGTTCAAGAGAGCAGGAAAACTGGACTTCTTGTAATTCACTGTCCCCAGGTTGTTCAGTTTTTAAGCTGATGAGGTACACTGGCTCATTCACCTTGTCAAGATGATTGTTCTTGATGTAGTAGTCCAACCTCCAGTCAATATCAACGATGTGAGGATGGGAATTTCCTACACTTCCAAGTAAGATTTGAAGCGAAGGTTTCTGTGCAAGGAATGTAGTATTGAAGCTGTTTATTCTCTCTGTTGAAAATTTACAATCTTCAAGTATAGAACCAATTGTCTCACTCTCGGAGTCTTGCTTTGCTGCCTCAATTATGAGAGTCACGAGGCCCGAGTAGGCGGCTTTCAATGAAGTCTTGTCCACGTCTTTCATATCAGGGTGACCAGAAATAGCATCCCTCAGTCTTTGGTCAAGAACACCTTGACACGCTTTGCTTACAAGTGTTTTGAAACATTTGTCTGGGATTCGGGCACTATCGCCAGCAAGAGAAAGGTTCTCCACGACACTTGGAGCAAGTTCCATTGTGAAATCTAAGTTTCAATGAGATCATGTGACACGCCCACTGACCTGAATTTCAATGTCTGTTAATGTTTCGCCTCGAACTACCCACACGGTGGCTACTTTTGTGCGTATTTGTGATCATACGAATACGTGGTATCGCATAACTATACGCAGATAAATACCTTCACGTTCATTTAGAACTTATCCAGGAAATTTAAACATAACCAACAGCAATGAACCTCTGTGTCGGTCTCTCATGCGAAGGTCAAGGATGTCGAAAGCTCTGTAGCGCTGCATTTGTTGACAAACGTGCTCTCAGCGAAGCCTAAGAACAATGTATGGAGGATTGGAAATTCCTGTCTCACCGGTGAAAACTACTTCCGGCTCTGCAAGGCGTCAGGCATGTGCTTTGTTATTTATAATCGCAACTACTTTAATTGCATATAGAATTCATTAAGTTTTCGACAGGTAGGCTAATGTCTACGAAACCAAGTTTCACTCCAAACAAGATTTAATGTCTGTCAAGCAGTGATTTAATAATTGGAAACGGAACTGAGTAGATCGACATTTTCTCCGTTGGACTTGTCGCTCAGCGCTCATTCGTATCCTGCTTTGACAGGTCAGAGGTCACACTCGCTATGTCAGACCAACATGATCTTTCATCCTGCCAGATAAATAATACATAGTAAACCAACCTGTTGCTTGAAGTGAGTGAATTCACAAGTAGCCGTTGACATAATCAGCTTGCATAAATATGCAGTGTGCATTACGTAACTGTTGAAAAACCTACAAGCTTAAAAAATAGCTAGTATTTTATTGATAGTTGAAAAGGTTATTTTTGACGAATTATTATCACATCCCTGAGCAGCTGCTGTAGTGTTCATGGATAAGTTGAGACCATTGTTAATAACACTATTATTGTCATTTCTTTGCAGGGACTGAACTGTATCGTCCTTCATCATGACTGTTAAAACTACAACAGCAATTTTGTCAAAGCTTCGAGGTTTTATGAAGAACATAAGTTATGTGAATGAACCCATTCATGCATACATTATACCTACTGGTGATGCTCATCAGGTGTGTAAATATCTGGTGGTGAAATGATGCTCACATTGGTAAAAGTTTTGTTATTTAGTTTACTGTTGATCTGATGGAAAATACTGGCCAATATGTGACATACCCTCAAATGTGTGAATGTAATAATCATTAAACTTCATAAAAGAATGATCATGATGGTGGAGTATTCATTGGAATAGATCGTGAAAAGAGTGTGTCAATTTATAACATTTACTGAAATAGTCAACGTTTCTTGCAGAGGGACAGTGCTTTTGTAGTCTAAAAGTTCATTTCACAAGCTGCTTGTTTGAATTATACTGCTCTAATGTGACCACTATTGGAGGAATCCTACTTTATGTTAACAGAGTGAGTATGTTGCTGACTGTGACACAAGGCGGGCCTATATTTCTGGTTTTACAGGATCTGCAGGTACGTTATTCATGTATATGTACATCATGATAGACATGTGGAATTTGGAAGTCCTGACAAAACTACATTTATGTGATGATTCTACATACTGGGCGCTTACTTTCTTACTTGCTTGTAGGATTTTATTTTGGGTTCCATGCTAATTGCCCTTGGCAGGCAAATTTTGAAAAATATAATTATTTGTTCAAAAGTTACTTTCTTAATTTAAGATGTGTGTTAATCATTGCAGTCTTTGCAATAATGTAAAACTAAGACTTAAAATGCCTTTACTGGTCCTATTATCACCACTACACAGCCATAACATTTAAAGATATATATTATGTGATATAATTTATATTTTGTTTTTATGATGATGTAATGTTTACTGATATTTGCTACAGATTGGCTAAACTTCTACCTCTTAGATGTCCTAAATAAATCTTGTCTTACCATGCTTATCTTTCCCTGTAATACAGAAAGGCATATCAATACTACAGGATTTTGACTGCTATGAAAGGGAACCAAAGCCTTCCAAACTAAGTGCCCTTGGCAGGCAGTTTTGAAAACAAATCTTTATTTTGCTCAAACTGCTCAGTGATAGTTAGTTAATAATATATGACATGTATTGGAGAATTTGTAATTGCAATTTGGGAATTTGTCCTGATATTTGCTGCGGACATAGGGCTGAAAATCGGCCCCTGAGCAGGTCTGCAAATGCTTATTACACTATTAGTGCTGTTTTACAATGTGATGTCAAGTAGTGATGAAGTGAATTCTAAGTCCTTTGATGTCTTTTTAAAATCTGTATCACATCGTGTATATCATGCTGTATTTTGACTTGCCGTGAGTTATCCTCCTATAAACAGAGATCTGCTAATATCACATCATGTTTATGACTTAATTATAGGTGCCATGCTCAGTTACTTCATAATATTTTATGGTGATTTATTCATTTAAAATATTTTGGCATCAGTTTCTTTATTTTATTAGGGCTCTATGCCTGAAAGGCAAAGAGACCTATTGTAATCGTTCAATTTATTATTATTATTATTATTATTATTATTATTATTATTTATTATTATTATTATTATTATTATTATTATTCCGGCGTTTATTTTTCCAATCATAACTCAAGAACTACAGCTCGGAATCTCTTCAAAATTGTCACCAAGATTCCAAATGTCCTAAAGCAGATACCACAAAAATCCCAAGGCCGTGGGCCCAAAGACCAAGGGCAGATAACCAAAAAACAAGTATTTTTTGAAGATTTATGTTGCCCTATTGCTCCCCAACCGCTTGTCCGATTACTTTCAAAATTGGCATGTGTCTGCTGCTTTAGGTGCTTGACATTTTCTGTTGTATGACTTTGGCCATTGGTCACATGGTTTGGCAGCCATATTGAATTCAAGGTTTTTACAGTGTTTTGGGGGTACATGTCTTCAAAAGCATGGAACTCTGAATCAGCTTAATGAAATGCTTCCAAACTTTCTGGAACTTGTCTCCATACACAACAAATCAATACTTTAATAGCTTTCATTGGCCATCTTTGATAGTTGCGGCCAAATTTGATTTTGAATTTCATCACCGAAATTTTACTTTAAAGATCATATCTTGTAGGGTTTTTTAAAGAAACTATTGAAAGTTTGCATGAAGTTAGTTTCACATATGTACTTCATTTTGTGTTCTTGGTTGCATGCTAAAAGTAACACTGCTTGGTGGTAATATGTGATTATTTATTTCAAAAATACTAAGAATGAAGCCTCGTAAAATCTAGGTAGGATTATTTCCCTTTGACTGTAGACTACTCTTGAAGATGAGGGTTAGAATTGGTCTTCAGCAGCCCATGCTTGTCTTCAGAGGCGATTATCGGGATCGGGTGGTCATGCTCCCTGACTTACTGCTTTATTTACCCAATTGCCAAATGCTACCATACCTTACTTTTGATGGCATTGTTAAAGCAAATGATTATTGGATTTCTTGCTCGGAAATTGGTTTAGAACACTCTAGCACACTCCAATTTTATAGTGGTGATTTCCTGCAAACGGTTAACTATCTTTTGACGGAGTTGGTACAAGCAAACCCTTTGAGGATTCGAACATGAGGATTCGACTCGGAGATGGTGTTAGAAAAGTTTTGGACACCCAGCACATGCAAATGTCACATACGCGATGCAGTGCCTACATTTGACGGCGTTGGTACAAGCAAACCTTTTGAGGATTCGAACAAGGTGAAAGTCAAATATGGGTTAGGAACTCACTGGGACACATTTGGTGATGTCTCGCAAGCGGTTTCTTACGTTTGATGACGTTGGTACAAGCAAACCATTTGAGGATTTGAACATGGTCGGTGTCGAAAATTAGTTAAAACACCATGGGACACCCAGCCACATGTCAATTTCATAGTGGTGACGTCTCGCAAGCAGTTCCTTAATTTGACGGCGTTGGTACAAGCAAACCATTTGAGGACTCGAACATGGTCGAAGTCAAACGTGGGTTAAAACTCGCTGGGACACATGTGGTGATGTCTCACAAGCAGTTCCTTACATTTGTCGGCGTTGGTACAAGCAAACCCTTTGAGGATTCGAACATTGTCGAAGGCAGAAATGACTTTAGAAGACCGGAACCACCAATTTCGTAGCGGCGATGTCCCTCAAGCGCTGCATACATTAGACGGCCTTGGATCAAGCAAACCATGTAAGGATTCGAACATGGTCGAGGTCGGAAAACACACCAGCACCCGCCAATTACAAAGAAGTGGTAGCTGTGATATGCCGCTTGTCAACATGTCGACTCGGCTGTCGCTGGCTTAACCCCTGAAGGTTATAATAGGCACAATATTTCAGTCCGTTCGACAGGTGTACGGATGCCTTTCATGGCCATTTCTTTTTTTCTTGAAATTTCAAGATACACACTATAAGTATCATAAAAACATAATAACGTGAAATTTTAAGATTAATTATTACCTTGAAATGTCAAGATCATTATCGAAATTTCAACTAAGTATGTATCTTTAAATTTCAACTTAGTGTCTTGAAATTTGAAGAAAAAAAGAAATGGCCCGCTTCGTGAGGCAAGATTTGCAAGTTGCTGTTTTACTTCACCGGTTTCTAACCGAGCTCCAACCCAGCGCTGCGACACATATATGCACAGCTCAGCGAGCAAACTATCGCGGTAAGGAGTTTCTAAGGCAGGGCCGCCGTTTGAACAGTGCCGGGTCCAGACAGCCTTCTTCGAAGCCCTACAAATACGTGTAAATGTTTTATAGAACTTACAAACCAACTTCCAAAGGTAGGTTTCTTAAGTATCGTGTTGTGGTCTGATATTTGTAACTGATTATTTTGATCCGTCAAGTAGTTGTATAAATATTAAGCGAACTATTCCGTCTCGTCACCTATCTTCGTGTTAGATACCACACCACCTCATTCATCGTATTAAGTGTCCATGCATCTACTGTTTCCAACATTCAGAAAGTAGTATTTAGTGTTTTCAACAACTTGGCCTCATAACTACTCCAGCAAGCAGGGAAACACTCACCTTTTAATGAACACCTGATATCACTAATTCATAGTGATTTATGAACACATGCGTGTGATAAAGTCAGAAACATACAATGAATTCTGCTTTTAGGAAAGATTTTGTGTGATGATGAAATTGTTTTTGTGGCTTTCATTTACATACAGACCAGGTTGTAGCGAAACGAAAATAATACCTTACAAACACTGCTTCAGCTTTAAAAAAAAATCATCATGAATCTGATGTGTGAAATTTTATCATCGTCAACACCCCTTCAAGAGTCTCACTCCACCGTCAAAATTACAATGTGGAGGGACCCTGGGGTGATTCAAGTCATCAACACACCTTCATGGAACTCACTCCACCGTCCACATTACAATGTGGAGGGACCCTGAAGTGTTTCAAGTCATCAACACACCTTCATGGAACTCACTCCACCGTCGAAATTACAATGTGGAGGGACCCTGAGGTGTTTCAGACTTGAAATAGATAAAACATTTTATCAAAATTGAAACAGGATTCAAATATGTATCGCTACAACACCCCATTGTGGGACTCACTCCACCATTGGAATTACAATGTGGAGGAGCCCTGAGGTCATTCAGGTCATTGTCAGCACCCCTTTGTGGGACACCCTCCACGGTCAAAAATACATCAACACATCTTCATGGAACTCCCTCCACCGTCGAAATTACAAGGTGGAGGGACCCTGATGTGTTTCAGACTTGAATGTAAATAACAGCGACAAAATCAATTCCATGATCATAAGAAATCTCTACTAAAAGAAGAGTCCATTTAATATTTCTGACAATATCAAAAGCATGTGTTTTTGAATCACTGTCATATAGTTATGATACAACATGTTCTTGACTATGTGAGTGCATACTTTCTAGCCGGAGTAGTTATCAGACCAGGTTGTTGTAGACAATATACAGAATGAAAACATAAATCAATACATCAGTAGGTTATTGTGTATCCTATCATCAGGTTTAAACATATGCACACATGTCGATACAACAGTGAAATTGTGATGTCACATGTGCTGAGGTACATTATGCATACAGGGAGTATTGAATTGTGAGTCCTTAACGGACAACCAACAGCCATAAGGAGCCATGATTATACAATGTATTATTTCTCCATGCTTTTGTGGCAAAACAGGATGACTCCTTTTGTTTCATCAGTAACTTCAAACTGTGTCATTTCATTCTATTTATATTCAAACAAAGCTCTGCCACTGAATCTGTCCTTGGTTTTCATCATATTAGAATGTAAACACATTTAATACATAGAGCAATTGAGAATGTGCCATAAGCTGACATGAATTGTTGTTTTTTTGTAGGTCTGCTAAAATATATACATTATAAATATTAAGTATCTTATATTAACAACATGTTTTACACATAAAAATTAAATATATATATTATATAAATCACACACAAACACACAAATTAGTTCTGCCTAGATATAACCAACTTCCCTAATCAATGTCACCACAATCAGGGACATATCAGGAGATATCTCACACACCCCTATCTCACCCCTCTTTTTCTAAAGTTAGGTACAATATAAACATGAATTGTAGGTGCAGTTGTATTATGTACAAAAGATGTATTATATGGAGCAATTGAGAATGTGCCATAAGCTGACATGAATTGTTTTGTTTTTTTGTAGGTCTGCTAAAATATATACATTATAACTATTAGTTGGTTGGTTGGTTTGTTGTTAAACGACACACTCAGCAATATTCCAGCTAAATGACAGCAGTCTGTAAATAATCGAGTCTGGACCAGACAATCCAGTGATTAATATCATGAGCATCGATCCACGCAATTGGGATCAATGACATCCATCAACCAAGTCAGCGAGCCTGACCACCCGATCCCGTAAGTCGCCTTTTACAGCAAGCATGGGTTGCTGAAGACCTATTCTACCCCGGAATCATAACTATTAAGTATCTTATGTTAACAACATGTTTTACACATAAATATTAAATATATATATTATATATATCACACACAAATGCACAAATTAGTTCTGCCTAGATATATACAACTTCCCTAATCAATGTCACCACAATCAGGGACAAATCAGGAGATATCTCACATACCTCTATCCCACCCCTCTTTCCTAAAGTTAGGTACAATATAAACATGAATTGTAGGTGCAGTTGTATTATGTACAAGAGATGTATTATATAGAGCAATTGAGGACGCGCAATAAGGTGTGAACACTGCAAATTGCAAATTTACAGTGTTGTGTGGTCAATAAAACATGCTTGTTATTGTTCATATGACATCCAGTAGAGTCAGTCATATTGCATTTTTAATCATTTTTTAACTTGTAAAATAAATTGGTCTTTTGTATGTTGGCCTTAGGCCTATTATCATGATAATATAAGTACAATTTATTCATATTTGTAAAGATATATAAATAGAGATAAGTGCAATAATAGTCCAGTCTCTTTCATTGAATCAAGATTTACAAATTGTTTTTAAGTTAGCAGTTAGTAGATATATGCATGTTCATACTTCAAGTTAAGTAAAATATATTTGTAATAAAAATATCACGGTGAATTTTCAATCAATATTAGGACTTCAATTAAATCCCATTGTTTCATCCAGTAGAATTAATGTAATTTTCAACAAGTATCTTCCTTGTTATACAAGAAGTTGGTATTTGGTATGTTAGCTTCAGGTCTGATCATGATATAACAAGTAGAATTCATTCATATTTTGTTGTTGTTTAATACCACACTCTGCAATATTCCAGCTATATGACTGCGGTCTGTAAATAACTGAGTCTGGACTAGACAATCCAGTGACTGTCATCATGAGCATAAAAGTCATCATATATAAATACAGGTCTGTGATCATGATAATACTAGTAGAATTCATTCATATTCTGTAAAAGCTGCTGTTCAAAGAAAAGACATTTCATATATATAAATGCAAATAGGCACAATAATAGGTGTTGAAACAACATTTACAAAGTCGTTAAGATAGGCACTTTTCAGATGAGGACCTGGTAAGGATTGTTTTGGTCACTGTTATTTTAGCAGGAAAATTCATAGTGTGATCTTAATACCTTCATAGTACCCAAAGTATGTTGGAAGAATCTGAACAGAAACATTCAAGTCCTCTGGCATACACATGGTCAATAAGCGTTCCACTTTCAGTGGTAGGTTCTGAAACCATCAGTGTAAAACCATTTGCTTCCATAATTGTCTGTATTGAAGATGACGACAAGATATTTTCATTGAAATCACCCATGATAATGGATCGACCAGAATGGTTATCAAGTTCCTGAATAAGTTGTAATAAATACTTTCTGAAAATATCAACTGTGTATGAGCTCGGCCTGTAGATAACAACAACATGAGCCTGTAGTTCTATGACATAAAAACACAGGTACTCTAAGTTGGACACTGGTAAGTGAGTAAATTCACATGTTTTGACTTCACTTGAATAAACTCCAACACCGCCATGTCTTTGATGCTTCAATTCCATCAGCATTGGTTCAGGCGATTCATAACTCTGTGATCTGGATTTATGATGTAACGTAAATCCATCAAGTTTTGCTTCATCAGCTGGATATGAATCAGATAACCATGTTTCTGTCAAGCAAATGAAATCAGCTTAAAAAAACCTCTTGTTATTCTGCAAATCTTTGATATGCAAGTGAAGGCCCTCAATGTTTTGCATAATCAACGTACATGTGGGATGACCATCATAGGTTCTCTATTTTGAAGTCATGAACTTTGGCATACTAGACACAGCTGCTTCAACCTTTCCACTGCTGTATATCACTGACTGTTTAAAATCCTGAATGATAAGACCATCGAGAGAGGATAATCGGCTTAGTGTCACATAAGCTTGTCCTGCTGCAAATATCTTGTCTAATGAAACGACAGCTTTGTTAACAGTTATTCCTTTTACTTTGTGTGCGGTGCAAGCCCAGGCTAGTTTCAGTGGAAATTGCCGTCTTATACCTCCATTGTTTGAAACAGTTTCTTCTAATGACTTAATAGGAGTACTGTTAGGTTTTAATCCAGATACAGGGCCATTCATTTTTTGTAATTTCTGACCAACAGCATCATTGTCAAACACAACATATATTCTCGAAGGGATTGTTTCACCATCAGTCAAAGATATGTGGCTAATAGTTCCAAAGACTCCATTCACAAGACCATCTAATGTATCAATATTTTTTGTGATCATCACACGAGCACCATTTGCAACACTCAGACTTTTTTGTAAGACTGAGTTTTTAACTCTCTCATGAGGTTTTTCTCTCTTTTCAAGTTTCCCTGTTTTCAAGTTTCGTGAGAAATCTTGTGCCCCAATGAAAATTGGATCTGAGCATTTCGAATGTAGAGCAGCGATATTGAATTCGTCAACTTGAGCATTTGTTGCAAAAATGTGAATGCAATCTGGATCATCTTCACCAGTTTCTCGTTGTTTGAGCATAACTATATCACTTGTTTCAAGAATCTCTGACCTTTTCCGTGTTCGTAATCGATTCAAAAGTTGTGCAAATGCAGGGTCTTTTTGTCTCATGATCGTGGTCAATTCTGCGATAGAAAAATGATCATTCCACAGGTCATATCCATTTACGCCAACATACAATGGTGTTCCTTTCACGGGCGATAACTGATAAAAGTCTCCAACAGCAATTACAGATACATTTCCAAACGGTGAATAATCAGCAGTTTGTTTGATCTGTCTCAGTCTACCATGAATGTATGATAACAGCTTGTGATCAAGTATGTGGATACTTTGCAGCTTTGCTTGCAGACTATTGATCTTTTCCTCACCAAGTGGCTGGTATGGCAGTTTTGCATCAATTCCAATTGAAAGTGCACTGTGTATTGTGGATGCATGTATGTTAAATGCTGCAATACCAGTTGGAGCTACCAAAAGTACAGAGATATCATCTGGATTGTTTTGAATGGGGGCTAGCAGTCGTGTAGATTCATAGCAAATTGCCTTGATCAAATGGCTTTTTCCAGTACCAGCTCCACCAGTCAGAAAAAGCTTAAATGCTTCAGGATTTTTACCTTTCTTTTTATCCAAACACCATTGTCTTATTTTATAGAAAACACCAGCTTGTTCCTCATTCATTGATCTGAGAATATTATCTGCATCTTGTCTCGACACTGTACTCTGAAGCACCTCTGTTTTTGATAGGGTGTTATCAGTCTGTAGCAAATCTGGCATGTTTCTAGCAGTTTCAGTTTCACTTTCGTCATCGGACATACGAGTATGTGCATCTGCACATTCTGTTCTTCAGATTCAGTTTCAGGACAAATTTGAGCCCAAGCATCTTCCAATTGACCGGATCTTTCAAACAATTCCTCTGCTTCATCAATAGCATCACCATCCTGCTCAAACATTGCTTTGTTTCTGTCAACAATCACTTTCACAGGTTCCAAAGCACAGTTTTCAATCTGAACAGCACCAGTTTGATAAAAATCTTCATATGAACTGAATGTGGCTGGTTTTAGCTGTGTATCAAATGTGTATGGCAAGAATAGCTGTAGTATACTGTGGTAGTATTTCTCTGGATTCTTTGTACGTGAAAATCTGGCATATCTGATAACTGCTACATCAGTCCGAGTACGTTTTTTCACATGGCCAAGTCCATTTTGCAATGTTACTAATGGACTTCGCCGTTTGTCATCAGAAACTCTGGTTACTTCAGATTTTGACACAACTCTGTATTCTGAGGTAAATGTTGCAAGACACATGTTATCAAACTCATCACCTTTGGGTCTGCTCTTGTATCGATCAACAATGCTTGTCATCAACATTTCATCTTCACCTAGTTCACCACTCAGTTGTTTGTTCTTCAAAGTTTTCAGAGGCAAACTCATTCTGACAGGGTCTACGGTTGGAATGAACTGTACTTTACGTGATCCTTCCTTTAATCTCAAATTGCAAACTCGAAAGACAGCTTCCTGAGCACTCACTTCTCTATTGTGTAGGTATACAGCACCAAGTTTCTTCAGAGCACATTTTGCATCATTGTTGTCCTTATTTGCTTCCTTTTGTGCATGATTTAACAGTAATCCCATTTCTCTTTCTGCCTTTGAGATATATGAAATGATGTAGACAACACAAGAGTAGGCATCAACTACGTACTGAATGTCCATGTTCGCATTCCAACATCTGAGCAGATCTGGATTGTACTGATTGACCCATACATCATTAGGATTGCGTTTCATCACAATGTTTGTCTTCTTGGCTAGAGTATCACATGCTAGCTGAAACACATCTTGCGAAATACCAATGGTGGAGAACAATGCATCAACCGAATCAAATGTTTGCTCATCATCTGTTAATCCTTGCCAAATCAGTTTCAAAATTGTTTGAGCACCTGGTAACGTCATCACTTTCATATTTATTAGATCTTCACAGCACTGATCCAGGGTTTTGGGCACATCATTTTTTGGTTCATTGTCTTGATCTCCAGGTTGTGATATGAAAGTTTCATAGCTTGGTGGACGAGGAAAATTGAATCTGCAGGTTGTGCCATTTTTTTTGCAAGTCTTTGAATGTCTTTTACTATGTTTCTGTACACTGTTGACAATATCAAACAGTTCTTCATCATTCTCAGCTGAAGGCATATCACATGTGACATATTTATCAATGAAAGATGTTACTGTCTCATCATTATCTTTATCAATCTTTGGAGCATTCTCAACCCAGAAAAGGCAGTGAGTGTGAGGGGAACCACGGTGCTGAAATTCTACACGATAGAAGTAATCTTTTATCTTTCCAATGGGTTCTGCTGGAGACATGATAACCTCTTTTAAGAAGCAATGGAATCTTTGGTCAAACATTCGGGCTGCTGTCACTGGGTTTTTCCTTAGTACAGAACATTTTTCAGACCAGTCAAGTTCAGTGGCTTTGCGTTTATCACCTTCTTCTCTGAGTATTGTTTCAATCATTTCTGGCCATCTCATGTCAGCTGATGAAAATGAACAAAACCAGGTTGGAATACCGAGTTGTCTTATCATTGCAAACAAATCTTTCTGAGCAGACTGCCAGTATGGTGGAGTTCCTCTGATAGGTTTCAAGAACTTGTAGCCTTCATCACATTTTAATATCTCTCTTAAAGAATCAGAATCTGTAAGATTTTCAGATGTAACATTTCTACCATGTGACTGTGATCCCTTTCTCATTGCAAATGAAACATTTGACATAACTTGTTCAACTTCAGAAAGATACTGTGCGTAAAATATGTAGTCCGTGTTTTGAGCAAATCGGCGATCAGCATTCATGAGGCGTGTATGTAGATAACGTGCAGGTGTTATTCTCTCTTCACGATCATCATGGAATGTAGGGGACCCTGATGGGAACAGTACTGGAAATGATCTTCCTTCATTGCTTTTGTCTTTCAGTAGTCGGACAGGATTATTTTCCTCGGCAGGTGCAACACAGGTTATCTTTTCAAAATGTTGATCAAGAACTTCCTGGCCAATATCAAGAGGTTGCAGACATGTATTCATAAGTAATCCATGATCTTTCTCAGACTCTTCATTTTCATTACTTTGTGTGTTTGAGCCGTCTTTATCAAGATCAGGTAATGTGTCAGTATCAGAATCAATAATTTCATCTTCCTCATCAATAACTGGCAAGGGATTGACCCAATCTGTATTAAAATTGACATGTGTGTACCATTTGTTAGTTGTTTGAAGATATTCCAAAGCATTCTTAACATGAGCCTTGCTGACAAACTGATATTGATAATGGCCTTTGTAAGTTATCTTTCTTTTTAGTTTCACTCTGATCATCTGATCATCTACATCACATCTCGGTAACATACTTGTGCTTTTCTGAATGTTAGAGGGAACACACACTACAGGTCCATGTACGCCATGTTGTCCACCTTTTGGTAATGCCATCATTTTCATGAAAGGGATATTCAAGGCAACCAAGTGCTGCTCTAGTTCATTGAGACATTGTAGTTGCATAGGAACAGGGGTCAGTTCAAGGTTGTTAACAACAGCTTCTCCAGGCATTTTGCCAGACAAAAGTTTCCTATGACAAGTATAGCAAATCCACAATGTGCCTTCAGGGCTATTGACAAATGAACATTGGTCATCACAACTGTCTGTGCACCTGTGTTTGTAAGTGTCTGTGATGCATTTCTCAGATACAGATGCTACATTACTTCCTTTGCTTTCAAACACAGTCCTTTTACATTGTACAACCTGTTTTTTGAAAAGTCTTCGATGACACACTGAGCACACAAATTCTGGACCTTCAGAAATGTTCTCCACAAAGGATTTCGTAACATTCTTCATTATTTTCCTTTCTCTTGTTATTTGCATAACCCTGGCAGATTGTCTCTCTTTCAAATTCTCTCGGTGTTCACCACTAGTTTTGTACTTTGCAATGCTTTGCAATGCTGTTTTGTATCCTTTGCATATTTCTCAGTACAATAGTTTTTTACAGTTTCTTTGTGTTTTGTATCCTTTGCATATTTCTCAATACTGTAGGTGTTTACAGTTTCTCTGTGCTTTGTATCTCTTGCATATTTCTCAGTACTGTGGTATGTTTTAGTTGCCCTGTGGTCTGCATCTTTAGCATATTTGTCTGCATTGTATAATTTCAAAGTTTCCTTGTGCTTTGGATCTTTAGCATACTGCTGACTACTGTAAGTTTTGACGGCTTCCCGGTGTTCTGAATCATGAGCATATTTCTGACTGCTGTAAGTTTTGACGGCTTCCCGGTGTTCTGAATCATGAGCATATTTCTGACTACTGTAAGTTTTGACAGCTTCCTGGTGTTCTGAATCATGAGCATATTTCTGACTGCTGTAAGTTTTGACAGCTTCCTGGTGTTCTGAATCATGAGCATATTTCTGACTGCGGTAAGTTTTGACAGCTTCCTGGTGTTCTGAATCATGAGCATATTTCTGACTACTGTAAGTTTTGACGGCTTCCCGGTGTTCTGAATCATGAGCATATTCCTGACTACTGTAAGTTTTGACAGCTTCCTGGTGTTCTGAATCATGATCATATTTCTGACTACTGTAAGTTTTGACGGCTCCCCGGTGTTCTGAATCATGAGCATATTTCTGACTGCTGTAAGTTTTGACGGCTTCCCGGTGTTCTGAATCATGAGCATATTTCTGACTGCTGTAAGTTTTGACGGCTTCCCGGTGTTCTGAATCATGAGTATATTTCTGACTACTGTAAGTTTTGACAGCTTCCCGGTGTTCTGAATCATGAGCATATTTCTGACTGCTGTAAGTTTTGACGGCTCCCCGGTGTTCTGAATCATGAGTATATATCTGACTGCTGTAAGTTTTGACGGCTTCCCGGTGTTCTGAATCATGAGTATATTTCTGACTGCTGTAAGTTTTGACAGCTTCCTGGTGTTCTGAATCATGAGCATATTTCTGACTGCTGTAAGTTTTGACGGCTCCCCGGTGTTCTGAATCATGAGCATATTTCTGACTACTGTAAGTTTTGACGGCTCCCCGGTGTTCTGAATCATGAACATATTTCTGACTGCTGTAAGTTTTGACAGCTTCCTGGTGTTCTGAATCATGAGCATATTTCTGACTACTGTATGTTTTGACGGCTTCCTGGTGTTCTGAATCATGAGCATATTTCTGACTACTGTAAGTTTTGACGGCTCCCCGGTGTTCTGAATCATGATCATATTTCTGACTACTGTAAGTTTTGACGGCTCCCCGGTGTTCTGAATCATGATCATATTTCTGACTACTGTAAGTTTTGACGGCTTCCCGGTGTTCTGAATCATGAGCATATTTCTGACTACTGTAAGTTTTGACAGCTTCCTGGTGTTCTGAATCATGAGCATATTTCTGACTACTGTAAGTTTTGACAGCTTCCCGGTGTTCTGAATCATGAGCATATTTCTGACTACTGTAAGTTTTGACAGCTTCCTGGTGTTCTGAATCATGATCATATTTCTGACTACTGTAAGTTTTGACAGCTTCCTGGTGTTTTGAATCATGAGCATATTTCTGACTACTGTAAGTTTTGACAGCTTCCTGGTGTTCTGAATCATGAGCATATTTCTGACTACTGTAAGTTTTGACAGCTTCCTGGTGTTCTGAATCATGAGCATATTTCTGACTACTGTAAGTTTTGACGGCTTCCCGGTGTTCTGAATCATGAGCATATTTCTGACTGCTGTAAGTTTTGACGCCTTCCCGGTGTTCTGAATCATGAGTATATTTCTGACTGCTGCAGCTTTTGACAAATTCCCTGTGTGCTTCATCTTCTTTGTATTTCTTTGAACTTTTCAGTTTCTTTTTGTTTCTGAATTCAGGGTCAGTATTGTACTTTACTTTCTCTTTACTAAGTCTTCTCTGTTTTACATTCAAATTCAATGTTTCAGACTCATCTTTTATTTAATTCTCTTTTGGCTTTCATATATTCTCTTTTAGCTTTTGCCTGTGCATACTTCCCTTTTGTTTTTTTTGTTTGTCCTTGCTCAGGTATCCCTTTGTGAGTATCACTACATACTGTGCTGTCAAGTTTTTGTTTTTTCAAAACTGATTGTCTGTCATTCAGCAGATCTACAGATGACTGGTCAGCATTTCTTTTTCTCCTTGTACAAGCACTGATATTCAAATGTTTGTCACAATATTTGTCTGTACACGAGTTTCTCAAGGCATCAACTGTGTTCACACAAACAACTACTTCATAATGTGATACACCAACATGATTTAGATATATGCCTCGGCCAGTGTTTTGTGTGTCCGAGTTTATCTGCCTGCTTGAATATGTCAGCCATCTGTTACCAGTGAATGTGCAAATGTCAGTGCCAAGTAGATTTGCAGCTGCAAGCATTTCTAGTTCTGTTGCCCATGTTCCAACATACCACATTCTTGATTGAGAAATGTATTGTTCAACAGACTCATAACCTGGTCTTAAGAATGCATGGAAGTTTTCAGCATGTTCTCTTAGCAGTGCCACAACAGCCAGTCTGATTTTCCTGTGATTGTTTTCTTTGCCAGAGATTGCATAGGAGAGACTTCTAAAGAAGCAATTGCCATCACCTTCAATAGGTACTGTTCTACACGATTTACCAATTTCCACGCCAAACTCGTGATCCTGACACTTTGAGAAATGTTGATGTTGAATATGAAGTTTTTTGCACAACTCTTCACATACATCTGATGATACAGGGCAGAATAGCGTCGCATTTTGGTCAGTTGCAGTTATCTCCACACTACCATCTTGTGAGTTCTCATCAAGTTCATCAATATGCACAGCAATCTGATGATTCTCATTGGTTTCACATGCCGTATCAGGCTGATGAAATGGCATTGCACTTTCGTCAGTCTCAATCATTTCCCCACTACCATCCTGTGAGTTGTCTTTGAGTTCATCAATATGCACTACATCATTTTCATTGGTATCACTTGTGTTGTCAGACCAAATGTCAACAGAAATGTCATGTGCCTCAAAACCAGTGGTAATTCTCATGCCTGTCACTTCAAATTGTGTCTCTGCAGTTAGCTTCATTGAGCGTGCAAGATTCAAACAGTGTTCATAGACCTGAAGCAGGCTTGTGTAGTGGATAAGGATGCTTGTACCATCAGAGACTTGTAATCCTTCAGTGTTCCGAGAATGGGAATCAAACTCGTGGTATTTCTCATTTCTTTCTATCACAGCAAATGTTGCTCCTCCAAATGTCACAAAAGTAGCATCATGTTCTGAAAATACTGTTTGAAGAGCAGCATCAAGACACATCTGCTGTGGAATATCTATGTTTTCACCAGTAGCCTTCATCACAAAGCCAGTCAGAGAATCACAAGACACAAATCTATATTCTTTGTCAAAGAAGTCTACCTTTGGACAAATTTCAGACACAAGAAGGTATGCACTACGACTAGTCGATGGTCTCTGGCTTATTGAATCTATATAAAGTTTGTCTCCTGTGCAAAGAACTGTGTCAAGATCATAGCTGTCCCATGTGGAAATATCTTTAATTTGGTTAAATAACATTGCAGATGCACTGTTGCCTACACACTGACTACCACTGTTTTTTCCAAATCTGGGATGACCTTGATTGAAAGTACCTTGTACACTGTCATTGGTATAATATGTATCAATATCAGCATCATGTGTATCAGGGTCATAGCTCTCACGATCATTGGCTTCAGAATCATTGGTATCAGCAATTGTTTTCTTTTTTTTAATGAGGTTGGTGTCCTCAGTTGTCAAAGTATCATTGATGCATTTGTTTTTTTTAACGAGGTTGGCGTCCTCAGTTGGCAAAGTATCATTGATTCATAAGTTTTTTTTAACGAGGTTGGCGTCCTCAGTTGTCAAAGTATCATTGATTCGCAAGTTTGTCACAGTATCATTCATTCGTAAGTTTTTTTTAACGAGGTTGGCGTCCTCTGTCAAAGTATCATTGACTCGTAAGTTTTTTTTAACGAGGTTGGCGTCCTCGGTCAAAGTATCATTGACTCGTAAGTTTTTTTTAACGAGGTTGGCGTCCTCGGTCAAAGTATCATTGACTCGTAAGTTTTTTTTAACGAGGTTGGCGTCCTCGGTCAAAGTATCATTGACTCGTAAGTTTTTTTTAACGAGGTTGGCGTCCTCGGTCAAAGTATCATTGACTCGTAAGTTTTTTTTAACGAGGTTGGTGTCCTCGGCATCATTTTTAGGGAGGTGATACCCCTCCTTCCGTCTCTGCATCTTCTTCTGGTTCTTCCTCGGCATCTCTGAAACAGAAAAAAAAAAGTTGAAATACTAGTCTTGGCCACCCGATCCCGTTAGTAAATAATATAGGTTATCTGTATTCATTTCCAAAGCAAATACTTCTATAGGATATGACTTAAGCTTCTGATGGCAAGATTGTTTGTTATGAACTGAAATGCTTCTAACATTTGATAGCACACATGCCGTTACAGTCTTGGAAATTGAAAGTCCTCCACAACCCCAAAAAGATACGGACGGACCTTAGTGACAAAAGCACATTCTTCAGTTCCATTTGCACAAGAGTCTCATTTCTTATTACCAGCACAAAATAGTAAAAAAACTAAAATTAGATGCAAAGCTTTGATTTGCTATTATGGTGAACAGAAAAAGTGAACATAACGATGTGTGTGTGTCTATATATATATATATATATATGGCAATATCGACTTCCTTTGATGTTCATATTATCAAAATAGAAATCTGATATGTGGCATGTTCGTCGATCCTTTTTTTTTTGTATAAGTGAAAATGCACGTTAAGTTCTAGGACAGGTAATCGGGTTCTGACCAGGACCCAGGTATCCACAAAAGGACAAACTTGCTGTAGCTCAGTGGTTACACTACATGGTGCCAATGTTTGCATTTCTTTCTGATGAACACATTCCTTTTGACTTGTAAATGAGTGAAGATAAAAGTTGGTAGTTTAACGCCACACTCAGCCATATTACAGCTACATGATGGTGGTCTGTAAATAATCGAGTCTGGACCAGACAAACCAGTGATTGATATCATGAGCATCGATGCACGCAATTGGGATATGATGACGTTCATCAACCAAGTCAGCGAGCCTGATCATCCGATCCTGTTAGTCGCCTTTTATGGCAAGCATGGGTTGCTGAGGACATTCAACCCTGGATCGTCAGGGGTGTCGGACCATTAGATGTAGATACCAACTGATTAAGATTTAATTTCAACAATCTAACTTTACCACGAAACAGAATTATTTGTGTCTGGTTTGGTCAAGATATTAACACCGGCCGGGTTAAATCTGGCAGAATGAAACCCGTTTGGGGGTAGAATTGTATCACTAGACCTCAACATGTTCAATGCAAGTGTTTGATTATGATCTGAATATTGTTTTTAGGTCATGGGCAATATGATACATAACAGGATATCAGACCACATACAGTCAGTATGAAGATATTTTAATGTGATGTAATTAAATTAATATAACAAATCAATGAATGTGGTAAGATTTCATGGTCGTTTTTTTTAATGTTATTGTCTGATGCATTACAAATACAGAATATTGAATCCATTTTATTACCTTCTTCAAATTGACAATTATTATGTTTCAGTTTTATTCTGAAAGTCCACGTCAGTGTTTATTGTTTATCTCCACACTTTAATTACAGGCCACTGATATGCCTGCAATATTAACACATTAGTTTCATAAAAGTTGAAACATCTTGCATGATATTTCAACATCTAACATCTTCAAAATGTATTGGGAGCAATGGGTAGCCTTGTGTTAAAGAGCGTTTGATCATCACACTGAAGGTTTGGGTTCAAATACCAATAGGGAATATTCTATGAAGCAAATTTCTGGAGTTTTACCCCTCCTGTTCTGGTAATGTTTGTCGCACTCAGCAATATTCCAGCTATATGAGGGCGGTCTGTAAAATAATCGAGTCTGAACCAGACAATCCAGTGATCAATATCATGAGCATTGATCCACGCAATTGGGATCGATGACATGCATCAACCAAGTCAGCGAACCTGACCACCCGATCCCATTGGTCGCCTTTTACGGCAAGCAAGGGTTGCTGAAGACCTATTCTTCCCCGGAATCTTCACTGGTCTGTTATGGTAACGATACTGCTTGAATGTTGGATAAATATGCTGTAAAATCATACTCGCTTGAAAGAAAACATTTATATACTGTTACTGTGTATTTTAGAGTGTGCATTGAGTTCAACTGTAACGATCGATTCTGAAATTTATGATCCATCATTAATTTCCAACCACATTAAGATCAATAATACAATCTGACAAGTTTTCTTTAGCCTCCACTGGAACAATCTTACATTATATGTCAAATCAGTTTCATTGTTTAATGCCACACTCTGTTATATTGCAGCTAGATGATGGCAGCCTATAAATATTCAAAAACACTGACTCCAAAATGTAGAAAATGAGACAACACACTGTTTTCTCTACCCTTTAATAACCAAAAACATACCAAATAATGCCACTCCGCAATATTGCAGCTGTATGATGGCATCCTGTAAACAAGTGGCCCACAGGGCCTATATCGCTCACCTGGATATTTACGCAATCATGACAAAATATAGAATCCTGTGATTGATATTGTGATCAACAATCCATGTCATCGAGGTACAATTGCAAATCTTACATGCTACGTCTTGGAAGATTCAGCATCCTGTATAGTTTTCATTGTTTAATGCCACACACAGCAATATTGCAGCTATGTGGTGGTGGCAGCCTAAACAATCTATATTTTCAAATAACAAAACGACATGCTATACATGTACTTACATAATCAATTGCGTCCAAATCATGACCTCTTCTACAGTGCTTGACTCCAAATTTCATTTGGTAACCAGCTGGCCACAAGCACATGTGGACATTGTATTCTTCTTGGGCGACTGTCTTTTTGTTGTATAATGCCACACACAGCAATATTAGAGCTACATGATGGCAGCCTGTAAATAATCGAGCCTGGACCAGAGGGCGATCCATTTTATCAGGGTACACCACACATAATCAACTAAATGTGGCCAATTCTGACCATCCACTCCATTTGGTTATCCTTTATGACCAGGATAGGTTGCTATGGACCTATTGTAACCCAGCATCCCCTGGCGTACCTGGGCCTTTACTACAAGTGTACAGTTTAAATCTCCAACAGGATCATGCAGCTTGTTGTATTATTGTTTGTTGTTTTTATGCCACACTGAGCAATATTGCAAATGACAACACCCTATGAATAAGAGTCTGCACCAGGCAATCCAGTGATCAATATCCCCATTCTGATGATTTTGCTGGTATATTGCTAAAACCATACTCACTCATTCGAAAGTGTGACGAAAATCCACTCACTCTTCAAAGTGAACAATTATTTAATTCTGTTATTGTGTATGATAGTGTGCATTGAACTCAACTGTAGCTGTTTAGGCATTTTAGGTTGTAGTGTATATGGAGAGATAATTACATTGTACCACCAAGGATTTGTCTTCATACTATATTTTACCACCTGTTAGCATGGTAAGGATGTTTGTTATTTTGAAAGTGAACAGGTGCAGTGTTTTAGTCTACTGGTAAAGTGTTTGCTCACCAAGGCAAAGACCTGGGTTTGATGCTCCACATCAGTGAAATATGTGTACCATATTCAACTAGCGCCCATGGCGCACTCAAAATTAGAAGTAGGGGGCTCTTATTAGAATATTATTTTGGTGAAAAAAAACAGTTGAAAGATCAATTTTGTGGTTTATGCTTACAGCCTGAAATGTTTATATACGGCAGATGTATTTTTCTAGAATTTATTTGCCCATAATTAAGGGTGCATATAACCCTTGAATGCGTATTATACTCAAACAAATAAGTCTTGTGTACATTGATCACTAGCCAATTTATTAGCAAATATCGACATGGGCGCTCATTACATCAAATACAGTAGCCCATTGATGGTGTCCCCCACCTTGATAATGCTGGAATATTCTTACAACCGGTGTAAAACCATTCTCACTCCATTGAAAGTGAACACATTTATTCAATTCTGTATTTTACGAGTGTGCATTCAATTCAACTGTAGCCGTCGATTCTGTTAATTGAAGACAAGCAATGTCTTCCTGAAGCTAAATCATGTTAATTAAAGAATACAGCAGTATTTTAGGTTGCAGGACATACATGGACAGATGGTTCCTGCATATCACTGGGGATCTTTCTTCATATTAGTTAAATGTTAGGATGTCTGATATAGTGATAATGAACTCCTGGATTTAATTCTTTAATGTATTTCAGAATGTGCATTAAATTTAACTGCTGCTGTCTATTCTGAAATTCAAACTAGCAATGAATTTTTCTGCAGGAGAATTAAAGTTTACTGCAGTATTTTAGTTTGCAGGAACACAATGACATACATGTACATCCAAATTATTTTGTTGTATTAGTTTGAAAACCTGTCATTAAATTAAACCCGTTATTAATTCAGAGTTATTATTTTACATCAGCAATGAGTTGAATTGCAACAGATGTTAATTGTGAATATGGCCAGATATTATTACTTAAGAAAATAACATTTATTTTGTTACCATTTAAGTAAGGCTCAAGCATCCTGAATGATACTTTAGGAACATGCAACCACTTTAAAATCTAGAAATTGATAGATCGAAGATTAATAATGTTACAGAATAGGTAAGATTTACAACTTAAACATCCAGCTTGTTGTAATGTGTGTGGTCAGGTAAGTACAAAAATGTATCCAAACTGATGTTGATTGGAACTTTTGAAGCATGTGGAATGTTTTCCTGGAGCTGGATTGCTATTGAGAAAAAACTAGCCGACATTACCAGACCTACCAATTTTTCATTTCATTCTTCAGACATGTGGCTAGAGTAATAAACTGCTGCAGTCTCAATGGAAAATATTTCCGAACATGATAACAGAGCTCCAGATAAGCTTTTGGTGTTGTGGGTATTTTACCCATGCATTTTAAAATCATTGGGTATCAGTAATTCTACCTGCGTATTCAAATTTCTGTTACCCACTAGTTTACACACATGTGGGTATTTAAGTTAAATATTTAAAAACACTATTCATCTAGTCCCTACAAACTGGTGTCGTGTGGGTTCGAGAGCTTTATAGGACTCAAAAATACCACGATACTTCCACAAGAAAGTGTGATGGCAAATGATCATGATGTAACTGTCATCGAGTTTGGCAAGGTTGACGGAATGCCCCTTTATAATTTCAAATTAAGTTGCTGATTTGCTAATCGAATACGCAGGGTTACTTCACAATATTTTCATGATACGCACAAGTTTTATTTTTGTAGCGTATCTGTAATGTTCGTTGCGTATTTGATACGCTTGGATTATATTTTACTGTGTATTTCTGCATTTCTGATGCGTATTTCACGCAGCTTATCTGGAGCTCTGTGATAATGACTAATAATGTCTAACTACAGTTGTAGCAGAAATTTACGCTGACAAACCAACCTAAATCAGATTGTGTTAGCATATGAAAGTTGATGATAGTATCAACTGTATATATAATGACTTGGATAATCAGGTGTGGATAAATACCCCCCAGCATGCCTAGTCCCACCTAATTGTATTTACAATTTGTTGACAATGTTGAATTTAATATTTGTAAATCCAAAGTTTACTATGCCAGTGAAATGTCCAATGACATTTATTAGTGACAAGGTTTTAAGCCAGAGTTGCATCAAGTAAGTAATATCAACAACTGCTAACCAAGATGTAAACTGTTGCAGTCTTATTATGCCCAACATGATCATGGTGATTCAAGTCCATCCAGTTTATCTGAAGTTGACCACATGTGCAATTGTCCAATATATATTTTTCTTAATACATGTAACTTTTTGTTTCATTCTGCCAAATACTGCATTGTCAAGCAACATTCAATTTAATTCATAAATTATCTGAGATCGCTCATTTAATTTGTTCAAAATATTACCCCCATCCCGAGTCAAAAAGCAAATACATCGACATGATCAATAAAGGGACTTATCACAGACATGAACATTTTATCACATTATCTGCTGCAAATATTCCCTCCACAGTACACTGTAACTATCTGATACTGTAAAAGAAATATAAAATATGTGAAATATAATTTCATAACATTCACAATTGGTATTTATCACGGGATATGGCAAATATTTGGCTTTTCAGTGTTAGAAAGGGTTTGTGGCTTTTGTTAAGACAAATATTTCATTTCTTTTCATATAATTTTGCCAACTTTCACATATCCTGTCTTCCATGATAGCCAGCTAACAGACTCACACCCTCCAGTAATACAAGGTAATATCAACTACTCTGAACCCATGCTGTAATCTAGTGCAACGTCAACGCAAAATATGCCTTAACATGATAATGGGGTCTCACAAAAAGGTAAATATATATTCATAAACTGACTTGGATAAACATTAAATATCCCCTTGTCCCAATACATCGTATAGCTGACAATCTTGAATATATTTGTAAACCTAAAGATTTTCTGTGCTCCTGAAATATCTACGTGCTACTGGCTAGCGACCAGTCATCGCCGAGGATCAATTATCGCCAACTCCCCGTTATAGCGCGCACGTGATCGCATCTCATGTTACTTCAATCTCATTCAAATCAGACCTTAGTTCTCGCTACAGCTGAACAAAGATCTGAAGACATACTTTATTTAGCGGCAGCGAGAAATAAGATTGATTTTATTTTTGCTCGTTTTGGAGATCACCATACCAGGGACCATGGGGACTTACAGTGCCTTTGCTTCCTGCATGGATTTATATCACCCCTTCAATCACTGGTGATTGTATACCAGTTAAGCCTGAAGTTAAAATGACGAAAATACTACTCTTTAAAATTCTGACATGCATAAAAATACTTCGAATGATGTGGGACTTACATACCCTCTAAGGGGGACAATAATTTTACGCTACGAGAAAGACACGAGGGGGTGGCGTCACGTGACTTATTCAAGTGTAAATATATATGAAATACGATGATGCGCTTACAGTTCTGTCATTGCTTTCTATCATCTCTTCCTCAAAATATAATTCTGAAACCTATTTGAGCTATACTTCCAAAAATGGATAACCCTGTATATATCGCAAAATCCACAGTACATAGTGTTCCCTAATAAGCATGTGAAGATCGAATTTGGGGAATATTGCTTTTTGTCAGTTTGTAGACAAATTGATAATAGCATTTCTTATTCATTTTTATGAGAGAAAAAACATTGAGTGCGATACAGGACATACGAAAAAAATGCAATCTGTGAAACTGAATCGGTGCACGTGGTACAGTAAGTCGACAGGAAAGTTCTATTGTCTTGATTCCCTATTGTAGCGTTATAACCGAATTAAACTGAATCTTATTCCACGAACAGAAATAGGGGTTGTAAATACTGTAATTAAGACAAATATTTCATTTCTTTATTATTTTGTCACCTTCCTGTCTTGCATATTAAGCATCCTCTTATTGCACTATAAACACATGGACCTACCAATCAGGTTAGAAGGAACACATACTTTCACAGTATTAGGTTTTAATAACTGCTTCCTTGTTTGTACCCAATTCATCCGATTCCTATCCTCATTATAAACTATCCAATCTAGTTAGTATGGTGTAAATAGAAACCATTAATTACAGTAACTGAGGCATAAATATAGGTCAAAGCAAAGTCACTTGAACTTCACTAACACTTCAACTATGCTGTAATTGATACAGATGTCTGTTGACACTGACAAATGGGAATATACAAACAATAATACATATGTTTAAATGAGTTGCACCCGACTCGCCGAAAATCCGACTCCCCGTAGTCTGACCCGACTCGCCGAAAAAATATATATATGATAATTTGGTATGTGTTTGGCAAATATAACTTAGGTTAGGTCTAATGATCACAATTAAAAGTATATTCATACACAAGTATGGAAATAAAAAACAAACAAACGTATCATCCATAGAATTTGTCCTCTGTCATATTCACATCTGCACTTCATGTTGAGTCAGTGAGTCAGAGCCCAGTCGGTTACGCTATTGGGACCGAGACTACAACACTAACATTTAGGTACATTATGTGTATAAAATGCATTAATATCTATTTCTGAGAGTTACATACTTATTCTAAAATACAAAAAACGACCATAGTTCGCTCAAAAACATTTTAGGCGAGTTGGGTGTATCCCGTTTAAATTGGCAACAATGTAGTTTACCGAGCACAGATTTTCCCGCTACCAAGATTACCGCTCGATTACCGCGCTACCGTTGCTATACGTTACCATGGCTCTCTCGAATATACTCGCACTGTCTCAGCCTGAGCTGACGTGCCTTGGCGAAAGAACACCCCTTTTCGAGGATTCTTGAATTAATCACAGTATATCTGTATATCACCCCGAATTAGTAGCACGGTAAGAGATGGTGAAACAAGTGTGGAAAATCCCACAAACACCCAGCGACGTGATGTGCAGCAAGAGATGCACCTACTTTTCAGAAGGTAAAATATACCCCACAATTCATCATTATGAACGTTAAATCCATTGAATATTCAACCCACAATATAAGTTTGTAAACACAGATACACAGAAGAGAGTTACACCCAAAAATATATCGTATTACATGGGCGGATACAGAGGGAGAGAGGGGGTGGGGGTGGGGGTGGGGGGTCGTCACGTGCGTCAAATAGGCGTAACCTAAGAGATGCATTCAATAAGCCGTTTGGTGCCGAGGCGCCAGCGAGCGCTAGCGAGCATCTCAGAATATTTCCAAATGAACGAAACGCACGCTGAGAGCGCTTTCCAGCGCCTCCGCGCAAACTGAGAAGAAGGCACGCCGAGGGACAAAGATGGCGGACTTGGACAAATGCAGGGCCTGTGAACATTAACTTTTCGACATGGAACAACTTGTAAGCCATACAAGCGTCTGTTTGTGAACAAGATGTAGTTTTGTCCCAATAACACTCATATGATTTCTTTTTGTAAACAATTGACATATATTATTATGCGATATAAACCTTCACTTGTCGAAAACGTAACTTCAGATATTTTCATAGGAGTCTGTCTTCTCTTAAAAAAAACTAAAACATTGCATTTGTTCACTTTTACTGCAGTATCGGATCACCGACTAATTAGTGACTTGTGCAGCGAACTGCGAAATCTCACTCAGTGTCAAGTGTCACTGACATTTGGCTGTACGCAATCAGCGGCGAATCAACACAATCACAGTCTATATTTTTATTTTCCTATGTTAAATAAGTCGGTAGGGATTACAAGAATTCGGTCCGACGTATGTCACGACAATGCCATAAAATAAAGTTGTGTTATCTAATCGGTGACCTTCTAACTAACGGTAATTTTATTGTATCTTTCAATATCTAAACAATAAAAAATTATATACACAATGTTAAACAATATTGCTAAATTACCCCATTTTGAAAATCGCGCCCTCTGACACGTCGTCCACGGAGAGCGCTAAGTAAGCGCTCAGAAAGCGCCTCAGCCTACTGAACGCATGCCTTGCCAAGCAATGACCAGTTAACTTGTTGTGTGCAGCTGGAACGCATGGGTCTAAACGCGCATCTTCCCTTTCGGATGCTTATCAAAGGGGACAAGCACTCACTGTTAAGACTGTACGTCAAAACGAATCAGTGAAATATTTAAGGCGGCCATTTGGTAAAAGAATAAAGGACAAAAGTACGCAATAATAGTCAAATGTTATGAATTAAGTATTATATCTTACTAATAAAGGTCAAAATACAAAACAAAAAGACGCCGGTTAAAACTTACAAAGTTGAAATAGAGGTCAAAAGCACGCAATATATTAGTCAAATGTTACGAAAAGACGTCATATGAAAAGAAAGAACAATGTGTACAAAAGAACGTCAGTGCACACGATTTGTTTGGGTGGTTTGTTGTTTAACGCCGCACTCCAGCTATATGACGGCGGTCTGTAAATAATCGAGTCTGGACCGGACAATCCAGTGATTGATATCATGAGCATCGATGCACGCAATTGGGATATGACATGCATCAACCAAGTCAGCGATCCTGTTTGTCGCCTCTTACGATACGCATAGTCACCTTTTATGGCAAGCATGGGTTGTTGAGGACCTATTCCTCCCCCGATCTTCACAGGTCCAGTGCGCACGAAAGGACACCAAACTACAAAAGGACGTTGACAATGAAGAACCCAAGATGGCGCTGCAGTTTGTGAAACATTCCGAGTTTAATCGGCTTGTTCCGCTTTGAAAACAGCATGCCCTGCAATGCCCCGCAAGCGCTGCCTAGATTTGACGGCTTTGGTACAGGCAAACCATTCGAGGATTCGAACATGGTCGAGGTCGGAAATGGGTTTAGAACACTCAGGGACACTCTAGCACACGCCAATTACGTAGCGGCGTCTTACTTTTGACGGCATTGGTACAAAGAAACAATTTGAGGATTCGAATAAGGACTGGAATGGGTTCAGAACACCCAAGAATGCTTTAGCTACCGCCAATTATGTCAAAACGGACTAATGACATATCAAGTAATAAACTACTATATATCATACTCATGTGCACTGCATTTATAAAGTAGATGCAGGTTGCCTGGAACTAAATGACTTATTGGCATGAGATGTATTTTGCCCTGTTGCTCGGAAACTGCTAGTCCGATTACTTTCACACTCTACATGTGCCTGCTGCTTTAGGTGCTTGACATCTTTTGTTCTTTAACTTTGACCATTGGCTACGTTGTTTGGCAGCCATATTGGATTCAGGGTTTTCACAGTATGTTTTGGATACATCGATCTTCAAAAGCATACGACCCTGAATCCAATACATGAAACTTTCTGAGATTTGTCTCTGTACATAACACATCAAACATTGATATCCTTTATGGGATAGTCATTAGTTGCGGCCATATTTGATTTTGATTTTGATTTTGATCATTGTTTCCGCAGAGAATTTACTTTAAAGATTATATCTTGTAAGGTTCTTCACAGAGCCTATTGAAAGTTTACATCAAGTTTTTATTATCATATTACCTCATGTTTTGTTCTTGGTTGCATGCTAAGAGTATCATTGCTTTGTTGCAATATTTGATTTTAAAATCTGAAAAAAAATCAGTTCCAACACTGAATGACTTACGAATTTGAATATGGACGAGGATTGATATGGGTTGACAGCATACTCCGAGATGCTCTGGGACGCACCAATTTCGTCAACACGCACCAATATCAGGAAACTACGAGAAGCCATCAACATCAAAAGACTCCAGTCGTCAAACAAACGTGACCAAGACTATTACATACCACCGGCGTACCATCAACTCATGGAAGACCCCCGTTGTTATTATGACTGACTTCATCCTTTGTTTTTATGTCACTGATTTCACCGATGATTGTCATCACTACTCATGTGTATACAAAACAGGCCTCTCTACTCCAGTATAACAATATATACTCTACTGCATAAACATTACCTCCTACTTGTATAGATACTTGTCAACCACACTCTGTATATCACTTGCTTGATAACTGTGATAGAACCTAAACCGAAACGTCACTCTTAATGGTAATAAAGAAGTTGTTCATCCATAAATTCTTATCCTCACTTAGTACTCCAACTTCTAAATGCCTATCAAAGAAGAAGTCAGTGAAATATCAAATTATTAATAGCATTATACAATACTCTTATGCACTGCATTATAAAGCGGATTCGAGTAGGCTGAAACCAAATGACTCAGTAATTTTCGAAATCATAGAGCCCGACACAGCTGCCCGCAGCTATATTTATTATTATTATTATTATTATTATTATTATTATTATTATTATTATTATTATTATCACGCACAATGTTTGAATATTTCATTGATGTATCATCATGATCATGATATTTGCCAATACCAGTATAAAGATTAAAAAAAGGCAGTGCAGGAATATAATGTTGTTTCACCATTATTTTGTTTAACATGTTTAAGGAAGTCAGGTGATGACTGCATATGGAGTTGGATCCGCAGGTTAATATGAGGTTGCTAATGAAACTTTATGATCACTATTTAGGAACTTGTGACAAGGACACGTTTCTGTTGTGCACAGGCACTGCGATAGTAACCGAGTCAAAGGCCGCTCTGTGGACTGATGGCCGGTATTTCCTCCAGGCCGAGAAACAGCTGGACAATAACTGGACACTCATGAAAACAGGTGACCGATACATGGTGCACACACCAGTCTCTGTTGCACTCTTGTAGGGCCAGGGTGGTGCTGCGGGCTAAGGTGTTGCCTATGGAGATTTAGTGCATGGGTTTGAATCCTAGATTCATCTTGATTAGGATCCTCAGCACCAGACCCTGGTTGTTTTCACCATATTTGTAAACATGTGTGGTTTGTGACTGTTTGATGGCATTGTGAAAGTTGGTAAGTAATGTACAACTTGATGGATAACAACTTCTGGTTTATTGCATATAGCGATGTTTCGATGTAGATTCTTACACCATTATCCAGCATGATAACGATGTAAGAATCTACATTGAAATGCCCTATATCCATAAGTTGTTCTCATAAAGTTGTATGTTTTCTCATGTATGGTTTGTGTAAGCGATCACACAGGACCGTTGTGTTAGGCATTAACGGTCTTGGCTGACCTCGTAATACACAGACCTAGTGTCACCTTCCACCACAAGCAAGCTTCATCCACATCCACATCCACATCTGTATCAAGGCCATGATAATAATGCAAACAAGACAAGATAGAAGAATCTTTATTGACCATTCTAAAAACATAAAGTTTCTGCACAGACATCGGTGAATTTAACTGACGGGATATGGCATGTGTTGTATGGTATGAGTTATAAGGGATATGGCATGTGTTGTATGGTATGAGTTATAAGGGATATGGCATGTGTTGTATGGTATGAGTTATAAGGGATATGGCATGTGTTGTATGGTATGAGTTATAAGGGATATGGCATGTGTTGTATGGTATGAGTTATAAGGGATATGGCATGTGTTGTGTGGTATGAGTTATAAGGGATATGGCATGTGTTGTATGGTATGAGGTATAAGGGATATGGCATTTGTTGTATGGTATGAGTTATAAGGGATATGGCATGTCTTGTATGGTATGAGTTATAAGGGATATGGCATTTGTTGTATGTCACAAGTTATAAGGGATATGGCATGTGTTGTATGGTATGAGGTATAAGGGATATGGCATGTGTTGTATGGTATGAGTTATAAGGGATATGGCATGTGTTGTATGGTATGAGTTATAAGGGATATGGCATGTGTTGTATGTCACAAGTTATAAGGGATATGGCATGTGTTGTATGGTATGAGTTATAAGGGATATGGCATGTGTTGTATGGTATGAGTTATAAGGGATATGGCATGTGTTGTATGGTATGAGTTATAAGGGATATGGCATGTGTTGTGTGGTATGAGTTATAAGGGATATGGCATGTGTTGTATGGTATGAGGTATAAGGGATATGGCATTTGTTGTATGGTATGAGTTATAAGGGATATGGCATGTCTTGTATGGTATGAGTTATAAGGGATATGGCATTTGTTGTATGTCACAAGTTATAAGGGATATGGCATGTGTTGTATGGTATGAGGTATAAGGGATATGGCATGTGTTGTATGGTATGAGTTATAAGGGATATGGCATGTGTTGTATGGTATGAGTTATAAGGGATATGGCATGTGTTGTATGTCACAAGTTATAAGGGATATGGCATGTGTTGTATGGTATGAGTTATAAGGGATATGGCATGTGTTGTATGGTATGAGTTATAAGGGATATGGCATGTGTTGTATGGTATGAGTTATAAGGGATATGGTATGATCAATATGGTAAATGGTATGTGATGATTCAAATGTATCTAATATCACCATCCCCGTTTTGTTTCAATAGGTTCGAAGGACACACCCACCCAAGCAGAATGGCTAGTTAAGGTAAAGGCATCAATAGATGAAAGTATGAAGCTACCCTTCTTATGATTATTATGCTATATAAAATTGATTTGTTTGTTTGTTGTTTAACGCTGCACTCAGCAATATTCCAACTCTATGACAGCAGTCTGTAAATAATCGAGTGTGGACCAGACAATCCAGTGATTGACATCATGAGCATCAATCCACGCCATTGGGCTACGATGACATGCATCAACCAAGTCAGCGAGTCTGACCACCCGATCCCATCAGTCGCCTCTTACGGCAATGATTGGATTACAGTCCTGAGTCACAGTCATTTACAGAGCTCCAGATAAGCTGCGTATCTGCATAAAATACGCATCAGAAATGCAGAAATATGCAGTAAAATAAAATCCAAGCGTATCAAATACGCAACGAACATTACAGATACGCTACAAAATCAAAACTTGTGCGTATCATCAAAATATTGTGAAGTAACACTGCGCATTTGATTCGCAAATCAGCAACTTATTTTGAAATTATAAATGGGCATTCTGTCAACCTGGCCAAACTCCACGATGACAGTTACATCATGATCATTTGCAATCACACTTTCTTGTGGAAGTATCGTGGTATTTTTTAGTCCTATAAAGCTCTCGAACCCACACGACACCAGTTTGTAGGGACTAGATGAATAGTGTTTTTCAATATTTAACTTAAATACCCACATGTGTAAAAACTAGTGGGTAACAGAAATTTGAATACCAAGATAGAATTACTGATACCCAATGATTTTAAAATGCATGGGTAAAATACCCACAACACCAAAAGCTTATCTGGAGCTCTGCATTTACATGTTATCTTGGTAATGTGTAATCTATAACATTATCAGATATTATCAAGTTTTGTGATATAAATCATCTTGAGGGTGCAGCCATGGAGACGCTAAGATGCCGACGCTGAGATGCCACTTGAGTGAAACATAAACATTGTGTGATCTTGATAAGACGCACTCATCTGAAAAACAAATAAGGTTTATCAACATTTTTTATATTCTTTGTACTTTTCCATGGCTCCGTCTTCCACAAAAGGGGGCACGGGTGGCCCAGTCGTCTAAGGTGCTGCGATTCGCTGTGCAGAGTTGCATCCCTTAGGCACGCCAGAAGCCTATGATTATGGGTTCGAATCCCGGTTTGCCCCGATTATGTTTCTAGGTTTGTCAGCACCATACCCATGCTTGTGGGTTTCACCGAAGAGATAAATGTCTAAGACCTGCATCACTTTCCTCCCACATTAAGCTGACATGCCATGATATAACTGTAATACTGTTAAAAGAGGCATTAAACCAAAGTCACTCACTCTTTCTCAAACAGCTGCAGACATCAATGAAATACTATGATGTCATGAAACAATTAATGATGGCAAATATTTCAATGATAATTGACCTGCAAAGCAAATTCTCACTCATTTAACGTGTGCTTCATGATCCATTCTCGTTCAGGAGCTGCCGACTGAAGGGAGAGTTGGTGTCGACCCCTTTCTTTTTTCTGTAGGTAAGTATTTAAAGTGTGTGGCTGGTCACTAGTGTACTGCCTCCATGGCCTAGTGGATAGAGTGTTTGCCTGGAAAGCTGAAGGGTTGGGAGTTCGAACCCTGCCAACTGATACCAAGAGAAGTTAAAAGATGGCACTTGTTGTTACCCTGCCTGGCGCTCGGCATTAAGGGAATAAAACAAAGACTGGTTTGCTCAGAGTCAGTATACTGTGTCTGAGTGGGGTATTCATTTTAAACTGTGACATGGTATCTAGGGCTGCGAAGATACACCAACTGTGCTATCTGATACATATCATGATTGCTTGCACACGATCCGATACCTATCATGTGCTCTTCTCGGTGGCACAAAAGCCATCTTTTTCATAGATAAGATGGTCAAATACCTGGCACACTTACGATTTACAGTATGCAGTGTCAAGTATGGCGCAGGGGATGAAAATATTTATGTTTTCACTACTCATTTTCACTTATAATTAGTGTTTGGTGTAACATTTATTAAAGAATACATTTAAGGTGAGAATCAACACACACACACTGATATATAAATGCAATAATCTTGAATGCAACACTAAACCTCAACTCACCTCACCTCTTGTGAAACTCTGAATAAAAGCAAGTATAATCCTTTGGTATTTGACTGTTGAATCCTACTTTCTTGGACAATCAACTTCCCAAGGGTAGTGCCCCTTCAGGGAGTGGCATATTCCTGAAGTGCAAACATGATCTGGAAATGTTACTTGTCTTGTGTTATTTCAGAGCAGTGGAAGCCATTGGCCAAGGAGTTGAAGTCTAATGGTCACAGCCTGGTGCAGGTGTCACAGAACTTGGTGGACATGGTGTGGGAAGATAGACCCCCACCCCCCAACAACCCCCTCCTGGTGCTGGGGCAGGAATATACAGGTAACTGTTGACCCCCACCCCAGCCCCAACACCGTATAGAGACCCCAACCAAACCCCTCCCCAAACAACCCCCTCCTGGTGCTGGCGTAGGAATATACAGGTAAATGCTATATAGGGACGCCATAAACCCGCACCCACCCCCCAACAACCCCCTCCTGGTGCTGGCTCAGGAATATACAGGATGCTGTTGTTTAGAGACTACACTCCACCCACCACCACGCCCATCCCCCCACCCCCATCCCCCATTAACCCCTTCTGGTACTGGCTCAGGAATATACAGGTAACTGTTGTATAGGGACCCCTCGCCCCACCCCCAACAACCCACCTTGAACAACCCCCTCCTGGTGCCGGCTCAGGAATATACAGGAAGCTGTTGTATACAGACACCACCCTCACCCCCACCCCCCAACAACCCCCTCCTGGTGCCGGCTCAGGAATATACAGGAAGCTGTTGTATAGAGACCCCACCCTCACCCTCAACAACCCCCTCCTGGTGCCGGCTCAGGAATATACAGGAAGCTGTTGTATAGAGACCCCACCCTCACCCCCAACAACCCCCTCCTGGTGCTGGCTCAGGAATATACAGGTAACTATTGTATAGAGACCCCACCCTCACCCCCAACAACCCCCTCCTGGTGCTGGCTCAGGAATATACAGGTAACTATTGTATAGAGACCCCACCCTCACCCCCAACAACCCCCTCCTGGTGCTGGCTCAGGAATATACAGGTAACTGTTGTATAGAAACCCCACCCCCAACCCCCCAACAACCCCCTCCTGGTGCTGGCTCAGGAATATACAGGAAGCTGTTGTATAGAGACCCCACCCCCAACCCCCCAACAACCCCCTCCTGGTGCTGGCTCAGGAATATACAGGTAACTGTTGTATAGAGACCCCCACCCCCTGCCCCAACCTGTATAGAGACCCCGACCAACAACCCCCACCCCCCAACAACCCCTCCTGGTGCTGGCTCAGGTATATACAGGTAAATGTTATAGAGACCCCCACCCCCAGCCCCAACACCGTATAGAGACCCCACCCCCCAACAACCCCCTCCTGGTGCTGGCTCAGGAATATTCAGGTAAATGTTATATAGGGACCCCACAAACCCACCCTCACCCCCAACAACCCCCTCCTGGTGCCGGCTCAGGAATATACAGGTAACTGTTGTATAGAGACCCCACCCTCACCCCCAACAACCCCTTCCTGGTGCTGGCTCAGGTATATACAGGTAACTGTTGTATAGAGACCCAACCCTCACCCCCAACAACCCCCTTCTGGTGCCGGCTCAGGAATATACAGGTAACTGTTGTATAGAGACCCCACCCTCACCCTCAACAACCCCCTCCTGGTGCTGGCTCAGGAATATACAGGTAGCTGTTATAGAGACCCTCACCCTCACCCCCAGCCCCAACACCGTATAGAGACCCCACCCCCCAACAACCCCCTCCTGGTGCTGGCTCAGGAATATACAGGTAGCTGTTATAGAGACCCTCACCCTCACCCCCAGCCCCAACACCGTATAGAGACCCCACCCTCACCCCCAACAACCCCCTCCTGGTGCCGGCTCCGGAATATACAGGTAACTGTTGTATAGAGACCCCACCCTCACCCCCAACAACCCCCTCCTGGTGCTGGCTCAGGAATATACAGGTAACTGTTGTATACAGACCCCACCCTCACCCTCAACAACCCCCTCCTGGTGCTGGCTCAGGAATATACAGGTAACTGTTGTATAGAGACCCCACCCTCATCCCCAACAACCCCCTCCTGGTGCTGGCTCAGGAATATACAGGTAACTGTTGTATACAGACCCCACCCTCACCCCCAACAACCCCCTCCTGGTGCTGGCTCAGGAATATACAGGTAACTGTTGTATAGAGACCCCACCCTCACCCCCAACAACCCCTTCCTGGTGCTGGCTCAGGAATATACAGGTAGCTGTTATGGAGACCCCCACCCCCAGCCCCAACACCGTATAGAGACCCCACCCCCCAACAACCCCCTCCTGGTGCTGGCTCAGGAATATTCAGGTACACACACACACCTCCCAACTGAGTGTTAACGTTGACGCTGTTGCAGGTCAGACGTGGCAGGAGAAGGTGAAGCGGGTGAGGGAGAAGCTCCACAGCAAGCAGGCCACCGCCATCGCAATCACAGCCCTCGACGAGATCGCATGTGGGTACCACCATCTTGTCTCCTATGTGGGTCAATATGTTCTGAATTTTAGTCTCTTTCCTTGTATAAAATAACTTGCAGGTTTCCAAGTCAGTATATGGCCTTAGTACCACATGCTTATCAAAAGAGTCTACTGAAGTGGAGATGGGTGGGCATGTTTTGTGACCTGAGGCGTGTTCAGGACGGCGAGCGACCGCACGAGAGTACAGTGAGGCAATATCACGCCTCTCTGAACGGGAGGCGCGTACACGCTCTCGGGGCACAGCATCCAAAATGGCGTTGCCGGGGATCAAAACAGCCCTGTCCACAAATGTCATAGGTTCACACATTTAATTTCATCACAAGTTTGATGGGTTCATACTTGATGTTCATGATAACAAAGTGTTTATTTTTATTATTAGTTACATGTCCCTGTGCTGGACCAGACAATCCATCAATCGACATGAGCATTGGTCGGTGCAATGGGGATACGATGACATGCATCACCCAAATCAGCGAGTCTTATCACTCGATCCTTACGGCAAACATATGGGTTGCGGAAGACCTATTGTCTTCCCTGATCATCACGGGTCAATATATTGAAAATGCAAAAATAACTTTTTGATGGTAGATCTAGTCTAAAAGATTGTTCTATTGACATCGGTTCCATTCTTGTCAAAGGCAAACATTTGTTCGATGTGAGACACCATCTTGGATTACGAGGTGAACTACCTCTTGGGCTCAAGCGCAAGTACACGCATACACTCGCGCGGTTAGCCGTGTTCAACAGAGCGAGCTCTGAACACGCCTTTGGATGATAGCATGTCATCGTACCAGTCACTGGTTGGGCTTGTCCAGATTCAATGATTTACAGGCTTGAATATTGCGGACTGCAGCGTTAAACTACATTTGCTGACTCAGCATTATGTATATTATAATGAGAGATGGGTGTCACGCTTTTTATGAATGTACCATGTACCTTGTACCATGTACCTTGTATGTGACTATAACACATGATTGTACATGATAAAGAGTTTTTGCAGCACATCATAAGTGATGATTTGAGGTTTTTTTAGATATATATGTGACTGCAGCCTGAGGTGCTTCTTTTCCCTCAGCTGCTAGTACACCATCCTCCCGTATCCAGGGTATTATCTCCCCATCTCTATATATCACAACACAGCGGTCATTCCTTTTGATTCGGATCAAGTAACCGTATCAAACCAATTAATCTGGCTTGAATGTGTATCTTATATTTGTATGAATGTGTATGAATGCGCATAGTGCTGGTCAAAACTCTCGTTTTCCATATTTTAAGCAACATGACCAATCAATGCCACTGAAACACTCTGTACTTGTGTAATGAATTGTGATTGGCTCTTCACTCATAGCGTCTGTTACTACCATTATTGATCGATATTTTCATGTAAGTAGACTACATTCACATTGAATGTGACAGTTAAGGCTTGTAAATAATAACAAACGGTGAAAACATAATGAATATATATTTTTACACTATGAATGGTAAACAACTTGTATCATTACAATGTGCGAGACAAGGCGAAGATCGAGAGATTGGCCGAGCGCGCTCCCCCGCCTCGGCCTCAGTTAAACGGCTCATCGTCTATAACGCCCACCAATTATTTGGACCCAATTGGTAGCGTTGTAGCGAGGGACCACTGTATCTCTATAGCTCTATTATGATAATATCCGGGATCCATTTCCCATTATACTTTGTTTGGAGTTTGGGATGAATGACTCGATACTAACAATAGCCGTCCACTAAAGTCTCATGAAGAGAGTGCACCTTTTGTGCCATCTCTCAGAACTGATACTGGAACGTCTTATAGCATGAGGACTAACACACACACACCCCCCCCCCCCTCTTTTTGATTGGTTGTTGATCTGACACTCATGTGATAAGAGAGATTGAGATAGTGACTTCACTTCCAAAATGAAGCGCATCTTCTCGAGGCAAGGGAGTTAACTGACTATAAAAGTCCAGTTTCGACTAGGCTGGTATTTCTGGACTTAATCGTAGCATCACCAGTGGCAATTACTAGTTATGTCCCTTATAAGCCTCTCCTACTGACCAATGAGATTCCACCTCTCATATCACTTGCATTGGCTTCAAACAAACTGGTGGCCCCCAATCAAGACGATCTGATTGATAATCAAAATCTATGTTGTTATAAAACGGGTCACACTTCTCGAAGTGCATGAAATCACGGGAGCACCTTGATTAGATTAAAAACATGAAAAGATTTGAAAAATATCTGTTGACACTGAGTTAGTGGTACACATGCTTGTCAGATCCAACAATCGACGGAAATCTGCAGTTTACGAACCAGATGTTGATTTCGTAACGCGATTATGATTGGACTATGCATAGACTCGTTGGTCCAGCCAAACGACAACACCATAATTCCAGCCTAGTTCGGCAAGTTTGGAAACTGGACTTATATAGTCAGTGAACTCCCTTGACTCGGGAAGGTGACTGAAGCTTTGGTGGGGAAGGCATACGGGTCCAGGGAATTTATCATAATAGAATCAAGAATGCTAGGATTCATGGTGATGGGTTGGAGCACGGTATTCGCCCCAGCTATGATCCAGGGTTGATCAACGCCATGCTCATGGGTTGTACCAAAGCGGGGAATGTCTACGACATGCACTACTTTAGGATTTCAACCACATCAAGCTGACACATTGTCATTAAAGCATGATTAAACCCAAATTACCCACTCAGTCCTGGAGAAATGCTCTCTGATACAACTACTGTGTCAGCAGTCATCCCATGATGTTTCACACTCATGTTATATCTCCACAGGGCTGTTCAACCTCCGAGGATCCGACATCCAGTACAACCCAGTGTTCTTCTCCTACTCAGTCATAACCTTCGATGGAGTGTAGTAAGTTCACGGATTGTTTATTGATTTAAGGATATAAGGGATTAAGCACTAGGATAAAAGGTGTTTGAGCACTAGAGTTTAAGGTGTTTTAGCACTGGGATATAAGGGGATTTAGCTCTAGGATATATGGTGATTTTAGCACTTAAATTTAAGGTGTTTTAGCACAAGGATATATGGTGATTTTAGCACTAGGATATAAGGTGTTTTAGCACTTGGAAATATGGTGGTTATAGCACTAAAATTTAAGGTGTTTTAGCACTAGGATATATGGTGGTTTTAGCACTAGAATATATGGCGGTTATAGCACTAGGTTATAAGGTGTTTTAGCACTGGGATATTTGGTGGTTTTAGCACTAGGATAAAAGGCGTTTTAGCACTAGGATATAAGGTGTTTTGGCACTTACATATAAGGTGTTTTGGCACTTGGATATAAGGTGTTTTAGCACTAGGTTATAAATTGGTTTTCGCACTTGGATATTTAAGGTGTTTCAGCACCAGGATCTAAGGAGATTTAGCACCAGGATATAAGGTGCTTTTTGCATGAGGATATCTGGTTATTTAGCGCCAGCATATAAGATGTTTTAGCACCTGCATATGTGGTGATTCTGTAGGAACTAAAATGTTTTAGCACTAGGATATAAGGTGTTTAAGAAAGTGTGATCACTGCTTTGAAAAAGCATTAAAAGGTCTTATTTTGCCTCAAGTTGTGTATGAACCATGTGAAATCTTTTCACACAATATCCCTGGTCTCTCCTGCCTGCAGTTTATTTATTGACGAGAGCAAGGTGGACAAAGCAGTCACTCAGCACCTGGAGCTGAAGGGGGCGGTCAACTCTGACGGGAGTCTCAGCGTCGAGATACACCCGTATGAAGATATGAAGAGTTTTGTTGCCTGTTTGGCTGAGACTTGTGATGGAAAAATATGGGTAAGCATATGAAAAATATTGGTATTCATTGGAAAAATGTTGGTTAGCATAAGATAATATGGGTAAGCGTTCAAAAAATATTGGTATTCATTAAAAAATATGGCTATGCATTTGAAAAATATGGGTAAGCATTTAAAAGATATTGATATTCATTGGGAAAATATGGGTGATCATAAGCTATTTATGGGTAGGTATTTGAAAAATATTGGTATGATTTGAAAAATATGGGTAAGCATTTGAAAAATATGGGTAAGGATTTGAAAAATATTGGAAATCATTGGACAAATATTGGAAAGCATTGGAAAGGTTTTTGGAACAGACTGCATACACCACTGTATACTGTTTATTTCTTTGTGTAACTGTTGACAATGTGTGAATATTTGTTTGTAGATCAGTGAAAAGTCAAGTTATGCCTTGGTCAGTCTTATTCCAAAGGTAAGAATTACCATATTTTTCTGTTTGTTGCTTGTATAATCACAGTAATAGTGTCTCTAAATGTTCTGATCTGGCAGAATTGGCAACTGTTATTTTGGCCAAATTCAGTTCACTGGTACAGTTATGTAACATATTTTTGGGGGTATGGTGTGCACTTGAGAATACAGAGCGCACACACAAACACTCTACCTCTACAGTCTGTTATGATATATACCCACCACCCATATTCAATAGCTTTGCAACCCGTGAAGATCTGGGTTAGGATATGTCTTAAGCAACCCATGCTTGTAACAAAAGGTAACTAACGAGATCGGGTGGTCAGACTCGCTGACTTGGTTGATGCATGTCATTGTATCCCGGTTGCATGGATTGATGCTCATGATATTAATCACTGGATTGTCTCATCCAGACTTGATTAGCTTAGCGGTATTTACAGGTCTCCGTCATATAGCTGGAATATTGCTGAGTGCGGCGTTAAACAGCAAATAAACAAACATAAGCGTTGTTCGGAAAAGGGGTGTCACCAGCTCCATCTCTCTTATCGCCAACTTACCTCAGAAATCCTCTCCCTCATGAGCTTGGAATCAGCAGCCAATCATAATGCCTCCTCTGAAGGCAAGTCCAGCACACACTACATTCAAAACCACAGCCTAATGTGAACTTACCCTAAGAATATTTAATCAATTTCGAAGACTGTCATCAATGAATCTTCAACCAGAAAAGATGTTTTTCTAACATATGGGATGGAAGTCCTGCTTGTCCGTTGTGGGATGTTCTATTTGACAAAGTTGGGTTGAGTACAGGTTAAAGTGGAGCTTGTTTGTATAGTAGTAGAGCTGGGACGGGCAACTCGGGTACCCAGGTCGGGTGGGTACTGAGTAGGACCCGGGTACCGACAGGACTACCCGGACCCTTGGTTAGTCACGTGATATATTGTTTAATGACAAAAATTAACTATATAACTACATGGTTACACGACAATTTTAAGTCTCCTATTTTCGCATTTCTTCATGACTATGAACATGTTCCTTCTGACTTATGTGTGTTTGAACAAAGCTAAAACTTCAGTCAACTTCAGTGTATGCATGACCACATCGTTTTATACGTTTATCTAAATACTTTCTGCCAGGGCTACTGTCAAAATATTCCCAATGGGACATTTTTTACCTACCTCTTGACACCAACAGGGGGTACCCGGGTAGGGTCAGGTAAAAGGGGTGTGGGTACCCAGGTACTAAATTTGGACTCATCTCAGCCCTATATAGTCATGAAAGTATGTCGATTTTTAGTATGTCATTTGAATGGAGGTTTAATACACTAGATAATCGAGAATGCAGAGCCTCATGGCTTTATTACTTCTATTGACACCGTATCTTATTCACCATGGTTGAATGACAGTGGTCTTCAACCTGTTCAATTTGGGCTTATCTCCCCTTTAAACTAGCAAGCTCCTTACAGTGATAGCCAATTTGTGGAGCTCTGTGTACTATCACAACTGTGCTAGGTGGTTTCCAACCAGGCATGGAGTTGAACTCTCAGTCGACTGACAACAGGGACCAGTATGTTACACACCAGCTATGACTGTCATGACGCCAAGTCTCTAGTCTGTGAACCTCCTGTTGCAGCTGAACCGCCTTACGTCCCCCTCACCCATCGCTGCCTTCAAAGCTGTCAAGAATGAAGTGGAGATACAAGGGATGAGGAGGGCACATGTAAGTTCTGCCCAACTTAATGCTTTGAAGTCTAGAATTCTGTCAAAATCAAAATATTATAAATATTGGGTTTATTGGAGGAAAAATGAAGCAGATGGTCTGGATCTACAGATCCGGAAATTGTACCCCTCTCACTGTTGCAATTCTTAAAACAAAAATTCAACCTACACTATGGTTTTGCATGTTTTTTTGCTTACTGACCAATATTTGTGTGTGGTATTGATTCATATGGCGTTGAGTGGAAATTATTGATATATTAAAGACTGGTTTTACATTTTGACTTGTTTTAAACTAACAAATTAGACCAAAATGACACATCTACTGCTTTTCAATCTCAACCTGCTCAATATACTCAGTAAAGAAATGAAATGTTTGAAAATGATGAAACCCCAGATTTATGAGACATTAGGGCAAGGTGGGTGACTATAAGGTGACAAAACAATTTAAAGATCTAAAAGTTTATGTTCCATTGTGTTCACGACACATAGAGGATATTATATGAGTCTTTTTGTCATAATATGTTTTCGACACGAGTGTCTTATTTCTGGTATTTCCTGAGTGACAGCCGGAATTTAGGCACGAGTGTCAAAACATAGTATGACATGAACACGACTATAATGTTCTATTTATTACCGAAGAAGATGTCTACATACAGAGACGAATTTTAGTGTTTACCTATAAAGACAGCAAGTCGCAACAACAGCAGAACCACAATTTGTTGAATGACATCAACAATCTTCAACTGTGATGTCATTTCTAGTTTGGCATCATTCCGACCTAGCGGCACAATAAAATTTGAATGAAGTCAACTAAGCAGTCTGGATGATGGAAACAATACACTGTTGTCTCATGCGTGAAGTGACCCTAGGGCACATATGATTTTTATGAACTCTGATAGGTTTGCCCTCGTAGGCAATAAATTTAAACTATGTATCACTTAACTTTAAACTGTTTGTGATAAGGTGAAGAACCAATAAACGCAGCATCTGTTTACAGTGGAGGATCAATGCATGCAATTTAATACTTCTGTGAAGGTTTGGGTCTCTTTGTAAAAGGTTTCCTGAGGCCAGAGACTAAATACAATGGATTTGATCAATTATCATTAAAAAAATTACAGTACTGTATTCAACATCATAGGCGCCCCGCTCTAATAAGCGGCCATGGCGATATTTGCATATATATTGGCTAGTGAACGATCCTAGTTAGCACTCCTTCCGATTGATCAATGTAAACAAGACTTATTTATTCGCGTATAATACGCACTCCTGTGTTACATGCACCATTAATTATGGGCAACTAAATTCTGGCAAAATATATCGGCCGTACATAAACATTTCAGACTTTCAGCATAAACCATGAAATTTATCTTTCAACTCTGTTTCTTTCACCAAAATAATATCTTAATAAGAGCCCCCAATTTCTAATTTTGAGAGCGCCCTGGGCGCTTATTACGTCGAATACAGTATATATATATATATCTATATCTATTTCGATCTCTGGCAATACGGAACCAAATCAACTAATTGAATAAGGCTTAAGCTGAGTGAAACATTGTCAACGTCCAAGCTCAATGTCAGTTGCTGTGTATTACAAACTTAGTCTCGACTAGGATCGTTTGGGTTCTGGAAAACTCACAGTGTGTTTCGTCATGTTAATTCTGGGATTAAAGAAGTAAAAAAGTTTGATTGTATCAGAATGTATACTGTTGGTTGTAGATCAAGGATGCTGTAGCAATCTGTGAATTCTTCCACTGGCTTGAGAAAGATGTGAGTATAAGATAATCTTCATACTGAAACACGATATGATCACGCTGGATACGGCCACAATAATATTACTTATTTCATTTTCAATCCATAGTTAAATAAATGTTGGGTGGGAGACGTATTATTTTGTATGTATATAAACACTCATATCAAGTTTAGAGTTGCTTCCCTTGTTGGATCAAGGATCCACTAATCAATTTCGAAGGTTGCATGAGCATAAGTGTTTGTAATAGAAGGGAGATATAATACACTGGGTAATTGAGGGTGTTGTCTGTTGTATTTTCCTTACCCAAGATTATAGTAGATCAACAACTGTGACACCTTATACTAACCTCCATTGTTTCAGGTCTCCCACGGTACAGTCACAGAGGTTTCAGCGGCCGATAAGTTGGAGGGATTCAGAAGGTAAATTCTTAATGCTGGAAAAGTGGTGGCATGTTGCCCCATGCACAGCGCACAGGTAATAAATCAGGTAAATCACAAGTTAAGCAAAGTCGGTTACGGAGGGTCCTTGGATGGGTGACCGTGTTCGACAGCTTGGCTCCTGAGGGTTTCTAGGGCTTCGGTCCTGCCCCACACTGAAGCACATGTAGCACATGGTGACTCCTTGGACGATTCACTATGATATGTTCACCCAGCAGTGAGTGGGTACCAGGTAGGATGAGATGGCAATGTGGTTGTTAACCTTCTAGCGCCTAACAGGCAACTTGGGTTGTATACTCCCCAGGGAGCTGAGATTGATTGTTGAGTGCACACTGATCCAATGACTGGAGTAATAATGTCTAAGCGCTTAGAGCATGCTTATGTATGGAGTACAGACCAATTTAAATGGACTGTTATTATTATTACTTATTAAAAGTAATACAGTTGAAATAATTTAGATAACTTCAAACAAACAACTACCTTCTTTTCGGAGCACACCTTTTTTCACAAATTATATAAGGAATCAACTTAAAACACCAAGGTATTTCTAAATGTTCCTATCATGTCATTATAATCATGAAAATCCGTCAAAATGTTTTCTTCAACAACAACTACGAACTGGACAAAGTTATAGATCTTATTGTTATTGTGATCTGTCAGTGCAATACAGTTAGGGCAGTTTTATTATCTTCCTTTACCACGTTACTGTTTTCAGAAGTATTGACAAAGTTAAGTGAGGACAAATACACCTCAGCCTCAGTAAATATGTTTAATGTTAAGAAATGCCTATCATTGTGTCCTTTTACAGTGCACTTCACCAACAGAAATACCAAATAACTCACACGAACAATGTTATCCATAACGGTTACACAGAATCAAATGTTTTCCCATAGGCTTTTATAGAAACGTTGTAACTTTTTAAAAATAACTTAGCATTCAACAGCTATGACCTGTATATGTGTGCACAGTTTGGCCTTAGGGCAGCAATAAAAACAAAATAAATGACTAGCTTAGCCAGCTACTTTTCCGAGTACAGGAAGCTAAACACACCACCCTCAGTTCCGCACCAAATCACTTGCTTGAAAATATCTTTTGGTCCCATTCAGCATACGTCATCATGTTGAAAAAGTCAGCACTAAATATAGAAAGACACGTACATTTCAAAGAAATAATATTCTTACACAAAATCATCTAATCACAGCTGCGAGATGATTCAGTGTGCACTGAAGGCTCTCTACGAAAACTCCTTGTTAGAACGACTGATTCTGATTTGGTGCAGTAAAACCTAAACAAACTTAAGCACTGAACAAACATACCTTGAATCCATGAAAAATCACTCAAGGGGGATAACTCCATTAACTCGCCTGACTACTATTTTTTATTTTATTCCAGGCAGCAGGAGGACTTCGTCAGTCTCAGTTTTGATACAATATCCAGTATAGGAGCAGATGCAGCTATCATACACTACCAGTAAGTTGGTGTGACTGACGCAGCTATCATACACTAGAAGTAAGTTGGAGGGACTGACACAGCTATCATACACTACAAGTAAGTTGGTGTGACTGACACAGCTATCATACACTACAAGTAAGTTGGAGGGACTCATGCAGCTATCATACACTACAAGTAAGTTGGAGGGACTGATGCAGCTATCATACACTAGAAGTAAGTTGGAGGGACTGATGCAGCTATCATACACTACAAGTAAGTTGGAGGGACTGACACAGCTATCATACACTCCAAGTAAGTTGGAGGGACTGATGCAGCTATCATACACTACAAGTAAGTTGGAGGGACTGATGCAGCTATCATACACTACAAGTAAGTTGGAGGGACTGACACAGCTATCATACACTACAAGTAAGTTGGAGGGACTGATGCAGCTATCATACACTACAAGTAAGTTGGAGGGACTGACACAGCTATCATACACTACAAGTAAGTTGGAGGGACTGATGCAGCTACCATACACTACAAGTAAGTTGGAGGGACTGATGCAGCTATCATACACTACAAGTAAGTTGGAGGGACTGATGCAGCTATCATACACTACAAGTAAGTTGGAGGGACTGACACAGCTATCATACACTACAAGTAAGTTGGTGTGACTGACGCAGCTATCATACACTACAAGTAAGTTGGAGGGACTGACGCAGCTATCATACAGTACAAGTAAGTTGGAGGGACTATCGCAGCTATCATACACTACAAGTAAGTTAGAAGACTGACCTGTGTTTACAACAGGGTCACTTCTAGATGGAGACTTGTAGGTATTGTAGGGCTGCATGTGTCTGCGTGGTTGGACATGGAGGGTCCAGTGCTGAATGTAAGAATGCACTAAGATTAAATACCTGTTACATTTCAGACCTTCAGCAGAGAGTAACAAGCCGATCACCTCTGACCAAATATACCTGTGTGACGCCGGGGCACAATACAGGTGAGTGCATGAGGGAATGTTGAGGGGGAGTGTAGAGGGAGTGTAGGAGGAGTGTAGAGGGAGTGTAGGAGGAGCGTGGAGGGAGTGTAGAGGGAGTGTAGGAGGAGCGTGGAGAGAGAGTGGAGGGAGAGTAGAGGGAGTGTAGGAGGAGCATGGAGGGAGTGTGGAGGGAGCGTAGAGGGAGCGTAGAGGGAGTGTGGGAGAAGCATGGAGGGAGTGTAGAGGGAGAGTAGGAGGAGCATGGAGGGAGTGTAGAGGGAGTGTAGGAGGAGCGTGGAGAGAGAGTGGAGGGAGAGTAGAGGGAGTGTAGGAGGAGCATGGAGGGAGTGTGGAGGGAGCGTAGAGGGAGTGTGGGAGAAGCATGGAGGGAGCGTGGAGGGAGTGTAGAGGGAGTGTGGGAGGAGCATGGAGGGAGTGTGGAGGGAGCGTGGAGGGAGTGTAGAGGGAGTGTGGGAGGAGCATGGAGGGAGTGTGGAGGGAGCGTGGAGGGAGTGTAGAGGGAGTGTGGGAGGAGCATGGAGGGAGTGTGGAGAGAGAGTGGAGGGAGCGTAGAGGGAGTGTAGGAGGAGCATGGAGGGAGTGTAGGAGGAGCATGGAGGGAGTGTGGAGAGAGAGTGGAGGGAGCGTAGAGGGAGAGTAGGAGGAGCATGGAGGGAGTGTGGAGAGAGAGTGGAGGGAGCGTAGAGGGAGAGTAGGAGAGCATGGAGGGAGTGTGGAGGGAGAGTGGAGAGAGAGTGTAGAGGGAGTGTAGAGGGAGTGTAGAGGGAGAGTAGGAGGAGCATGGAGGGAGAGTGGAGGGAGTGTAGAGGGAGAGTAGGAGGAGTATGGAGGGAGTGTGGAGAGAGAGTGGAGGGAGCGTAGAGGGAGAGTAGGAGGAGCTTGGAGGGAGTGTGGAGGGAGAGTAGAGGGAGTGTAAGAGGAGCATGGAGGGAGTGTGGAGAGAGAGTAGAGGGAGTGTAGAGGGAGTGTAGGAGGAGCATGGAGGGAGTGTGGAGGGAGAGTAGAGGGAGTGTAAGAGGAGCATGGAGGGAGTGTGGAGAGAGAGTAGAGGGAGTGTAGAGGGAGAGTAGGAGGAGCATGGAGGGAGAGTGGAGGGAGAGTAGAGGGAGTGTAAGAGGAGCATGGAGGGAGTGTGGAGAGAGAGTAGAGGGAGTGTAGAGGGAGTGTAGGAGGAGCATGGAGGGAGTGTGGAGAGAGAGTGGAGGGAGTGTAGAGGGAGAGTAGGAGGAGCATGGAGGGAGTGTGGAGAGAGAGTGGAGGGAGTGTAGAGGGAGTGTAGGAGGAGCATGGAGGGAGTGTGGAGAGAGAGTGGAGGGAGAGTGGAGGGAGTGTAGGAGGAGCATGGAGGGAGTGTGGAGAGAGAGTAGAGGGAGTGTAGAGGGAGTGTAGGAGGAGCATGGAGGGAGTGTGGAGAGAGAGTGGAGGGAGTGTGGAGAGAGAGTGGAGGGAGAGTAGAGGGAGCGTAGGAGGAGCATGGAGGGAGTGTGGAGAGAGAGTGGAGGGAGAGTAGAGGGAGTGTAGGAGGAGCATGGAGGGAGTGTGGAGAGAGAGTGGAGGGAGTGTAGAGGGAGTGTAGAGGGAGAGTAGGAGGAGCATGGAGGGAGTGTAGAGGGAGAGTAGGAGGAGCATAGAGGGAGTGTGGAGAGAGAGTGGAGGGAGAGTAGGAGGAGCATGGAGGGAGTGTGGAGAGAGAACGGAGGGAGTGTAGGAGGAGCTTGGAGGGAGTGTGGAGAGAGTGTAGAGGGAGTGTAGGAGGAGCATGGAGGGAATGTGGAGAGAGAGAGTAGAGGGAGTGTAGGAGGAGCATGGAGGGAGTGTGGAGAGAGTGTAGAGGGAGTGTAGGAGGAGCATGGAGGGAGTGTGGAGAGAGAGAGTGGAGGGAGTGTAGGAGGAGCATGGAGGGAGTGTGGAGAGAGAGTAGAGGGAGAGTAGGAGGAGCATGGAGGGAGTGTGGAGAGAGAGTAGAGGGAGAGTAGGAGGAGCATGGAGGGAGAGTAGAGGGAGTGTAGAGGGAGTGTAGGAGGAGCATGGAGGGAGTGTGGAGAGAGAGTGGAGGCAGAGTAGAGGGAATGTAGGAGGAGCATGGAGGGAGTGTGGAGAGAGAGTGGAGGGAGAGTAGAGGGAATGTAGGAGGAGCATGGAGGGAGTGTGGAGAGAGATTGGAGAGAGAGTAGAGGGAGTGTAGGAGGAGCATGGAGGGAGTGTGGAGAGAGAGTAGAGGGAGTGTAGAGGGAGTGTAGGAGGAGCATGGAGGGAGTGTGGAGAGAGAGTGGAGGGAGAGTAGAGGGAGTGTAGGAGGAGCATGGAGGGAGTGTGGAGAGAGAGTAGAGGGAGTGTAGAGGGAGTGTAGGAGGAGCATGGAGGGAGTGTGGAGAGAGAGTGGAGGGAGAGTAGAGGGAGTGTAGGAGGAGCATGGAGGGAGTGTGGAGAGAGAGTGTAGAGGGAGTGTAGGAGGAGCATGGAGGGAGAGTGGAGGGAGAGTGGAGAGAGAGTGGAGGGAGTGTAGAGGGAGTGTAGGAGGAGCATGGAGGGAGTGTGGAGAGAGAGTGGAGGGAGAGTAGAGGGAGTGTAGGAGGAGCTTGGAGGGAGTGTACGAGGAGCATGGAGGGAGTGCTGAGGGAGCATATAGGAAATGACAGGGAGTGTGGTCTCGCTGCCATTATGGAGTGGAATGTGAATATGCTTCAGACGTTGGGTATTGTGAAAGATGGGTCCTCTGTACTACTAGTCTATGAAGAGTTTTCTTTGTCATGAACATCGCTATTTAAGTGCAATAATCCTCGACGCGACATTAAACCCCATTTCACTTCACCTCACCCTTGTCATGAGGAGTCTTCTGTATGATGCGGAGTCTTGCAGAGTGCGGCCTTAAACAACAAACAAGCAAACAAAACGAATTGCACGTGAGTGTAATATGATTTGATGACTATTTCTAGTATTGAATCCTTGGAAATCCTTCAGAAATGAAGCTATGGCAGTGAATGGTTCGAGGGTATTCATCATAAAAGAACGATATTCAGTTAGGCTGGGATGATACACCAACTGTGTGATCTGATACGTATCTGATATGTATCACGATTCTTGTAAGTGCTCTTATCTATGGTGTGTAAGCCATCTTTTTCATAGACAGGATAGTCAAATACCTGCCACACCAACAATTTACAGTTTGCAGTGTCCAGTATGACGCAACAGATGAAAATATTACCATTTTTTACTACTAATTAGTGTTTGGTCTAACAGCCATTTAAGTAAACATTTAAGGTTAGAATTGATATTTTGTACTTAGTGTGCGACTAAGATCAATACTTGTATCGGTAAGTAAAATGTCACGATCCACCGATGCATCAGTGCATTGTCCCACCACTAATATATTCAGTATGACTGACCAGATAATCATAATTAAGCACAATGTTTTTTCCCTTTAGGCAATTCATGGGCAGAACATGGACCCTTTTCCCATGCTTGTGTTAAGAGGCGATTAATTTGGACTTGGGTTGTTTCCATGGTTACAATATGTGATCTGACTGATTGTGTGTCATCGCACTATCGACCACTGGTTGGTATGACCCTCGCTCCATTGATGTGAACTTGCTGACAGTGTTGTGTAAACAATATTTACTCGTATCTGCAATTCTCCCTTCTTCTTCTATTTTGAATAAAAGGGAAATACCAAAAAAAGTTGAAAATTTGTGTTTCCTAAATAAGATCAAAGATAATGTTATTCTTCTTTCAGAGACGGAACCACAGATATTACAAGAACAGTTCACTTTGGAAGTCCAACTAAATATGAACAGGTTAGATTTAAAATATTCATATGTATTCTGTTCACTTGTTGATTCAGGAATCTATTCCCTGACTGACTCACACACTCACACACTCACTGACTCACTCACTGACTCACTCACTCACTCTCCCCCTCCTCTCCCCCTCCTCTGCCCATCCTCTCCCCATCCTCTCTCACTCTCTCACTCACTGAATCACTCACTGACTCCCTGACTGAATAACTGACTGACTGACTGACTGACTCATCGACTCACTGACGGACTCACTGACTGACAGACTCACTCACTCACTCACTCACTCACTCACTCACTCACTCACAAAAGGTGACCAAATGATCGGGTAGTCAGAATTGGTGACTTGGTTGACTGTGTGCTCCAACAGTGTGGATCGTTGGTCATACTATCAATCACTGGATTGTCAAGACTTCATTATTTACAGGCCGACGTCATATACCAGTAGTTGGAGTATTTCTGACAGTGGAATCAAACAACACACACACAAACAAATAATGTCTACTTATTCTCATGTTACAGGAATGTTTCACAAGAGTTTTAAAGGGACATATCAATCTATCGAGGACAGTGTTTCCCAATGATGTGAAAGGTAACATGATATGAACACATAAAAATGCCAACTTTAAAAAAAATCATGGTAACTTTTTGTTTTGCCTGTAAGAATATGTGCATGTACATTGTCTTGTGTTGTCTGTTTCTCATTACATATCAAACATGCCTATGGCAATATCTGAGGTCTGATTTTAATGTGATTACACTTTCGCTCTCCTCCCGCTGTCAGAGGATATGCAGTGATACATGCTTTGCCATAGGTTGTCACATAACTGTGAAAGCTTACAGCTTCTATGTTCTTTCTATCTCACTTGACCTACTCCCATGTTTCCATGTGCCAGGACACAGTCTGGACACACTGGCACGGTTGTCGCTGTGGGAGGCTGGGCTTGACTACCTGCACGGCACGGGACACGGAGTGGGGGCTTTCCTTAATGTGCATGAGGGTGAGTAGGTTTTGTAACATAAACAACATCATCATCATAATGATAACGCTGGAAAATAATAATATTTCATGTAACCATCATTTCATGATAAAAATCAGTTTGTATCACATCTGTAGCTAGTTGTCAAGAAAACGGGGTTTTTTAAAAAGATATTTTTTTAGCTTCCTACACACCCTTATTAGGTAATAATATGTTACCAAAAACAATTATTATTTTATCCATTACATGATAGTGAAATGTTGCACTGATTTTTGTTTGACCAGATTGAGGAACTTTATATAAGTTATGTATGAGTTCTTCAATATTGGTTCCAAACATATGTGAGAAAATCCTTTTGTGTTTTTGGAGGGGAGTCTTCAGTAAATTACAAGAACACATCTTTGGAAAAAACAGTGGTATTATTGGTACTGTTGGAGTGTGATTCTTGTTTTACTTGTCTACTTATTTCTATGGTCACATGTGCCACAGATATCTATTGTGCCTCATATTGCTATGCAGAGTTACATCCCTTAGTCATGCCAGGATCTGATGATCATGAGTTTAATCCCTGTTTTTGTTTCTAGGTCTGTCAGAACCTTATCTGGGCTCTTTTTGTTTCATTAAAGTGGAAAACGTCTATGACCTGCATCACTGCAGGCTGTGCTTGGACATTAAGCTGACATTATAGAGCAGCATTAAACTAACTCCCTACATACGTCTGTGTCTGTTCCAGGTCCGTGTGGTATCAGCCCCAGAGTGTCCCTGTCAGAAATCCCCCTAGAAGAAGGCATGATTCTGTCTAATGGTGAGATATAACCCCTTTATTTTGTGGACCCCATGAGTGGTCTAGAGAAATTCCCCTAGAAGAAGGCATGATTCTGTCTAATGGTGAGATATAACCCTTTATTTAGTGGACCGCCTCTGTGGTCTAGAGAAATTCCCCTAGAAGAAGGCATGATTCTGTCTAATGGTGAGATATAACCCCTTTATTTAGTGGACCCCCTCTGTGGTCTAGAGAAATTCCCCTAGAAGAAGGCATGATTCTGTCTGATGGTGAGATATAACCCTTTATTTAGTGGACCACCTCTGTGGTCTAGAGAAATTCCCCTAGAAGAAGGCATGATTCTGTCTGATGGTGAGATATAACCCCTTTATTTAGTGGACCCCCTCTGTGGTCTAGAGAAATTCCCCTAGAAGAAGGCATGATTCTGTCTGATGGTGAGATATAACCCTTTATTTAGTGGACCGCCTCCGTGGTCTAGTGGTAGAGCATCCGCCCGTAGAGTGGAAGGTCCGGGGTTCGATCCCTGGCCGTGTCATACCAAAAGATGTTAAAAGATGGTGCTTGTTGTTACCCTGTCTGGCGCTCGGCTTTAAGGGGCTAAAACAAGGACTGGAAGTCAGTTTACTGTGTCTGAATGGGGTATTCACGTTAAACTGCGGCATGGTATCTCAGTGGCCTAGCATAAAAAAATCGGCATCAGTCCGGACTAGTACAAGCAGCCACACAAACACACACACGTACATGTACGTCGCTATATAAGTGCAATAATCTTGGACGCGACATTAAACCCAATTTCACCTCACCCTTATTTAGTGAGGTGAGGTGAGGTGAGGTGAGGTGAGGTGAGGTGACATGAAATGGGGTTTTATATCGCATTCAAGATGACTACACTTATGTAACGATATGTGCGTCTGTGTTTGGCTGCTTGTGCTAGTCCAGATTAATGCCAGTTTTATAGTGCTAACCCACTTAGATGCCACCACGCCGCAGTTTCATGAATACCCCACTCAGACAAAGTATACTGACTACAAGCCGACCAATTCTTGTTTTAGCCCTTAATGACAAGCACAACCCAGGTGACATCAAATACCATCTTTTAGTTCTAGTTTGATATGACACAGTCACGAATGTTCTGTACTCTGGGAAGGCCCTCTATCCACTAGTCCACAGAGGCAGTTATTATTAAGTATGAAGTGATGGGCCGCCCAATTGTGTCAGGTAATAGTTAGTTTATCGTGGCCTTATCGCATCATACCTGTGAAGATTCCCGGGTAGAATAGGTCTTCAGCAACCCATGCTTGCCGTGAAAGGTGATTATGCTTGTCGTAAAAGGCAACTAATGGGATCGGGTGGTCAGGCTCTCTGACTTGGTTGATACATGTCACCGATCCCAATTGCGTGGATCGATGCTCATGATATTAATCACTGGATTGTCTGGTCCAGACTCGATTATTTACAGACTGCCGTCATATAGCTGGAATATTGCTGAGTGCGGCGTTACACAACAAACAAAAACCTTATCTCATCTCAGGTTCAATAAAATGACTGATCAAGTAGCAACCTATGCTTGGCAAAAGTGGCAACTTGGATCAGGTGGTCAGACTTGTGACATGGTTGATAGCCTGTCATCGTACCCTAGCAGAATGAATTGTTGTTCAAGATATCAATCACTTGATTGTCTGGTCCAGACTCGATTGTCTATAGACCATTGTACATGTCATGACTGTAATATTGTTGAGTGTGACGTCAAACACACACAAACACACACAATATATATCTGTAACTACCAACATGAATATCATGCTAAGGCACTGAGGCTGTTGCTGTCATGAGGATTCCATTTTTTCAGAACCTGGCTACTATGAAGATGGTAAATTTGGAGTGAGAATCGAGAGCCTGGTGCTTGTAGTGAAGGCGGACACTCAGGTAATACAAGCACATTGTTCCTCTATCTCCATAGGTTGCTGGCAATCTGCATTCTAACCTGGTATCCCTACGATGCCATGGTAATATATATGAACATGAGCATGACATTGTATTTTCAGTGACGTGAGCATGTACAGTCAAATACGATAATGATAAAGACGCTTTTAACGAACTGATGGATATAACAAACTTATGTTTTGGTCCTGGCCATTTGCTGCATATATTCTTCTAAGATACAACGGTTATAATGAAGTGAAGTTAGCGGTCACCATAGTTTTCTGTAATTTGAGAAATGTGTACCCTGGGGGGGATTCTCGGTTGGAATAGTTCCCCTGCAACCCATGCTTGTCGTAAGAGGGGTTTTAGTGGACCACGTGGTCATGTGCGGGGACTTGGTTGATTGCGTGTCTTTGACCCCGACAGCATGGTGTTGCTCATAATATCAGTCAATGAATTGTCTGGTCCATGGGTCACATAGTGTCAAAAGAGCAAAGTTTATTCTCATTGACCATATTTAAGTGACTGTGGACTTTAACAATGATTTCTAAAGCTGTTCCTAATTTCTCAATGTCTACAGATCTTGTTCTTTTGGGGCATCAAATACTTACATAATATTTTGAAATAAATGTATTTTGAAGTCCGTCCACAAGAAAGCGAGCATAAGTGTACAATCATGTCCAGATTAGTTTCATCTCAAGCAGTATATTTAACCAATACATGTCTAGATTATCTCAAGCAGTATATTTAACCAATACATGTCTAGATTATCTCAAGCAGTATATTTAACCAATACATGTCTAGATTACCTCAAGCATTATATTTAACCAATACATGTCCAGATTAGTTTCGTCTCAAGCAGTATATTTGATAATACATGTTTACATTTCCAGTACAATTTCCGGAAGAAAGGTTACCTGACCTTTGAGCCCATTACACTAGTCCCAATCCAGACCAAGTTGATCGACCCGTCACTGCTGACAGAACAAGAGGCAAGTAAAATACAACCTGATTGACATAGTTGGGATTTGTATATAAGTTATTCATTTGATTACCGTATTCGCTGTATTAAGCACCTGTTCCAATTAATGCCTATGGCCAATTTGTCCAACAAATGCTGCAGGGTGCTTGTCATAATTCAGTGGATAATAAAGTTTTGGGGAAGTATGGGAATCAGATTTGTTCATGGTGTTAAATATAAAAAAGATCTATATTTTAATGAAAGTGAAAGGCAATCCTTAACATTAATAAATATGGAACAAAAGTATGATTTGTAATGTCACATCGGCTTTTAGATTTGTTCATATCAGTAAAAGAAAGAAAATCTAAAACACTTAATATAGTTGAGAAAATATATAAGATCTCGAGGAAATCATGCAAAAAAACAAAAGCATAATTGGACTTGATCATGGCATGGAATTGACAAATTTAATAGTCTTTGTAATATTGAATATAAATTCTTTAGTTGTCCCTGGTTGAGTGAACTCCGGGACAGACAATGTTGTAGCCTGACGACAGTGGTGAAGTTGCTGGCTCTATTGACCACTTGTTTGTGTGGCCTATGTTTCATCAAATAGCCGGTCTTTATCTGGCTTCTGTGTAGTTGTGTAATTGTTGTAGACAGTAACCTTTAATCTATTTATTATCATTTGTTCAGGATTTATTTCCGACCCGTGAAGATCCGGGGTAGAATAGGTCTTCAGCAACCCATGCTTGCCGTCAAAGGTGACTATGCTTGTCGTAAGAGGCGACTAACGGGATCAGGTGGTCAGGCTTGCTGACTTGGTTGATGCATGTCCCAATTACGTGGATCGATGCTCATGATGTTAATCACTGGATTGTCTGATCCAGTCTTGAATATTTACAGACCGCCTTCATATAATTGGAATATTGCTGAGTGCGGCTTTAAACAACAAAGAAACAAAACTTTGGTATTTCCTATATATACATATCATTATTGAGGGCTCAGCAGATGATAAGAGATAAAAGTATTGAAAAAACTGATCAGTTGCTCCTGGAATGAACCAGTTTTTTACCCACATTGCTGTTACTTGTCGTGTAGTGCATGTGCATCATGTGTGCGTTGGTTTTGGGGAGTTCTTTCCATCACCTTCAATCTTGTACTTTTCATTGTTTTTAAATGTCGTCCATTTTTCCAATTTCATAAAAGCTTCCAATCCATGACATAGCCGTAAACATGTTCCTCAACTGTTAATGAGAATGTCAACATACTCCGACCCACTGACACTTGTTGACATATGTTCATGTTTGACACCCAACATACCTAGGTGACCCTTCAATGATGAAGCTGAATACATATTTAAGCTGTCAAATGGTTGAATAAAAACTGCTACCGTATTCAACGTAATAAGCGCCCAGGGCGCTCTCAAAATTAGAAATAGGGGGCTCTTATTAGAATATCATTTTGGTGAAGAAATAAAACAGAGTTGAAAGACCGTAAATTTCGTGGTTTATGCTGACAGCCTGAAATGTTTATATACGACAGATATATTTTTCCAGGATTTAATTGGCCATATTTAAGAGACATATAACACACGAGTGCTGATTATATACGAATAAATAAGTCGTGTGTACAATGATCAATCGGATGGGGTTCTTATTGGGATTGTTCATTAGCCAATATATTAGCAAATATCGCTGTGGGTGCTTATTAGAGCGGGGTGCTTATTATGTCGAATACGGTATATCTTCTAGGAGGGTAGTAATTTTGAACCATCCAGAGATGGGCGACACAAGATATACTGATGGACAAATAATGATTCATGACAAGACTCTTTCTCCTGTTTAGATCGACTGGTTAAACGAGTACCACACGCGGTGCCGAGAGGTGATTGGAGCCGAGCTGAAGAAACAAGGGAAGCTGAAAGTTCTCGACTGGCTGATCCGGGAAACAGAACAGCTGGGCTAGACTTGACCTTCACCTTTATAATAACCTGGTTGTAGATTTGCAGAACGAATCACGAACAGCTCGGTCTTGTTGATGGGGTTACATAACTAGATTTCATGTGTTAACGCCATGAAACCACACAGACAAGAAAATGAAATTGAATGAAATTCCATATTTTCATCCAGCAAGCTTATGAATTGAAATCCTTGGTGGACATATTCTTTGCTATCTAAAGTTTTGTCACATTAGTATCCAGACCATGTAAATGTCAATTTGTTATGATTTCATGCATATGTTTTCTTGTATACAAAATTTTCTAATCATATTCTGTACAATGTTTCACATGCAACATTGACTGTCGCATGAATTTTATGAAAATGGAGTTTTTGTTTTGTAACAAAATGTAGATCTATCTCAATGGAGACTGAATAGTGATGTAGTCTGCATTTTGTTTTCATACAAATAAAAACAATTAAAATTGAGGATGATGCACAATATTCACTCACTTAACCCTCAAACCGATGATCTTGTTGATCTTGTTAGTGATTACATTTATACCTCTTTTGATTTTTTTAATGGTTGTTAAGGGTCCAAAGTATAAATAAGGCATATTTTTTAAGTCACCACAAAAATGAAATGAGTGAAAATATTAATGATGTAACAAACTAGCGTGTACACGATGAGTTCACATAAATCAGAAAATTATGACATTATTTTACCTTCCTTACAGTCAAACACCAATTGCCACTATTGTCTCTGGGGACAGGGTTGGTCTAGTCATCTGAGGCGCCGCAATTGGCTCTTCTGAGTTGCATACCTTGGGCAAGAAACCTATGATTTCTGTGATTCCAGTCGACCCACCGTTTCAGTTTCAGCAGAAATTTCAATCAAATCACTGACAACCTGCTAAGAAAAAAATCATCCCAAGAAAAGTTGCACCATTAAATATAATATAATTTTACCTACCATCATATATCTGGTATATGTCTGTCTGGCATTTTTCTTCGGGGTCATTTTAAGATTGTGCACACGTATCTGACATATTTACAGTTTATACTTATTTAAGACTATATTATTGTTTTGCATTTATTGCAATGTGAACGTATAAACAGGTAAACCTGTGTAGCACACCTTTGGTTTGTTTATACATCATAAATGCAAAATAATATTGAAGTCATTTCTGATAAATAAGTCAACAAGAATAACTTCACAAACTGCTTATGTGATTTTAACCAAAAAAACATGGACAACGATATGAAATCATTGACATCGATCTGCGCAATAACAAACTCTAAATCCACCGACTCTATTATCAGCCAATGAAGAAACAGTAGTCTGTTTGTGGACGTAGCCTTATTTTTTTTCAGGTTTCTGGAAAAACAAATTTGACTGGTGAATCAAATACCATGGCATCACTTGCAAATTATTTACCATAAACCTAATTTATTTTGAGAGATGGACATGTATTTAACTTTGACCATTACAATTCTAGTCCCCAGACAGGACATACACACCCTGAATCCATTTATCTTTTAGAATGAACTACATATAAATCTTATAAAGATCAGGTCTTTAAGGATATCACTCTGTGTTCAGATCAGAGGACAGCTCCATAGGTCAGCAAATCACATGACCGCCAAATCAAAATGAACACTGCGCGCGTTATTGAACCAATCAGACGTCATCTTTCTGAAACACTTCTGCTTCTTTTTTTCACGCCTTGATTTCTTTATCTCCACAAAAAAAAAGCATCACAGAACCCAAATATTCCGTCTAGTACAAACGACAGGTTGTAGAAAATGCCTGCAACAATATAATAGCTAAAGAATTCCATTTTTCTCATTCGGATTACATCAATTATATTCTTTTTCGAGATACAGAAAACAGATATATGCTATTCTGAATGCTTCGCTCACTCATACAGAGATGTTAGATGCCTGAACACTTCCTTTATACTTCTTGGTTGAATAGAAAGACCACCTGATACGACCTTCTGTGGAGGTGTCCTCAGATCTTCAGTCATGGAGACATCGTATCCGCATAAGAAATCTGATTTTAATGTCATTGGCCATGATGAAACTGTCCCTTGTCAGTTTTCCTGTATGTGATCTGATATGTTTGAAGTTGACACAACAGAACTTCAGGTACACAGCAAGACTTCTCATTTTATGATCTGTCAATCGCCATTGAAATGTACAAGTCCAACATAATATTTTCTTGTACTGAACATGCAAGCCATGGAAGTCTGCAGAACAATAAATTTGTTTTGTGAAATTGTAGGCATTTGTTTTGTTGTTTTTGCCATGTAGTGTCAATAGTATGTCTTGACCATTCTGAGGTGGCTGGGTAGCCGACTGGTTAAAGTGGCTGCTCGTC